>NC_141145.1:159168621-159481121 GCF_053477565.2 Lygodium microphyllum | reverse complement strand
GACTAGCGGTCTAAGAAATAGAGGATGCAAAAGTTCCTCCTCATGAAGAAGAAGCATAGATGCTACCACTCCTAGAAGAAAAAGAGAAGATAAAAGTGGTGTGGCTCTATTTCCGAGTCGATTGGAAAAGCTTGTGGATCTAGACACCTTTAAACCAAACCTAACATTCCGATAATTACTGATGCTGTCTCCTAGTTTTCGAAAGAGATTTAAAAGCACCTTAATAAGAAAACATGGCCTAAGGATTGCTCCCCCAACAACAACAAAGTCCAACAAAGCCTTAGACCCTATGGAAGTGGATGTGGCTAATGCCTTCCTAGATCCTGAAACCCCACAGATTAGTGTATGAATAGAAGGATGCTTTATTTCAAATGCATTGATTTATGGAGGCTCCTTAGTAAACATAGTGACAGATGTGACAATGAAGAATCTAGGTTTGCAAGGAATTCAACCTATGTAGTGGCTTATCAGATTGGCGGACCAAAGCAAAATCAAATTGTTGGGCATCCTCCCATACGTAAAAACAACCCTTGTAGGAAGAGACTATTGACATACATATTTGGTGGTGAAACCAAATTCTTATGGGCCTCATATCATGTGCTATTGGGAAGGCCTTGGCTTTTTGAAGCAAGAGCAAGGACGGACTGGTTCAAAGGAACCCTAACCCTAGGCAGAGGACCCAATAAAGTGGTGTTGAAACCCGGGGGGTCCACTAGGGTTTACCGTAGGGTATCACGTGAGTATAAGGGAGGGGGGTTATTAAAGGGAAGAAATGTACATTTTAAAAGGTAAGGTCCCATAAATAGGGGGTATTTTTATATATTTCTTGCACGTAGGTGACATCTCCTTATTACTACTAGTGAATCCCCCGTGTGTTGAAATTGTATGGATCACAAAAAGACAATGGATCTACATCCATCAAAATCATAACAGGCTCTTCCAATGAAGTAACAGATGGTAGATCAAGAGACAAAGAGGTTGTCAAACAGATCTTTCCCAAGAAAACAGAGGTACGGTCCCTAACAATGGGCACTGTAAGCCAACTATCAAGAGAAGCAAAGTCTTTGTCCATGGGAGAATACCTCTTGCCTCAACTCGAATTGACTTTTGAAATCACCTCTGACAGCAAAATAGAAGCATGGATGTACTGTTCTCCCTGTTACATGGTAGTCGCAGAGACAAAAACAAAGTCAAAAGCAGAGACAGAACTAGAGATAGAGGCAGATGCAGAAGTAGACATTGAGAGACCGAGGACCTATTCTTCTCCTACAGAGCCTCTATAGAACCAGAGACAGAGCCTCTAGAGGAAGAGGATGAAAATGATGAGGAAGAGGTTATGAAAGTGTAGATGAAGAAGTTCCTTTGATAGCAGATGATCTTGTTGATGTCCCTACAAAGACCTCAGAGGCCAAGGATCTCAGGGTGTTGGATGGAATGACCATAATTCCATTTGGGTTAACCAATGGATCACAAAGCATGCAAAATTTGCATATGCAATGGATTAAAGGTATACAAAGTAGGTTCACTAGTGGCTCTCATTGCCCTAGCCATTTATTCTGGAGAAAAGATGATGATGATGCTCCTTGTCTCAGAACCATCAAAGCCATGGCTTATTGAAGGTTCGTGCTATATGACAATCTTGGAAACATCCTCTGAAGATGAATCCCTAAGTCCAAAAGAAATCACCACTTACATAGAAGCAAACAAAGCTCTGATACCCTTCTAGCAATCCCAATAGACAAATGAGTCATCTGTTCAGAAGGAGGACACTAGTTCTAGTGGAATATCAGATGATGACACTACTCCCTTGAAGGAGTCATACCTCTATCCATAAGCAATCTGTGGGACTTTTATCGGCAAAGTGGAAGGTGAAAGGAAATTAACGTTCCTGGATGCTGATGGTACTAAACGTCACCTAAAAGTGGGTCTTAATCTTCCAGAAGAAGAACTAGTGGTTCTGCGAGACCTACTAAAGGAGAACTTAGACATGTTTGCTTGGTCATATAAAGATCTAAAGGCGATTGATCCCATAGTATGCCAACATCACATTAACCTAGAGCCTGATGCCAAACCTATAAGGCAAAGACAAGAGCGTATGAATCCCAATTATTTTGCTCTAGTGAAGGCTGAATTATTGAAGCTTCTTAAAGCTGAGTTCATTTATCTAGTTGCAAACACTGAATGGGTATCACCTATTGTGGTCGTGTCCAAGAAGAATGGGAAGCTTTGCATCTGTGTGGAATTTTGAAAGCTGAACTCCAAGACAAAGAAGGAACATTTCCCTATCCCATTCACAGGCCAATTGTTGGACATAGTGGTAAGCCATGAGCTCTATTCCCTCTTGGATGGATTCAGCAAATACAACCAATTCCAAATTGCAAAAGGGGACCAATCCAAAATGACCTTCACCATAGAATGGAAAACCTATGCTTATAGAGTGATGCCTTTTGGGCTTTGTAATCTTGGGGGGGTCACTCATGAATATATGTGTATATAACGTGAGTTCAAAATGAGAGTTTTTTAAAACACCATTTTTATACATTTTTTACTAGAAAAGGGTTGTATTTTATTCAATAAAAATTCATAGATTAGGATATTTATAAATAAGTCATGAATGCACATTATATAGAGAATATATATATAGTGAACCCCCTGAGTTTGTAATACTCCTGTTACCTTCCAATGAGTAATGATGGCTGCCTTCCAAAACCATCTGCATGATTTGATTAAGGTGTATCTTGACGACTTTTGTGTCTATAGCCTAATTCGTGAGCATTGGGGACACCTAGAGCAATGTTTTGACAGATGCTGAGAGTACAGGATTTCTCTCAACCCCGACAAATGTATCTTTGACGTCTCATCAGGAATTCTTCTAGGCCATATTGTCTCTGCACAAAGGATTGCAATAGACCCGGCGAAGATTGAGAAGATTGTAGCACTGACAGCACCAACAACCCTCAAGCAATTGAGAGGATTTCTTACCCATGTGGGCTACTATAGAAGATTTATTGCACATTTTGCAACCAAGGCAACCCCTTTGCACAAGCTCCTAAGGAAAGATGTGAATTTCCTTTGGACTGATGACTACGAAGAAGCCTACAATACCCTAAAAAAGTGCCTCATTAGAGCATCCATCCTACAACCTTCTGACTGGACAAAGGAGTTCTATGTGCAGAAAAATTCATCGGTCAAAGGGCTAGGCACTGTATTATGCCAAAAGGGTTCGTCCAAGTTGGATCAACCAATATATTATGCAAGTCGAAAGGTCACTAATAGAGAGTAAAACTACACAGTGACAGAGCTTGAGTGCTTGGCAATGGTGTTTGCATTGGAGAACTTTCGACACTATCTACTGACGAATTTCAAGTTCTACATGGACCATGAAGCTCTATCCTTCTTGATGAACAAAGGAGATATCAAAGGATCCCTCAAATTCCCAAAGAGGACCACGATGATCCGGACCTCCTTGATGCTTCCTTATTCTTGGTTAAGACTGTATTCTTGGTATGCAGACATAGCCAACCTCATGACAACTCAACAGTATCCCCTTGGCATCTCGAGCTATGAGAAGAAGAAGCTTCTATTGAAATCAATCCCCTACACCTTGCTAGGTGGTGCACTATACAAGAAAGGCAAAGATCAAGTGTTGCGAAGATGTGTTGTAGGAGACAAAATTGGTATAGTATTGAAAGCACGCCATGATGAACCATGTGGTAGACACTTTGTAGGAGAAGCGACAACGAGAAAGGCTCTACTCGTAGGATACTGGTGGCCAGCCCTCCACAAGGATGCCTATGACCACTTAAGATATATGATGCGTGTCAATGAATGGGAAAACCCATCAAGACCAGTGCCATACCACTACAACCTATCCTTCCCCTAAAGCTGTTTGAGAAGTGGGGGATTGATTTCATGGGTCCCATTGATCCACCCACCAGACGGAAGCAGAACAAATACATCCTGGTATGTATCAAGTGGTGTAAAGCTAAAGCTTTGAAGCAGGATGATGGAAACAATGTAGCCCTATTCATGTACGAGAACATCCTCACCCATTTTGGAAGTCCCCTAGAGCTTGTAAGTGATCAAGGTACTCATTTCCTTAACAAGATCATGGAGGAGTTGATAGAAATGTATAAGATCCACCATTGCAAGTCCACTCCCTATTACCCTAGAGCCAACGACCAAGTTGAAGTCATCAATTTCATCCTCTACTCGATCCTGAAAACGACGATTGCCACACATTGCCATGATTGGGATAATCGACTTACAGAGGCCCTTTGGGCATATAGAACCTCTTACAAGGCTGCTACAGGACAAACTCCTTTCCAGTTGGCGTATGGCACAAAAGTCGTCTTCCCTGTTGAGCTGGAGTTGCCCTCTTTGTGAGTGGCAGTTAAAGAATGTCTTGGAGATGATGAGTCTCTCTAGTGACACTTGTTGCATTTGGAATATTTGGATGAGATTCGGCAGATGGCCCTACAGTGCATGGAAACCACTCAAGCACGACGTAAGGCCTATCATGACAGCTTCATCAAGCACAAGGAGTTCAAAGAAGGTGATTTTGTCTTGGTGGTTTATGATTCTCGATTTGGCAAGTTTCCTTGCAAGCTTTAACAATGCTCGATGGGTCCCTATAGGGTAGTTACTGTTAATCGTAATGGTTCTGTCCAAGTGCAAGCCGTCGACGCCTCTAAGGATCCCTTTCTGATCAATGGCTATCGCCTGAAGAAGTAATTCCCTCTCTGGGAATCTTGACAATCACAGTCGACCCACCCTTTTCCTTTTGGACATCGCATTATCCTTCTCTTCATACTTTTGATAGCCCACATGAACTTCCTCATGAGGCGGTCTCATTCTGCTAGCCCCTCCGAGACACCTCCCATCCTTACTATATTCTTCTCTTGTCTCATTTAGTAGTCGTGATGAGGATGGTCCTACTACATGGTATTATTACCATTCTCTTTATTAAAATAAAAAAATTAAAAAAATAGAAAAAGACAAAGAAAAAGCAAACAAACTATTATCGAAGAAAAAAAAGCAATTCCCTATCATAGTAGGCCTCGTTCCAAGACAAGGCGCTAAACACCCTTGAACGAGAAGCTGGCTGTGGAAAAAGTGGCAACACCCCACAGTCTAGAACAATTGAATCACTAGCTAAACCTTTTCAGACACAACTTTCTAGAGCCACCTCCCTTAGTGCACTGGATCAACAGTCTCATTCGAAGTACTGATTCCCTATAACAGACTACCTTTTCCCAAGACAACATGCTCTATAGATAAAATCAAGTACCAAATATGTTGGCTAACTCCCTAGGTATGCCTCTTCATCGGTACCTTGTTGACAACCAACCTGCAATCTTCATCGACAACCCCTTAAGTGTTGCGAGCTTTTATCCTAATCCGATGGGGATGTGAGTATAGTCTACCCTTTGTATCTATCAATGAGTATGAGATAGAGGGTTGGGTGAGTGATCAATCCTTTCCCTTCAATTCAAATGAGAGATGTGATGTATGAATAGAGTGTTGCACACACGGGTTGGGCCTCTCAATGCACAAAACACAATTTGTTCCTATTCACTGCACTATAAGGCTCGTTGGCCTTCCTTCTTGCGTCGTATGCCGAGACATGGTGGAATGCACACTTGGACCATCAAATGCACACAAGGCAAAAAAACCTCTGCACAAGTGGTTGTGAGGCTTACGTCAATGGGCATGAGGAACGGTGTCATACTACTGCATATCCGAGGTGTGGAATCCACCAAAAAGTTTGTGTGTGTGACATTCGTGTTTTGTGTATACCTAGTCGTTGTGTTTGCATTTTGTTCTGCGTGTGGCTTGCGTGTTTGTGTATGTATGATCCCTAGTCTTCCCGTAAGTGTGTTTTGAGTTATCGTCTTAAACCCGTGTGTTGGAGAAACATATGAATGGAAATCCCCAGATGCGAGATGTCGTTTTATTGCAGAACAGGTAAGCCATCATCCACCTGTATTGGCATTTCATTGTGAGAATATGCTTGGAGATTTCACAATATATGGCGAAGTTGAAATCAAGAATAAGTTCTAGGGCAAAGGTGTTGAGGTTCTTCCAGCTGGAGTAGTACATTTGTGCATCCCAAGGTTTGGAGACCACTTCACATGGAACAAAATAACAACCTGCATTCATAATGTGGTTGTTGGAAAGTTATGGATTGACAACTATGGGGAACTCACCATTTAGAAAAAAACCATTCAACTAGTGAATTTAGTCATATTTGATTTCAGAAAGCCAGCACCAGAGAACAGGGATGTCTTACTGGAAAGTTTTTTGACAAACAAGGGATTCCATAGTGTTCCATCTATGCTAATTACATGAAAGAAATATCAATAATTCCAGAACCATCTTGGAGTCGCAAAGAGGTGTATGGAAATGCCAAATACTTGTGAAACTGCCTAAAACCTCCTGAGGATTATGAACAGCAATATTGTTTTTCTTGTTTCACCATTGGCCTTAATGAGTTGATGCCCAAATTGAGAGAGGCGTTACCACCGACAGATTCACTCTTATGACAAGATCTACGTGCTTTGGAGGATGGAGACTTGGAAAAAGCCACACCAGAAAAACTATGCTTGGAAGAAAAGCAATGTAAAGCTTGAAAAAAGCAAAAAGAACTTGGACAAGAATGGATCTGCATGTGGTTTCAGAAAAGGGTTCCTGGTGTGTCATAGAAAAAGGAAACCATCATTTGGTGATGAAGAGCCAATGTGGATCTACACATGCAAGTATTGGGATGCATGTGAATGGCAGGATTGGGGAAAGACTGTTCAGGTTATATCATGAATGCTATTCAAGATTGGGGAGAGCGAGTTTCTTTGGTTCCTGTTGATGGGAGCAATCAATCAACAAATGTTTATGTGATCGAGTTCTAGTGGGGGAAACTTTTGTTGAGTTTTACGAAACATCAGCAGGCACTTGTGGCTCTCAGAGTGGAAAAACAACAATCCTGAAACATTTAGTAGAGACAGGCGCCCTATAGTTGATTCAACCTATCATTAAAACATGTTAAAATTCTGAGAGATAAGAAGACTGGAAAACAAAAGGGGGAACACCGCTTGGTAGGAAGAAATTTCATCTCCTTGAGATGGTCACAGTCTTGAAAAGCTATGCCGGTTTGCATCCTCCAGCCCCATCAATAATGCATGCTTGCTTGCTCCTACTAAGTCTAGGGGCTGTCACAAGCAAATCAACATTATCTTGCGCAGTGATACATGTGGAGAACATTGCCTCCCATAAATGCACTCAAAAAAATTGACGAACTGAGTCAAAACATGAAATATTGCATCTATCAGGGACAAAACCGTGTTTCTGATATTCTTAAAGAGTGCATCAACAAAAAAGACTTGGACAGTGAGGTACACCAAGTCTTCAACATATTGTGCAATCCAGATGTTTTACTTGGCGTGCATTTCAGTCAAATACCTCTCACAAAAAACATATATCTCTTGAAGATCTTGTCTACTTTGCTAAGGTAGTTGGAGGAGAGAATCATCAATTTAAATTTGTGGTGCTTCCCTACAATGTACACTTGCAAGAAGCTGCCACTTCCCCGACACAATCTGTCAGAGAAAAAAAACTTCCACTAGGGTTGCACACCAACTTGGTCTCTTAGTGATCGGATCTTTTGCTTTAAATCAGAATAATTGTTTTTGAACCATAGCCGCCACCATGTTGGTGACCTATGCCCAGAGGCCGCTCGAGTTTCTTCTTCTTGTACCTTGTATTTGTTATTGGTAGAAATAAAAACAGAGTCTTGGCATCATTTTCTCATCTTGCTTATTTGCTTGATCTTCTATCTTGAAATTCATCAAGGTCCTCTGTGGACGCAACTTTGTTTTTGAAAACCCTTTGACATCTTTGGTGAACCCAACATGAAAGCGTCGCATTTAAAATAATTTCAGGATGGGAGATACTTCAGCATCAATTTTAGCCCCTTCTACGATTCCTACTTTATTCTCTACTTCGACTCCATCATCGACTTCTGCTTCAAGTACTTCTACGGATGATTTTAAGCAAATTTTGCAGAATATGTCTATGTATATGCAACTTCAAAATCAGCAAACACAATTGTATATGCAGTAGTAGTAGCAGTTACATCAACAACAGTTGTCTCAACAAAGGCAACTATATTTGGAGCAAGAGAATGCAATCAGCGCAACTAAGGCGATTGAAGCAGCTGAAAATGAAAAGAAGCTATTTGATGGTCATAATGTATCGGCTTATTTGAAGATGTATGAGATTAATATGGGATTTTTTGGAGTACCGACAGGACTTATGAGTAAATATTTTCTTCCTCTTGTCACACCCGCCTTGAGGGTAAAAGTGACTGATCTTTTCCTTCAAAATTTGCATTGGCAAGATTTTAAGAAGGCCCTGAAAGAGGAGTATTTTCTTGAGGACTTTGGGATGGCTACACAGCAATCATTCCAAGAGTGGGTCTACATGCCAAAAAAAGGTCTAGCTGCTTCAGAATTGATACGAGAATTAGAAGAGAGGTATAATCAGCTTGATGCCATGGAACAAAGAGCATTGGATATTGAGAAAGTTGAGTTTTTCTTGCAAGCTGTAGATCTTGCTTTTCAAGAAGAAGTAGGAGAGCTTCTTGAGGATTGCACGAAGCCTATGGATCTTAAAATAGATTGGCAAGACAGCTAGGATGCGGTCTCAACTTTGACCAAGAGGCAAATATGGAAGACCCACCTACAGAATGGATCTATGACACTGACGCCATCTTCTGCTCCTATGTCTGCTTCTACCCTTATCATTTCTTCTCTTCCTCAGCCAGTTGCTTGGCCTATGCCAGTGCCTACTGTTTCTAATCCTCCTGTTCCTCCTATTCCAAGACTGATGCCGGCTCCTTCTACTCCAAAATCATCTACTCCTTTGGTTCCTTCCTCTCTTGATGACATGATAAAAGGCATAACGGATTTGACACTGGAGTCAGTTAAAGAAGAATTGGTAGGAAAATTAAAAGAATAGTTTGCTTCGACCGCGTCTACTATTTCTTCTAGTGCTACTAGTGCACCTAGGAGTGCTCCTATTGCACCTAGGAGAGATCAAAGATGTATTTGATGTGATAGTATGGACCATTAGCATTGTAGGGTTTGCGAATCTTTTCAAGATAAAAGAAGGAAGAATTTGATGATTTGGGGACAAGATGGCAAGATCTAGTTGACTGAAATAGGAGCTCCACTTGCTACGAATTTTGGGAAAGGCGGAATGAAGAAATTAGTAGATGACATGGCTGCGCGTACTTCTTAGGTGGCAGCTAGAGGAGATGCTTCTGCATATGGAGTCCAGATTGAGAAAGGCTCAGAGAGTTAGTCAACATTACGGACCTATGCTATAGCGACGGCAAACAAGGGGAAAATCCAACAGACTGTTTTGACTAGTGCAAGTTCTAGCATTGTTGGGGTAAAGGCGCCTCCGTTATGCCGCCCCGTGTATTACTACACTGACAATACCCGCCACTGCACATTGCAGGTGGCGGGTGCCCGTCACGTCACTTTATTCTTTACATTCATTTTTTAGTGACTAGTAAATAAAGGAAGGCCCGGTCACACATTGTGACTGTTGGAGTTCCCATTTCTTGTCTCTCTCTTTCTTGCTCTTACTCTCCCGCCATAGCTCATGTGCAAGATTCGATCCTTCTCACCTTTCAACTGGTATCAGAGCTTGGCTCCCTCTTGCTTGAGCTCGACTCGGTGCTTCTCTACCTTCGCATCGACTCCCTTCACGCATTGGATCTCCATCCCGGCAGCCATATCCGATCTCCCCGAGCTCCCGTCACTCCCCGGCTTCCCAAGCACCTTCCCGGCCTATTGAGGCACCTTCAAGGCATTGATACTGAGGTATTTGATCATTCTTTCAGGGTTTTATTTCAGTCTACAGGTTGCAAACAGCAAGGGCAGCCATGGCTTCAAACCCTTGAAGCTTATTCCCCTCATATTGTGCCTTACACCTATCAAGGCTCAAAGAGGCTTGTCATAGGCCTTTGATAGGCCCTTCTTGAGCCCCCCATTACCCCCTTTTCAGCCCATGTGGAGCAGCAGCAATTTCAGCACCAATAGGGTAGATTGCACCATTTTTTTCCAGGCTGTTAGCACTCGTCTACTTCAGCTCCACACTTGTCCATTGCTTCTTGCTCTCTACCTTGATCAAGAGGGCTATAGACTTCATGTTTGATGTCATTCAAGCTTTGGGCATTGGTCTTGATCATTCGGGGCTGATTTCTTCAGATTTGGGACTGTCATAAACTGTCATAATAGGTTGAAAACAGGGCAGCACCATTGGCATTAGCATTTGTTGCTTATACTCCATTCCGGTTGTGCTATTTGATGCCCGTATGCGGTCTACATGATGCCTAGTGCCTTGGGAATGTATGCACATGATTATGCCATGATTTTGGCCTGAAATATTGGCTGATTTGGGACTGTTATTTACTATTATACAGTGCTGGAAACAGGGCAGCCACACTTGGCATTGGCATTTGATGCTTATACTCTACTCCGGTTACCTTGTTTGATGCTCGTATGCGGTCGACATGATGCCTAATGTCTTGGGAATGTATGCATTCGATTTGCCTATGATTTGGCATTGTTTTTGGGCTGGAAATTGATAGTTTTGGACTATTTAGAGCTGCTTTATATGAGCGGGTTGAAGCTCATTTGTCAGATGTATTGCTTCTCTATCGATACCGGATGTATGCTATGGGTTATGTCATGATGTATTACACTTTGAGGATCGACTTCGAACTCATGATTGTGATTCTAGAATGCTTTTGAGCATCGCATTTGCTCCGTTGTTATTGGTTTGTCATTGGCAGTTTGGTCAACTTGACTGGCATTTGGGCCGCTTATGCCTATTGTCTATAATTGACGGATAAGCTCTATGCATTACATGCTTTGGTCCGTGGTTGATGCCTCTTAGTTCATCCATGCTTGACAGATATTTTGGAGCTCCGATTTGGATGTTTTGAGCACTTCTGACTCACAAGGATATTGACTTTGTCTTGCTACTGGATGTATTGACTTGACAGAGATCTTGCCATTGGGATTATGTCTTGCTTAATGGTTGCTACATCAGTTGCTTCATGTATGTCATGCTCTTGGGAAGGTATGACGCATTGACTTGGTCACTTGTCACTAGTACTTTGTCTTGGGTTTCTTGAGCCCTTGACTCGATTGTACGCCTTTTGTGCTAATGGGAGCATCTTGCATGCTTACTTGACCTTGACCAGGGATTACATGCTATTGGAGCAGTCTATGTCATTGAGCAGTTATGGATGTATTGAGACTTTGGGATTATACTCCGACAATTGGATGTTGCATTGAGTATATGTCTTGGTTCACAGGATGCTTATGAGCTGAGTCTCAATTTTGGTTCCGCTTTCTTTTGAGCAGACACCTATTTGTGTCAGGTTTTGGCAGTTGGTTCTATATTTTGCCTAGATTGTCTGGGGTGTGCCTCTTACTGGCAGATGCTATTTGACATCTCTGGGTGTTATGCTCATGTATTTTCACTGTCATTTGGCTTTGCTTTGTCCTCTTTATGCTGGCTTTGGACCTAGCATTGTTTAGTTGACATTAGATCCAGTTTTGGGACAGTTTGCTCTCATTATTGCAATTCTGAAATTTATTACAGCAAGCATTTATTGGTGGATTGAGCAGTATTTTTTATGCTAAAATATCTTGATTTGGTGTACCACACCTAGTACTAAGTGGGCATCATCTTTTGGCACACTTTTCTCGCCATTTGGAGCTCATTTCAGTGGATTTTGGGCATTTTCTGCAGTAAAACAGCCAGCAATTTTACATTGTCTGTGCATTTCCAGCCTGCATTATGGCATCCTCTTCGACTGATAATGCCATATTTAACATCACAAAGTTGGATGGTACCAACTACTCTTATTGGAAGAGTCAAATTTGGTAGGTCTTGGTGCAGAAATCTCAAATTAAGCCACTTCGGTTGAGTGGGGAGCAGCCTGAAACTATGGACAATGACGATAGCTTGAACTTGATGAGCTATGCAAGTCCACGATTGTATTATCTCTCACTGAACTGGTACATTATAATGTATTTGAGGAAGCACAGAGTGCATGGGATCTATGGAATAAGATCAAGAATCTTTATGATAAGAAAAGTCCGGCGAGTCAGATGTACTGGTTGAAGCAGCTTATGGATCTGCGCATGAAGGATAATGCGACTATGTCTGCTCACTTGAGCCAGTTCCATGCTATACTGAAGAACCTGACTTTGCAGGATATCACCTTTGGAGAGGAAGTAACTCCTCTTTTCTTGCTTGGGACTCTGAATGAGTCATGGGATGTATTCCGCACTGCCCTATGTGCCTCTAGTGCTACTGTGAAACTGAATGATGTTGAGAGTGCTCTTCTACAGGAAGAGGTTAATCGCAAAAACTTGGATGCCTCTCGTGTTTCACATGCTTTGACAGTTAGAGGCAAGAATGACAGGAATGATCGTGGTAATAACCGTGGCCGTGACTCGTAGAAGGGTCGGTCTAAATCTCGTGGAAAGTCGCGTAGTAAGTCGCATGGGCGCAACGCTAATGTCACTTGTCATCATTGTGGGAAAAAGGGCCATATCAGACCATAGTGTCATGAGTTGCGCAATGAGAAGCGCAAGGATAAGGGCAAAGAGAAAGTGCAAGAGAAGTACCTGCGAAGTCCAGCGTCAAGATTGAAGAAATTAATGTCATGCAGACCGAGGATTCCGATGGTAGTGATGAGTTCATACTTGCAGCTAGTTCTTCTAATGCTTCACACTTGACTGAGACACCTAGTATGTATGCACAGTGCTGGTTATTGGATTCAGGTATGTCCTTCCATGTGACGCCTTACCGTGAGTGGTTTCACTCTTACCGTACTGTATCTGGATCAGTCAGACTTGGAGATGACAGGTCTCTTGATATTGTGGGCTGTGGAGATATTATGTTGCAGTTTTCCACTAGCAGTTCCTTTTTGCTCAAGGATGTACGTCATGTACCTGCGCTTATGCGCAGTCTTATGTCTGCAGGACAGTTGGATGATGCAGGGTTTCATGTCTGTTTTGGGGATTCTGCTTGGAAGATTACCAAAGGCAGACTTGTGCTTGCTAGAGGCGCCAAGGCTGGCAGCCTCTATCCTCTTGTTGTATCTGAGTCTTCTGTAGACCATGTTTTGGCAGTGGACTCTATCCCACATGTATCACTTTGGCATGCCCGTTTGGGGCATATGTCTTTGAAGGGAATGAAAATGTTATCTGGTTTGCAGTATCTTTCGCCTTTGGACTATGCACGTTTTGACTTGTGTGATCATTGTCTTTATGGTAAGCAAAATAGGTCTACGCATAAGAAATCAGGTAGGCCATGCATGAGTGAGCCCTTGGCTTTGGCGCATTCAGATGTTTGTGGGCCCATGCCGTGTATGTCTATGGGTGGCGCGAAGTACTTTGTTACCTTCATTGATGATTTTTCTAGGAAAGTGTGGGCTTATCCCATAAAGCAAAATTCCGATGTCTTGGCAGTCTTTTAGCGTTGGCTTGCTCTTGTTGAGAACCAGACTGGGTATAGGCTGAAATGCCTTAGGACTGACAATGGGGGAGAATATGTCTCACGTGCTTTTGAGTAGTTTTGTGATGACAGGGGTATTAAGCGTCAGTTGACCGCCCCTTACACCCCCGCCCAGAATGGTTTGGCTGAGTGCATGAACAGGACTATTCAGGAGTGTGTCCGCTCTATGCTTAGCCATGCAGGCCTACCACAGAGCTTTTGGGCTGAGGCAGTTAGTACGGCAGTGCATGTCATAAACCAATCGCCTTCTAGTGGATTGGATTTCCAAGTTGCAGAGGAAGTTTGGGCTGGTAAGCCACCCTGTTATGCGCATCTCGTGTCTTTGGATGTGAGGCATTCTACCATGTGCCCAAGGACAAGAGGAGTAAGTTGGATCCAAAGAGCATTAAATTCATCTTTCTTGGTTATGGTGATTCAGGAGAGATGGGCTATCGCCTATGGGATTCGCAGGCGCGGAAAATAGTACGCAGCCATGATGTAGTCTTCCATGAAGACAAGATGCACAGGCAACCTGAGAAAGTGGTTGAGATCCGCAAAGTGATCTTTTAGGAGGAGCCTAGAGCTTCTACACAGCCAGTTGGACAGCCTACAGCTGCACCAGATGCTCATGGTCAGGGTGTTGGATAGGCAGCTGTGCAGGAAGCAGAGCCTGCAGTGAGACGGTCTGCTAGAGACAGACGTCCACCTGATAGATTTCAGCCCTCTATGCATTATATTTTGGTTACAGATGTAGGAGAGCCTTTCACTTATGATGAGGCTATGCGCAGGGGTGACAGTCACTCCTGGGAGAGGGCTATGCAGTCTCAGATTGACTCCTTGCATAAGAATGAGACTTGGGATTTGGTTGCCTTGCCTAAGGGCAAGAAGGCTTTGCCATGCAAGTGGGTGTACAAGCTGAAAAGTACACCTGGACACCCCAAGCCGGCATACAAGGCTAGATTGGTAGCAAAGGGTTTTAAGCAGGAGCATGGTGTAGACTTTGATGAGGTCTTTTCTCCTATGGTTAAGATGACCACCCTGCGCTTAGTCTTGGCTTTGGTTGCTCAGCTTGACTTAGATCTATATCAGATGGATGTCAAGACGGCTTTCTTACATGGAGACTTGCATGATGAGATCTATATGGAGCAGCCTAAGGGCTTTGCAGAACCTGGCAGGGAGCACCTAGTGTGCAAGTTGAAGAAAAGTCTTTATGGCTTGAAGCAGGCACCTAGGGAATGGTATCATAAGTTTGATGCCTTTATGCAGTCACAGGGCTACAGCAGGAGTGCTATGGATCCGTGTCTTTACACGAAGAAAGCCCGTGATGGTTCATTGCTTATTTTGGTACTCTATGTGGATGATATGCTGATAGCAGGGAAAGCTCATGATGAGCTAGATGCTCTCAAATCTCAGCTGAAGAAGAGCTTTGAGATGAAGGATTTGGGACAGGCCTCTCACATACTTGGTATGCGCATTAGACGCAACAGGCATCAGGGACTCCTCTACTTGTCACAGAGGGAGTATATTCATAAAGTCCTTGAGCGCTTCCGCATGCAGGACGTAAAGCCTATTGGCTGTCCATTGCCTTCTTATGTGAAGGTATCACAAGCCGATTGTCCGCAGACAGATGAGCAGAGGGCCAAGATGGCCCAGATCCCTTATGCTTCAACCGTGGGCAGTTTGATATATGCCATGATAGCCACTCGTCCAAATATTGCCTTTGCAGTTGGTGTTGTGGCGCGCTATATGGCTACACCTGGTAGGAAACATTGGGATGCCGTGAAGGGTATCTTGAGGTACCTGAAGGGCACAACAGATATGTGTATTTGCTATGGCAGCCACGATACAGGGGTCGTGGGGTACACTGACTCCGATTATGCAGGACATGCAGATAGTAGGAAGTCCACTTCTGGCTATGTATTCACCTATGCTGGAGGTGCTGTCTCTTGGATGTCAAGGGTTCAGAAGTGTATGGCTTTGTCTACCACTGAGGCCGAGTATGTTGCAGCCACTGAGGCTTGTAAGGAGGCCATATGGCTAGGCCGTCTAGTTGCTGACCTTGGGATTGATGCTATACCTACACTGCATTCGGATTCTATGAGTGCCATTTAGTTGGCTAAGAATCTGGTCTTCCATGCAAAGACAAAACACATTGAGGTGAGGTATCACTTCATACGTGGTGTCATGGGGGACAAGTCTGTTGACCTTGTCAAGATCTCCACTGACGAGAATCCTGCAGATCTACTCACGAAAAGCCTCACTACTGAGCGCTCTGCCTTCCTCAGGAGATTGATGGGCGTTGGATGAGATGTTGCCTTTCCTCATCCCTTATACCTATGTACAGTTGTACTGTCTTTTTCTTTTCTTTCTCTCTCACTGGGGCAGATTCGCCTTTAAGTGGGAGGTTGTTGGGGTAAAGGCGCCTCCGCCATGTCGCCCCGTGTATTACTACACTGACAGTACCCGCCACTGCAAGTGGCGGGCGCCCGTCACGTCACTTTATTCTTTACATTCATTTTTTATTGACTAGTAAATAAAGGAAGGCCCGGTCACACATTGTGACTGTTAGAGTTCCCATTTCTTGTCTCTCTCTTTCTTGCTCTTTCTCTCCCGCCATAGCTCATGTGCAAGCTTTGATCCTTCTCACCTTTCAAGCATCAGATCTAAGACAGGTTGGGATTCACCTGTTGACAGGTACACTATTTATGCCTACTTGGCTAAGTCTCAGGGAGAGCAGATGTACTTGTTGAGGAGAAGCGTAAGAGAGATGAAGAGAATCCAAATGCAGCTAAAAAGATTAGAGGGGGTGAGTTTGTTACTCCACCTACTGTAGGGATGTCTTCGAGACCAGGGCTAGAACGACAAATGGAGGATGCTCACGAGAAAGAAAAGAGGTAGGAACCTAGATAGAGAAAGCAGCCAGGACTTAGATTAATGTCTGATATTGAGACATCTATGGACATGAAGAAAATCTTCAATGACAAGATACTTGGAAGTGAGGTGACTTTTACTATTTCTAAGGTTTTGGGCATCTTGAAAAGAGAGTTTCAAGATCAATTCCAAGAAGTCCTGAAGAGAAAAAGGCATACATTGCCTACTACTGATACACAGGGAGTTTTGATTGGGGAGTTGGATGAGTATGAGGATGAGGTTATGGTCGAGAATGCTTCTGTTCTTCTGCAGATAGAGAAGAGGGTTCAGCCTATGCATTATGCTGAAACTGATGAGCCTATCTTGGTACCGCGCAGTCACTTTTCGCGGAGTCATTGGGCTAGGGCAACTACAAAAAAAATGGTACAAATTGGAGAGAAAAAGGTGCCTTATGTTGCTTTGGTGGATCATGTTTCAGAGATTAATCTTATAGTTCATGGAGTTTATGAAAGTAATAGATGGACTATGGATGCAAAGTATGGGTGGCGTATGAGAGCCGCCAACAACACTGCAGGTGATTTGTATGCTATCTGTCCTAGTATCAGGATTTCTATTGGAGACGTAGAGGAGGATTTCCATTTCTTTGTGCAAGATTCATGCTCTTACCCCATAATCCTAGCACAGCCATTCATCACAGAGACGCACATGGAGTCGAAAGTAATGGATGATGGATCTGCTTATGCATGGATTTGCAGTAAAGATGGTATGAGAGTAGTCCAGTTTATGACTGTGTGTGTAAATCATGCTAGAAATAGGGATACTCTTCGCGATGCGCCTTTGCCCACTGTGAGGGATTCGGGTTTTCATTAGGTACCACTGTTCCGCAAGACAACGGTGGTACAGAGCAGGGGAGATTGGAGTTATCGCCTCCTGGTAGCAATGTTTTCTCCTCCAATTTTGTTGGAATTTCAGCAAATAGTTCCATGAGTTATCAGAAGATTTCTAAGTTGCCTAGAGTTGCCAGGCAGTACATATGCATGAAGGAGAAAGATTTGAAAAATGCAGGTATTTTAGAGGATGATGAGCATATAGATGGGATTTATGGTAGTATGGTTTGTGCAGATACGATGACAGAGATGGAAAATATGCTGAAAGCTGATATGCAGAGTTGTCTCAGTAATGTGTTAGTGTAGTCCCTGGACATGTTTCATGAAATTTCAGATTTTGTGTCACAAATAGAGTTAGAGGCTAAGGTGACTCAGTAGAAAGTATTGAGAGCTGAAGAAATTCAGCAAACAGAGTTTTCAGCTGATTATGATCAGCCTACAAAGACACAGAGGGCTGAAAACTTTCAACCAACAGAGTTTACTGCTAAAATATTTTAGCATCCAGAGTTTAGGGCTGTTCCTATGCAGTCCATAGAGCAGAGGGCTGAGGATATTCAGCCACCCACCAGAGGGTAGAATTGTTGATTTACAACAAGATTTGAGTAACGGAGAGGATCATAATGAAGCCAGGGTTGACACGAAATACAAGACTGTGGATAAGAAGGTGAAGCCGCTTCCACCTCTGACAGTGATCAACAAATAGAGAGGGCTGCCAACAACCAATTTTGAGGAACCCAAAGCATATAGGCCATAAATTTTCAGTAGAGAATCTTGCTGAATTAAAAATTGAAAATAGTGATTTCTTGCTATCCTCAGAGAAGCAGTGCTTTCAGGATATGCTTGAGTGACATGGAAGGGGGTTTGCATTCTTCTCGCATGAGATTAGATGTGTGAATCTGGATATTGTTGCCCCTATAGTGATCTTTACTATTCCTCATATTCCATGGAACCTCTGACCTATTCCAGTGCCTAGGGCACACCTGCCAAAGCTAGTTGACTTGTTGAATGAGAAAATCAGGATGGGAATCCTAGAGCTATCATCTGCACCATACTCAAATAGGTGGTTTATGGTTCCAAAGAAGAATGGCACTCTATGATTTATACAGGACATGCAGCCAGTAAACAGAGTTACTATCAAGAATGTTGGTATAGGTCCAGTTGTGGATGAGTTTGTAGAAGCATTTGACGGATGTGCCATCTATTCTTTAGGTGACTTGTATTCGGGATATGATCAGTTTCAGTTGGCCTTGGAAAGCAGGGACCTAACCATTATGAGAACTCCTATTGGGCTTGTCAGGATGTGTACCCTACCTCAAGGTGCCACTTATTATGTTGCGTATATGATGAATGCCATGCATAAGGTCCTTCGTGAGTACATACCTCAGCTTACCATGCCTTTCTTGGATGATGTGCCCATTAAGGGGTGTGCGGAAGAAGAGAAGAATGAGAGTCTAAATGAGCAGGGATGCAGATACTTTGTGGCTGATCATATTGCAGCTTGTGAAAAGATTTTGGCCAGGTTAGAAGAAGTGAACTTGACACTAGCAGGGCACAAATCTGTTTTTGGAGTAAATGAGGTCATCATTGTTGGACATATGTGTGGGTATTATGGCAGGAAGCCTTCACCTGCAAAGGTGGATGCTATAGGAAAGATTATAGAGTATTGTTCTACCACTTCAGAGGTACGGAGATTCATTGGAGCCTGTGTGTTTTACATGATTTGGATACCCCATTTTGCACATATAGCAGATTGTTTATATCAGCTACTTCGAAAGGGGCAAAAGTTTTATTGGAATGAGAGCCACACTAGAGCCATGCAAAAATTGAAGAAGTTATTGCAGATTTCTCCTACTCTCAGGAAAGCGGATTATAATTGCAAAAGGCCTATTGTATTGATAGTTGACACTAGTCCAATTGGCATAGGTTGGGATGTGGGTCAAGATGATGCAAATGGAAATAGGTACGCTATTCGATTTGGGGCGAAATTCCTAAATGAGAGACAGAGAAGGTATCCGCAAATCAAGAGGGAATTATTGGGAATCATTACAACTCTCAAATGCGACAAGGAGTATTTTATTGGATCCCCAATTGTGGTAGAGACAGATTGCTTGCCATTGATAGGTATGATTACGAGTTTCTCTACTCCGGATATAGCTATGCTGAGATGGATTGCATACATCAAATCATTAAATCCAGAATTTAAACACATAGCAGGGAAGGATAATCCAGTGACAGATATGTTGTCTAGAGCCAGATATGATGATGAGGAGACACTACTTGCAAAAGAGGATGATGTAGAAATTTCAACCGTTATGGTTGATCATGTTTGCCATGTCTATGATATTGTGGCTTTCATAGAAGAACTCTATTTTGGAGATTGGTTGTAGATTGGCAAGTACCTTAGTACACTAAGCAAAAGAGATGAATGGACAGATGAAGAGTTCAAGGAGATCAGAAGAAAAGCCTATGGTTATTTTATCAAAGACGGATTTCTTTGGAAGTACCCAAAGAAAAGAGGTGGATTACCCTTGTGGGTTATCTGAATAAAGAGACCCAGTTATAGGTGATGAGAGAGTTTCATGAGAGTCCTTGGGCTGGTCATAGAGGAGTGTGGAATACTTATGAGAAAATTAAGGAAAAATACTGGTGGAAAGGCATGTACAGAAATTTTTCTCGCTTTGTAGAGACTATCAGATATATTCCGTAGTGTGTCATTGAGACGAGCTTCACCAGACCTATCTGCTATGCATTCATTATAAGTGGGTAGTTGACTTGGTTACTATGCCGATGGGTCTATGGTAGATGAGATATATTGTAGTGGCTAGAGAGGATCTTACCAATCATGTTGAGGGTAGACCTTTGAGAACGAAGACCACTAGTGCAATGTGTAAGTTCTTATTGGAAGAAATTTCCTGTAGGTATGGTTGTGTGGGTAAGATCACTATAGATCATGGTGAATTAGATGCAGATGAAGCTAGGGAGTTTTTCTCTCAACTAGGAATCAGGTTGGCTCTAACCAAAACATACAATCCAGAGGGAAATGGAAAGAGTGAAAGAGGGCATCCGTCGATAGTGAAAGCATTAGCCAAACCATGCAGAGGACGGATAGGAGAATGGCTGAGATTTCTACCATTTGCTTTGTGGGCTAATCGAACGACTCACAGTGTTATCACAGGATATATGCCCGCAGAGTTGATGTATGGTTAGAAACCAGTTATGCCGACTGAGGCTTGTGCTTTGACTTGGTCAGTTTTACCTTGGCAGGAGGATTTGACAAGAGAGGAGCTCTTAGCTCTTTGGATCTTGCAGTTGGAGAGAAGACTAGAGGATATTCAGCTAGCTATGGACAGGTTGAAGGTTGCTAGACTTAGAAATAAGGATAGGTTTGACAGCAGGCATCGCTTGCGGCCTAGAGAAATAGAAGAGGGAGATTGGGTATTAGTCTTTGATAGTAGCCTTGAAAATCAGCATACTGCACTTCGAAAGATGGTGAAAAGATGGTTTGGGCCATACATAGTCACACATGTCTTTGAGAATGCAACATATGAGCTAACAGAATTGGATGGGACAGTGCTTAGACTGCCCATTGCAGGAAAAAGAATCAACATTTTCAAGAAAAGAGATGATGAGGATTATGCATTGGAATTCAGGTTATATCACAAATGCTATTCAAGATTAGGGAGAGCGAGTTGCTTTGGTTCTTGTTGATGGGAGCGATCAATCAGCAAATGTTTATGTGATCGAGTTCTGGGGGGGCAGCTTTTGTTGAGTTTTACGGAACATCAGCAGGCACTTGTGGCTCTTAGAGTGGGAAAAAAACAATCGTGAAACATTTAGTCGAGACAGGCGCCCTATAGTTGATTCAACCTGTCATTAAACAGGTTAAAATTCTAAGAGATAAGAAGATTGGAAAACAAAAGGGGGAACACCGCTCGACAGGAAGAAATTTCATCTCCTTGCGATGGTCACTGACATGAAAAGCTATGCAGATTTGCATCCTCCAGCTATCAATAATGCATGCTTGCTTGCTCCTACTAAGTCCAGGGGCTGTCGCAAGCAAATCAACATTGTCCTGCGCAGCGATACATGTGGAGAACATTGCCTCCCATAACTGCACTCAGAAAAATTGACGAATTGAGTCAAAACATGCAATATTGCATCTATCAGGGACAAAACCGTGCTTCTGCTATTCTTAAAGAGTGCATCAACAAGAAAGACTTGGACAATGAGGTACATTAAGTCTTCAACAGATTGCGCAATCCAGATGTTTTACTTGGAGTGCATTTCAATCAAATACCTTTCACAAACAACATATCTCTCTTGAAGATCTTGTCTACTTTGCTAAGGTAGTTGGAGGAGAGAATCATCACTTTAAATTTGTAGTGCTTCCCTACAATGTACGCTTGCAAGAAGCTGCCACTTCCCCGACACAATCTGTCAGAGAAAAAAAACTTCCACTACTGCATGTTGCACACCAGCTTGGTCTCTTAGTGATCAGATCTGTTGCTTTAAATCAGAATAATTGTTTTTGAACCATAGCCACCACCATGTTGGTGACCTATGCCCAGAGGCCACTCGGGTTTCTTCTTCTTGTACCTTGTATTTGTTATTGGCAAAAATAAAAACAGAGCCTTGGCATCATTTTCGCATCTTTCTTATTCGCTTGATCTTCTATCTTGAAATTCGTTAAGGTCCTCTATGGACGCGACTTTGTTTTTGAAAATCCTTCGACAATGGGTTGCCCTTCTATATTCTCCAACAGAGTGTTAGTCAAAGGGGGTTGAGTGTGACCGGTGTGTCCTCAAAACAATCATTGAGAGGTGCGGATTGAGGGACATTACAACATTGGAGTCAAGTAAGTTATCGTTTCCCTATGCACCCCTGGGATGGGTCTCTCCCACTATCACAAGCCACGTCACCTTATTCTGTACCCTGCACAATAAGGCTCCCTGGCCTTCTTGCTTGTACCTATGCCAGATGGGTGGAACATACGAATGCACCATTAATTGTGCACACTGGCATACTCCCTTCCAATCATTTTCTCCTTGTATAATTATACACCAAGCGTGAGTTATGGGATTCCATGCTTATTTATTGAGCGATGTGGGTCATGGGACGAGTGACTGTTCTATCATCCTCCTGAGTGCCCGCGAGTTGAGAGTTCTATTCTTTGCCATCAACATTTGAATCGATGGACTCTACTGATAAAGTTACCTCCCTAGGTGTTGCTGCATGGTCCCTGCCATGCTGGACGTGTTGTATGGTGCACCCATGTCCCTCTTGCCGCCCGACGACAGCTCCGATCTTCCTATATCAACACCGATGGTTCCCCTTCAACCATATACGAAGTGGGCCAAGTGGTTCTAACCCTACCTTTCTGTTTGTCAATGCATGTTATGTTTTAAGTGTGGGGACATTAGCTGTAATATTTTTGTTAAAAATATTATAAAGGCTATGTGAAGTCTCGGGAAAATGACAAGGTTGCATTGTGGTTTGGGACGGGTTAGTCTAATCTAATACACTCTCCACTGAGCCCAAACAAGACACAGCTTAACGAAACCGTGTATTTCTCATAAGAACCTCCTCTTGGGAGGAGGATAAGGGATAAATATGGGATTTAATGCAAATTTTTTAATTATCTTTCCCCCCAGCCGAAGCGTGGCTAAGGGAAGGGGATGGTGCTAAAATGGGAGAGTATAGAGGTGGAGGGGAGGGATCACATGAAGGATCCACATGGGAGAGGGAGGCCCTACCCCCCTCTTCCCATAAATACTTCTCTTCTAAAGACGACGAAGGGAGGGAAAGGGTGATACTCATAGACTATGAGGGAGAAGACTGCGACAACTGCCGCCATGTGGAGGACGAATTGCTATGCCGCGCCGACAGTAACGTGTGTGGAGGAAAGAGGGGGAGTGACGGGACGCCCTACTGTGCCGTGGAGGGAAGGGAGAGGAGACTTTGCTATGCTACAGGAGGATTATGCCGAGCTGTTGAGGAAGAAAGGGCTGTCGTGGAGCACTGCTGGGTTGTGTATGCCACCACACGGCAATGCCACTGCCGCCGAATCCGCCACCTAGTCCAGCTCTGCTAGCGCTGCAATCCTTATCCCTGCCGACTCCCTGAAAAACATTTATCATCCCCCCATTTCGTGTTTTTCTTCTTTGACCACATGCCTTTAGGGGGGAAGAACAGAAGCTTCCTAAGATTTGGAAGCTTCTTAAAGAAGAAAGGTCTAAGACCTTGTACACACGGGACCATTCCGGGAGGGGGTTTAAAAGCTCTCCCTTAAAACCCATTTCCCCATAGGCCTAAATCCCACAGTTTCATTCGTAAGAGGCCTTTTCTCAAATAGGCTTCAAAGCCCACAAGCCATTCGTAAGCTCCTTTCCCGTAAGCACCATTCGTAAGGGCCTTTCTGCAAAAAACCCCCGTGCCTAAAATCCCTAAGCCCTTTTTGAACCCTTAACCCCTTTTCGTAGAGCCACTAAACCCCTACCCGTGTTTTACCCCTCATATTTCTTTTTTTAATACACCCCTAAGCCCTTTCTAAACCTCGTGTTCCCTTTTTACTTACACGCCTTTTCCCCCATACTACAAACCCTTGTGTTATCTTTCAAATTTTCCTTTGGGTTTGAAAAAACCCTAAGTCCTTTCACTCCAGTGCCAAAGATCTCCCAAGGGCTTTCATAGATGTTGTGAAGCCACATTCACACATAACTTTTTTCACCATGATTATATCCGATAGACCCTTTTTCTCTTAAGCTTTATAAGCCTTTCCCTCTTCGAAGGAGCTAAGACTTTAGAGGTCTTATTATCCCTTCTCGTGGTCAACTTTTTGAATGACTTCTTGCATCGAAAGAGAGACGGTGGAAATCCGAAAGAAAGAGTAAAAGCTGCCTTCACGTTCGAACTGCGATGCCGCCTAAGAAAGTTCAAGGAGTAGCTGCGGGAGGGTCATCTCCCGGTATACATGTGGATATCTCACCCCAAAACCAAGTTTTTCCTTCTTGGTTTTATATCGATTTTAAGTCAATCATGCAAAGATAAATTGTTAGGGATAGGATATATTTTTCGGAGTTATTTTAAGTTTAATTGAACAAATGATAATGTATAGAACATAGTTTCCTTCGAATAGCATCATGCATTATAATGATTTACGAACAAGATTATCTACTTACTATAGTAGTATATTTCAGTTAAATCTTGAAGGTATAAAAATTGCATCTTGCACCATTAACCCTATTCTTTTTGCAACGAATCATCATGAAATTCATGAAAGGTTTTTTACGTTGCTCAAATTACTAGGAAGTTAGCATTGCTAATTGCATATCTTAGCAAGGAAAATATTGTTGTTTTGGCATGAGTTTCGTTTGCAAGGAAAAAGGAGGATTAATTGAATTTACCTAACCTCAAAGCATTAAAGTTTAGGACTGAAAAAAAATCAATTGTCACAAGGGTAACCAATTGTGTCGAGGTGATCTCAATATTACCTCCTAAAAGGTACCGATTTTAATGTAAACTTAGAAATACCTATGCTACGAAATATGCCTTGGAAATGATTTAAAGGCCAAGAAACGTTTATACCTTAAACACTTGACTATCTTCCCTGATTGTAGGGTCAATAAATTTATAAAATGTAAAAGAACTAGGGTTTGTCCCTGAGGTTCTTAAAAAGAGACCCTAGGTCCAACAAACGTCAGCTTAAAGAAATGAAAACGGATTATTTCATCGTATATTACGATGCAAGACTTACGCAGCAAGTACAAAGTCATACAGTCTTGTGATTGATTCACAAGAAGAAAGGTTAAATACCCTCAACAAGGATGGAAGATCCTCACGCAAGTTATCTTGCAAAAGGATGTATTTTTTTGATATCCTTCTAAATAAGGAAAGTTTTATAAAAAAAACAGAATCTAAAGTATCCAATGAACTTTAGGGTTGACAAAGTTGGGTTAACAAGGTACGCCCTAACCCGGAATATAAAGGATCTTGCCAAGTTGCAAGATACCCTCGAACGAGTGCTGATACATTCAAAAGTAAAGAATAATCCCTTAGCAGTTTGCCAAACAACAAGGTCGATTAATGGAAATGTTTGTGCTTGCTAGAGATTTTAGAGCACTATTTGATTTATGAATTACAAATTAAATGAATACCTAAACTTCAGGTTGAAGGCCTAAAGGGAGAGGCAGTTTCAGTTACCCCCGACTGCCTGCCTGACCCTAACCAAGGGGGTTGTTGACTGCACCGGGAACATGGACCGAACCCGCCGCGAGAGGTCTCTCCGTTGAGCTCTACTTGGAGCAGGAGGACGCTTGGGTGCCAGGGGGGCTCTGGCCAAATCCCTCGCCTTCCGGATCCTGCACAAGAGGTTGACGTGACTCGGGATTGGATCTCGAGGCCCGCATACTAGTTTTATGAGCGAAAGCTTGGAATAGTGATCCCTGTGGATTACTGGATAGCCTTCGGGCGGATTATGGACAAGCCTATGGGCGGAAACTCCTTGTATTTCAAAGATAAAAATGATGATATGTTAATAAAGAACTTGTTTGATACTGTTTTTCTATGTCATGTGATAAGATTACGTGAAGGAACCAGTGCTTAACGAATTAATTAAAGAAGCTGATTGTTATATGTCAAATTAATGTGTTAGATAATTACATAACTAAAACAAACCGAGGAAAGTGCAGAGGATGGGCCATGGGTCCGTCCTACAGTTGGGTGGTCCCGGTTAGCCGGGAACTTTTCTCAATATCTTGAAGAACAGCAGGATGATCGTCAAAAAAAACGAATAACAAAAGCGGTGACCTAGAGTTATATCTTAACCGATTTACGCTGTTTTAGGGGAACGGAATGGGACTATGCCTTATGGCAGAGAGGTTGAGCTTTGCATCCCTCTCGTTTCCCATTCTCCTTGAACCAAGTGCAGTGTGAATCTACTTCGGACCTGGCGTTTCTGCGTAAAGTAGTTCGCTTGGGTCCAATGCTAGTTACTGTTAGGTAATGACCAATCAAGAAAACCCTAATTCCGATCGATCCTAAGTGGGAACGGCCAGGATACTTCCGCTATGTGGCAGACGCGGAAAGACCTAGATCGCAAATCCTGTAACATTCCATGGGAGTACCGGGCAGAGCTTTCTAGACATTCTTTCCGATGGACTGCTAAGACATGTCCTGGATGATACTAGTGGACACGTTACAGTTGGTATCAGAGCCGACCAACAACGGAATTGTTTTATGATATCTCAATAAAAGGAAGTAAAGAAATTGTTGCTGTCTAAACATTTCCTTACCTTCAGCACTATCTTGCAAAATTACGAAGTGTGGAACAAGTTTTTGGTATTTCGGGTCATGTTTATGACTGCAATGCATTCTCTGCTTTATAGACAAAGAATTGGGATGATGAACATCCTGGAGTAGATCTATAATCCATCACCTTTGTACATGGAACGAAGATGAACGGGTGCTTCAGGAATCTATTATATAGCCGCCCACCGGTTTGCTTATCTACAGACCAACCTAAAAAGGATCAAGTGGTTGGAAGACTTGAAAGTCATGAAGCCGTTCGTTTTTGTGGAAGCTCACGTAAATTCGACTTTACATATCCGAGGTCGGAGGGTTGAGATGAACTTATATGTATATGAGGAAGTAACCCATGTAATCCCAGCCGACAGGATTAAAGTGTTGGGCCGCCATGAGAAGTATGGATTCCAACGGAAAGGGTATCTTGAACTTCCAATGACTTATCGATTCCTGAAGATCCATGACCCAAAACCCTACTATTACACAGTTCCTATAGATAAATGTAATACAACGTTGTTCTCCCCAAACTAAATGTAACAATTGACTTATCATCACAGGGAACCTTGTATTCGAAAGGGCTATGCCCATGTAAATACAAATAAAGACTTCTTTTTTTATCAATGTCTGGCTGTGCATAAGAGTTGATAAAAAGTTAAGTAGCTACATTGTTTACGAGATAGCTAAATTAAAGATAAGCTAACATCGATTATCGTATAATAATGTTAAGAAAACCTTTATTCAGGCACAACCCCAGGTACAGGTTCCAAACTCGCCTCCTACATCAAGTACTGCTGTGATCCAGGAGAAGAAGTTCCTCCTCAAGAAAATTAAGCTACCCGAGTTTGACGGGAGAGGCAGATTCATCTAGGCTGATGCTGAAATTTGGATTGAATCCATGGAGGATTACTTCAAAGCAGCCGGTACTGCACCCACCAATCAGGCTATGCTCACCAAGTTAAAACTCACCGGCAAAGCCAGACTTTGGTGGAAGCAATGGTGCAGGGATCAAGGGATCGCAGAGGGATCCGTTACCTGGGAGAAGCTGAAGAAAGCCGTGCAGGGAAGATACTTACCACCTGCATATCGCACGCAGAAAATGAACGAGTTCTACGAGCTAAAACAGCTAGGACTCACTCTTGATGCATACTACTCTAAATTCGTTTCACTTTTAACGTATGCGCCACAAATGGACATGACGCAGTAGGTATCCAAATTCTGTGCGGGCTTAAATACACCAGTACATACCCGTCTCGAATCTATGCGTCCATCAAATCTTCAGGATGCACTCATTTGAGCGGCATCTATAATTCAGGAGGTGCAAGCTAGACCAAGGAGTAACAAAACTTGGTCTTATAATGACCCAAATAGAGGAGCATTCAGACCTCAAATGAAGGGAGTTCAATGTCATAATCAAGGACAAAGAAAGAAATCGAGGATGAATAACGTCAACAACTTTGCTCCTACTCAAAGTAATGGTCGAAACCTCCGTTGTTTCCACTGCAACGAACCCGGTCACTTCAAGAGGCAATGTCCCAAGCTTGGTGGAGGATATCGCCAAGCGCCTTTTCAAGGAATAGGCCGTGGTCAAGGAGCCGCTACCCGAGGAAGAGGAAGAACTGCCTGCATTGCCAATAGGCAGAGATGCAAAGAAGAAGAAGAGGAAGATCCGACCATGGAAGCAGAATTCGAAAGAGTGACAGTCCATGCCGCTTTACACAAGAAGGGGCTGAATCGCCAGTTCTCGGTGATTCAGACACCCTCGGACTATCAAGGTAAAGGTTTCAAAACCTTGATTGATTGTGGCAGTACACATTCCTTTATCTCACCAGCATGTGCAAAAAGATTAGGAATAGCCACAATAGAAGCACCTACCCTGCTTGTGGAATTGGCAAATGGTCGTGAGGTAACTTGTACCAGGCAAACTACTAAGGTGGAATTCTTTCTGGGAGAAAAGAAGACTTCAGTCAAATTCAGAGTCATGAATTTAGGTATCCATGAGTGTCTACTCGGAATGGATTGGCTTAAGCCCAACGACGCCCACATTCACCGCGGAAAGGGCCAAGTTTCCTTTCGAAACTCTGAAAGGAAATTTGTCACAACTCAAGGTGAGGCAGGAGTGCCAAGATTCCAATTGGCCAAAGCATCTCAGATCATAAAAGGAGTCAGAAAAGGATTACCCGTTTACTTGATCAAACTCAACAAGTTAGATCAAAAGCAAGAGTCTCATGAAGGACCTTCTTGGCTAAAGGAATATGCGGATGTATTCCCTGAAGAGTTGACCTAACTTCCACCTCAAAGAGAAGTGGATCATGAGATTAGGTTAGTGCCTGGAGCTGCACCAATTGCAAAGAGACCTTATAGAATGTCCATACCAGAAGAAATAGAGTTGAAGGAACAACTCAAGCAACTGTTAGATCAGGGCTACATCTGGCCTAGCAATTCACCGTGGGGAGCTCCAGTACTATTCTAGAAAAAGAAAGATGGGACACTTCGACTATGTATTGATTACCGAGGGTTGAATCAATCAACAGTCAAGAACAAGTATCCTATTCCTAGAATAGATGAGCTTCTTGATCATCTTCAGGGTGCAAAGATCTTCTCCAAGATTGATCTCAGGTTACTATCAGATAAGGATCAAGGAAGAAGATATCCCAAAGACGGCCTTCAATACAAGATATGGGCACTTTGAGTTCCTAGTTATGTCATTCAGGCTTACGAATGCACCTGCCACCTTCAATAGATTAATGCAGGATATCTTTAGACCATATCTTGATGATTTCGTGCTTGTCTTCTTCGATGACACTTTAGTCTATTCTAAACAGGAAGAAGATCATGAACCTCAACTTCAGATTGTCCTTGAGACAATGAGGTCACATAAGCTGTATGCAAAAATGAAGAAGTGTGCATTCTTTAAGCGTCAAATTGAATATCTGGGATTCATGGTATCATCAGAAAGAATATCAGTAGACCCAGCCAAGGTCAGAGATGTGCTTGAATGGCCAACACTAGTATCTATCAAAGAAATACGCAGCTTTCTTGGATTGATAGGATAGTATAGGGTCTTCATCAAAAACTATGCTTTTATTGCAGCACCTCTTACAAACTTACTAAAGAAGCAGACTTCCATTACATGGTCAACTTCTGAACAAAATAGCTTTGATAGATTGAAGCAAAGTTTGGTATCAGCACCTATTCTAAAACTTCCAGACCTCAATAAAGAGTTCGAGGTGGTAACTAATGCTAGAATTCTTGCCTTGGGATGTGTACTTATGCAGGAAGGTCATCTAGTAGCATATTCTTCAAGGAAATTGAAGAGCCATGAAAAGAATTATGGTACGCATGATCTAGAATTACTAGCTGTCATCCATGCTCTAAAACTTTGGAGACACTACCTGTTGGGTAACAAGTTTACTCTAGTAACCGACCATAAGAGCCTCAAATGGATCTTTACCCAGAATGAGCTCAACATGAGGCAACGCCGGTGGATTGAAGTGTTGGAGGAATATGACTTTGAAATCAAGTACCGACCAGGGAAAGAGAATGTAGTTGCCAATGCACTTAGTCGCAAGGCATTCCTAAATTCCCTAATCTTGCAGAATCCATCAACGGCCAGATCTCTAGCTACAAAAGTATCTATGCCATACAACCCTATACTTGAATTAGCTAGAGAGGAATCATGCCATGATTTGGCCTACCAAACAATGCTAAAGGAAATATCTACCAAGGAGCAAAATCAAAAGTTGCAAGCTAAGTATCAGGAATTTTCCATTGATAATGGACTTGTCTACTACAGAACAAGGTTGTGTATACCAGCAGCCAGTCACTTAAGCATAAGATAATGTGGGAAGCTCATGATTCCCCTTTCACAGGACATCCTGGCTATGCTAAGACTCTTAATGCAGTTAGGAAGAGCTATCATTGGGAGAGGCTCAAAGGTGACATTCTCAAATATGTCACTGAGTGCTTGTCTTGCCAACGTATCAAAGCCGAACATGTCATGATGCCAGGGAAACTGCAACCGCTTGACATCCCCCAAATGAAATGGGAATTCATCAGTATGGATTTTGTTGTAGGCTTAACCCAAGTCCAGGGAGGATACAATTCCATCATGGTTGTGGTTGACATGTTTACCAAGGTTGCACACCTGATTCCAGTAAAGACAAACTATAAAGCCTCCAACATTGCAAGATTGTTTATCAAGGAGATATTCAAGCTACATGGTTTACCCAGAAGAATCATTAGTGATCGAGATTCTCTCTTCGCATCACACTTCTGGAGAGCTATCTTTGAAGCTATTGGGGCTCAACTCTGTTTTAGCACCGCCTACCATCCCCAAACGGATGGCCAAACAGAGCGAGTAAATCAAGTCATCGAGGATATGCTTAGGGCATACTGCTCTCGAGAACCCAAGAAGTGGATTCAATACTTGCCTTTGAAAGAATTTGCCTACAATGCTTCTTACCAGCAAAGCATTCAGATGACCCCTTTCCAAGCATTATATGGTCATGATTGTCAAAGTCCTCTAAACTTTTCTAATCCAACCCCAAGGGTTGAAGCGTCAAGGCAGATGTTGGAAGACATGGATGATCAAATAAAGTCAATAAGACAAGACATACAAGCGGCCAAGGATAGAAAAAAGGCATACGCAGATTTGAAGTGTCAAGAAAGAGTCTTCGAAGAAGGAGACATGATCTTCATTCCCGTACGCCCTAAAAAGAGTTCTCTATCCCTAGGAGATTGCAAGAAGCTAAGTCCAAGGTATTGTGGGCCGTACAAAATCCTCAAATGCCTGGGACCCAATGCTTATAGATTGCAACTCCCTGAGAACCTAAAAGTTCACAATGTATTCCGATGCCTATTGAAAAAATATGTACCCAACCCTAACCATATACTTGATGACCAACAAATTGTAATGCCTAGTCAAGGTGTCCTTGAACTAAGGCCAGATAAGATCTTAGATGTTAGGGAGAGACAGTTAAGATCTAGAATGTTGAGAGAATATCTCGTCCAATGGAAAGATTATCCCGAGGAGGATGCCACTTGGGTAGATGAAGGCACTCTCAACCATTAATATCCCCAGTTTATCTCGAGATGAGGACATCTCGATTCCTCTAAGGGGGAGAGAATGTAATATTTTTGTTAAAAATATTATAAAGGCCATGTGAAGTCTCGGGAAGATGACAAGGTTTCATTGTGGTTTGGGATGGGTTAGTCTAATCTAATACACTCTCCACTGAGCCCAAACGAGACACAACTTAACGAAACCGCGTATTTCTCATAAGAACCTCCTCTTGGGAGGAGGATAAGGGATAAATATGGGATTTAATGCAAATTTTTTTATTACCTTTCCCCCCAGCCGAAGCGTGGCTGAAGGAAGGGGATGGTGCTAAAATGGGAGAGTATAGAGGTGGAGGGGAGGGATCACATGCAGGATCCACGTGGGAGAGGGAGGCCCTACCCCCCTCTTCCCATAAATACTCCTCTTCTAAAGACGAGGAAGGGAGGGAAAGGGTGATACTCATAGACCATGAGGGAGAAAACTGCGACAACTGCCGCCGTGTGGAGGACGAATTGCTGTGCCGCGCCGACGGTAACATGTGTGGAGGAAAGAGGGGGAGTGACAGGATGCCCTACTGTGCCGTGGAGGGAAGGGAGAGGAGACGTCGATGTGCTGCAGGAGGATTATGCCGAGCTATTGAGGAAGAAAGGGCCGTCGTGGAGCACTGCTGGGTTGTGTACGCCACCACACGGCAATGCCACTACCGCCGAATCCGCCACCTAGTCCAGCTCTACTAGCGCTGCGATCCTTATCCCCGCCGACGTTCATCATTCCCCCATTTGGTGTTTTTCTTCTTTGACCACGTGCCTTTAGGGGGGGAAGAACAGAAGCTTCCTAAGATTTGGAAGCTTCTTAAAGAAGCAAGGTCTAAGACCTTGTACACACGGGACCATTTTGGGAGGGGGTTTAAAAGCTCTCCCTTAAAACCCATTTCCCCATAGGCCTAAATCCGACAGTTTCATTCGTAAGAGGTCTTTTCTCAAATAGGCTTCAAAGCCCACAAGCCATTCGTAAGCTCCTTTCTCGTAAGCACCATTCGTAAGGGCCTTTCCGCAAAAAACCCCCATGCCTAAAATCCCAAAGCCCTTTTTGAACCCTTAACCCCTTTCCGTAGAGCCACTAAACCCCAACCTGTGTTTTACCCCTCATATTTCTTTTTTTAATACACCCCTAAGCCCTTTCTAAACCTCATGTTCTCTTTTTACTTACACGCCTTTTCCCCCATACTACAAACCCTTGTGTTGTCTTTCAAATTTTCCTTTGGGTTTGAAAAAACCCTAAGTCCTTTCACTCCAGTGCCAAAGATCTCCCAAGGGCTTTCATAGATGTTGTGAAGCCACATTCACACGTAACTTTTTTCACCGTGATTATATCCTATAGACCCTTTTTCTCTTAAGCTTTATAAACATTTCCCTCTCCAAAGAAGCTAAGATTTTAGAGGTCTTATTATTCCTTCTTGTGGTCAACTTTTTGAATGACTTCTTGCATCGAAAGAGGGACGGTGGAAATCCGAAAGAAAGACTAAAAGCTACCTTCACGTTTGAACTGCGATGCCGCCTAAGAAAGTCCAAGGAGAAGCTGCGGGAGGGTCATCTCCCGGTATACATGTGGATATCTCACCCCAAAACCAGGTTTTTCCTTCTTGGTTTTATATCGGTTTTAAGTCAATCATGCAAAGATAAATTGTTAGGGATAGGATATATTTTTCCGAGTTATTTACAATGAAGGAGTTTAGTTTAATTGAACAAATGATAATGTATAGAACATAGTTTCCTTCGAATAGCATCATGCATTATAACGAATTACGAACAAGATTATCTACTTACTATAGTAGTATATTTCAGTTAAATCCTAAAGGTATTGAAACATGGAGCCCCAAGAGGAACACCAAGGAAAAGGGAATTCTCTTGCAAGAAAATCTATCTTGTAACATCAACAAGCTTTTTTATTAGGTTTCATATGATCACAATGAAGAAAATAACACCAGACACAACAAATCTTCATGCAGCATCATGTAGATCTCCCACGGATTTGATAGAATCAACCATATTCTTCAATATCTTCACAAAATCCATCAATATAACAAAGAAAGCAAAGGAATACACCATCTTTGAATGGAAATACATCACATAGTATTCATCTTCAATATCTTTATAGTCTTCTCTCTCAATCTCTCATATACAATCACTTTGTTTTAATAGAATTGGCTATCTCTGACTCTCTCTCTCTCTCTCTCTCTCTCCATCAATAATACATCATATCCTCACTAAAATCTCTCATATACACTCACAATAATCCTTCTTAGGTCGTGGATACCCCTCCCAAGAGGTATGTCTGATATGAAGAGTCACCAGAGCCACTACAGTGTCTTTTCACAGCTCACCACTGTCACTTCACTTCAGTCTTTACTTGAGTCTTCAGCAGCTACTTCTTTCACTTCTTTTAGCTCTTTTACACTTATATTCACCTCTTTCTAAGGCTAGAAAAAAAACCCCATCACCACAATTCTTCAAAATGTAGCTTGCATGAAAGCCAATCGAATAGGCAACGACCACGATCTTATTACATAAATTAACCCACAACACAAACACTATACACAACACAACCATCTGAATGACTCCTCCAAAAAGAGAGTTTTTATCATTAAAAATCATCCACCATACATTGGAAAAGATATCAATGAAGATGATCCCTCTTGAAAGATTGATGATTTCGAAAACGATCCATAGACAAGGATTCATCTACAAATGTCTTGGGAGGATTCTGAAAAAACTGAAGGCAGCACATCCTTTTCAACAGGACAAGGTATCTGCTAGGCAAACACAGGGCATGAAAATACAATATATCCAATTGCTGGGAATCAATGCTCACATTGAAATTTATGCACAACTTTGGAATAGCCTTTTGATCATTATGGGAATGCCTATGCATGTACGCCAGATACCAAGCAAAATGAGCAGTTAATCGCACAGAAGGATCTGCAGACTGTGAATATTGGTGAGCAAAATGAATATAGTTCTAGTATGCTTGACTGGCAGTTATCCATTCTCTTGGAATTATTGGCCAGTTTATTTGAGGTCCTGTAAGAGAATCATTCGAGCTCCATCCCCTTCTTCTGGAAATCTAATGTTCAAACCCGTTATAGTCACTAACCAACTGAGGTGGTTGAGATATAGAAGTGGCAGGAGATGGAAGTGGAATAAGGAAAAGTGGATGAAGAGATGGATAGGCAAAATCATAAAATGAGGAATAATTTAAAGAAGGAGTGGCTGAAAATTTTAGGGAATCACTTAGGAAGGGTGTTAACTTATAAATAGGAAAGGTAGAAGGTACATGAATGGATGGAGAAGGACATGGTGGAGAAGGGGAAAATACTCTATCCTCGATAAAAGAACAGTATGTAAATATGAAAATTTGAGGAAAAGATTGAGGTTGGAAAAGAAGGGGTAAGATGGTTGTGGAATTGGTTTGATAGAGGGAAAGATATATATCATAACGGTGAGCCATTTGTTGGTAATACAGTAGGGTAGGAACAAAAGGTCCTAAGATAGATATTCTCTAATAGGCATCAAAAAAGGTAGAATCAAATGGATTACGTTTGGAAAGATAAGCTAAGAGATCCACCCTCAGTTGGTTAGTGCTCTGGACATAGGTAGGGGTTGTGTTCTGTCTTTGATTCAAGACCACAAAATCAATCATGGTATGCTAGGAATTATCAGGGCAAGTAGCCACTTTGGAGGAGTAACTCTGAAACATATAATCTATTCGCAACTCCAAATGGTTGGCATACAAAACAACTTGTAAAACTACGTCTCCCACATACCAAGCCATATCCACTTCATCTGGAATCAACAGGTCTCCTCGTAGATACATATATGATATCAACATGGTATCTATTGTGACAGAATCTTCAAACACCATACGGACCACCTCTGTCAGCAACTCAGGAGACCAAGCCCCACTCCAACCATCCTCTGGAATAGGAAGATCCATCGTGGAAAGCTTCATGTAGAAGGCCAACTTCTGTAATTGATAGTGAACAAAGAAAGAATGCTCCGGAGAAACATATTCGTGGAATTTCTCAAATGTAGACCATAACAAATCCATTCTGGACCGCAATCTTTCCACTTTATCTTGGAAGAGAGGACACAAGGTAGCCTGTCTCTGAAGAGCTGCCAAGTCCTGCTGTGAGAGAGAAGGGATCAAGGGAACATTAGGGCTTGGAGGGACAGACCGTGACTTTACTAGTTGATCTTGCAACTGCTTGATTTGGGAAGCTTGTGATTCCACTATGTCAGTAGCAGTTTGTAAGGCTGAAAGTTTGACATCTAAAAGATTTGAAACTCTTGCACTTCTTTGGACATCCTCTCCTTCTCCTCTGAGAGGCTAGTAACCTCTGATTGAGCCTCTGTTAACTAAATCTTCAAAGAAGATATCTCATCTCTTTGGGTTGCAATCAATTGGGTTTGTTGCTCCATCTGCTTAAACAAATCTGCTAGGGTATCCTTAGCAGAGGCTAACTCGGATGTTGCCTTATGCAACTGGTCCTTAGATTGCATCAGTTCTTCATAAAAGGAAGCGTACAGCTGTTGAACACAGGCTGTCACTCACTGACAATTCAATGGAACTCTGAATGTCTTTACATAGGAAAGAAATGGCATCTCCCGATACTAGATTGTTCAATGAGGGGACTGATATATCCAACGAACCTTCTCGATGTGCTCTGAACAAGTTATTACATGTGAGTTTATCAGGGAGATCACTGCCAGAGGTAGCAGGAATGGGCACTGAAGGAAGACATGAAGGAGCTTTATCTGCTACCCGCTTCAAGCGTTTGTGCTGTATGACCAGGGGAGGCGGAGAATCCAAATCCTCTATATCAATTGGTTCTGACTCATCTGAAGGTGGAGGAGGAGATACTGGATCAGATGGAGAAGATGGAGGCACACTCTTCTGTAAACCTGAGTAGGTCAAGAAGGCAGACAAGTACAATCCATAGGTGACATTGGTAACATTGCCCCTGGTGACTTTGACGAAATGTTGATCCATCTTAGTGAGTAGGTAAGTGCTCCAATCAATAGCTACTCCTTTTAACACCATCCTTGAAGCTGTAAAGAGCTCTTTGGACAAGTAATGGGATGGCATTTTTGCAGGCATAAACCTGTCTTGGAGAAACTTTGGAGGGAAGAGACAGAGCCTTCCCGAGGCCTCGAGGTGTCAAAGTCATGGAAGTACCCTGGACCAGTCCCGACTTCTTGCTGTAGGAGGCTAAAAACTCGTCACACATCGATGGATCCTCTAGAAGCAATGGAAAGAAGGCAGCCACAAAAGAGGTGAGTCCCGCCGTCGTGAGAGGTTCAAAAGTGAGTAGGGAAGAGTAATCCCTACTGACCACTGCGACATATTGGATAGGGGGAGGAGCGTGAGGCGCCATTCAGATGGTTATACACACACCACAAACACAGACAAACAAGGAGAATGCCTGCAAAGCAACAGACAAAAACCAAGGATAAGATAGCAACCAAAACGATAAAATGTGACTCGATCAACTATCCCCAAGCAAACCACAGCCTAGAAAAAATTCGACATGACCTCTACACATATGCGACCGAAAGCTTCATGCTATGCAACATGCAAGCACCCAAATCCCCGTATCAGGCAATTAAAAAAAAAACTACACACTGTACCCTTAACCGTAACAAAGAAACTGAACCAAAACATAACCACAACCCACACATATTAGGACCACAACTTTGATAAACAGGTTTGACCATGGAGATAACTCCGAAGACTTCGCGTACCCATCCCACAAAACGAATTCATTAAAAAGGGAAAATAAGTGCAGTGAGGGAGAATTAATTTAATGAAGGGTTCATTTTAATAAATTATTAAGAAATGGGTGAAATTTTATTAATTGATAAACCTTAATAAGAAAACGGCGGTTCCTTCTTAAAATTTTAATTACCAATTATTAGGTTAGAGCGGTGCATTAATCCGAATCCCGGACTGCGATACCCAGACTGGGTCTCTAAATGCAAGTTCATTTATTAAAAATTAAGGTGATGTGGAGCGTTTTTTTACCAACACGTGCTCTTGTGACGGCTGGTTAATTTTAATTAAAAATATTAAAGTGCTTCTTAAGCGCACTTAGCGCGTGCTAAGTGAACGGCTGGTTTATTTTTATTATAAAATGGTGTGTTTAGCACGAATGCGCGTGCCATGGTGGTGTTTAGGGTTCATTTTAAAAATTAACCGTGGGTTTTAGGGTAACGGTAAAAAATAAAAAAGGAAAAATACCTAGTAGTGGGTGTATGTGAATGCAAAGAATGCGCTCTCCTCAATCCAAAAATGTATTTGGATTTTTTTCGACATTTTTCAGTGTGTGGTTTGAATTAAAAAGGATTATTTTTTTTATTTTTGATGAATTTAGATGTTTAATGAAGTATTTTGATAGCTTAGAAAATATACCAAAAATAAGTAAAAATGTTAATTGAAATTTAAGGAATTTTTTGGCAATTAATTTGGAAATTTTTACCATTTTTAAATGAATTTTTTCATTTTTTTGGGTATTTTTAAAAGAATTTTTAATTTTAAAATGGTTTGAATTAGTTTTTTTTTCTGAAATTGCAGTTTAGAAAAATAGTGCAATTTACTACAGAAAGATTAGGAAATTTTCAAGATTTTTCTGTAATTTTTTTGTAAATTTTAAGTGTTTTTTAATGATTTTTTAAATGTTTCAATGTTTTTTAAAAGGTTTGCGAGTTTTTGAATTAAAAATCTGGGAATATACCCAGAAATAGACTGTGTGGCAGCTGCGTGTGAACAGCCAGCTAACGATCTCCCGCACACGATCACGAGTAACCACACAAACAAGCACGAACAATCACATGCGTACACACCCTTTGCGGGTGTCAGGGGCGGAAAAGAAATGCCTGTGGGTTTCTGCGTGACGGGGGGTTAAAGGAGGGGTAAGGTGCTGTGGGTCTGCTGGGGGTGTGAACAAGACTTAGGGAGGGGTTTCAGTGGTGGGGTTTCTGCGGGGGGGGGGGAGGGACAGTGGCTAGGAGGGTGGGGTTTGCTGCGGGTGTGTCTGTGGGGGGAACAGGAGCTTGGGTGGGGTTTAGTGGGTTATCTGCGGGGGAACAGGGGGCTTATGGAGGAGTGTGGTGGGATTTTGGGGTGCTTGGGTGGGGATAGGGAAGGGTTTGGTGGTGGGACTGGTGGGTGTGTGTTTGTGGGGGGGGGAAGGGGGGCTTGTGTAGGGGGGTGGGTGGGTGTGTGTTTGCAGTGGGGGGAGGGGGGGCTTGGAGGGGGAAATGGTGGGTTGGTTTTTGTTACAGTGGGGGGAACAAGGGCTTGTGTGGGGGGGTTGGTGGGTGTGTGTTTGCAATGGGGGGAAGGGGAGCTTAGGTGGAGAGTTGTGGGTAAGGGTTGCAGGGCACGTGGCAGCGAGGGTCAACGGGGCGTAGGCAGCAGGCTTCACGGCTGGGAGCAGGGCGCCAGCAAGGAGGGTGAGTACAGGGCGGCACGACAGCGACTACAGAGGGCGTCGGCGTCACAGGCGTAGAGGGCGGGGTCCAGGGCCGTCATGGCAGCGGGGTGCAGTGGCCACAGGCGCAGCGCAGGAGGGCGGCGAAGAGGCGTACCACGGCGGGGAGGAGCCGCGACAGGGCGGCGTGGGGCGGGCGTCACGGGAGACCGGCGGCGACGGCGGGGTCGTTGGCAACCAGCGGACGGAGAGGACAGAGGGCGCGGGGCCACTGCAGAGGCGGACAGGGGCGGACGAAGGGGGGCAGGGAGGAGAGAAGGAGGAGAGAAGGAGGAGAAGAGGAGGAGAGGGAGAAGGAGGGAGCAGAGGAGGATGAGAGGGAGAAGGAGGGAGCAGAGGAGGAGGGAAGGAGGATGAAGATGGAGGAAGAGGAGGAGAAGGGTAGGAGAGGGAGAAGAACAGGGCAAGAGGAGGGGAGGAAGGAGATCGAGGTTGAGGTGGAGATGGAGAGGGGATGGAGGGAGACACGCAGGAGCGGGAGAGGGAGAGAGGGAGGGAAGGTAGTTGGTGGGGGGAAGGGTCGGGGAGAGAGAAGGGTGGGGTGGGGGGATAGGGAAGGGTGTGTGTGGGGTACGGGCGGGAGGGTTGGGTAGGGGAGGCAATGGGATGGGGGGTGCCCATAGCGAAGGGTAGGGGTAGACTTGGGTAGGGGAGCCCATGGGATGGGGGTTGGGCATAGGGGTATGGGCAGGGGCCCATGGGAGGTGCCCGAGGGAAAGGGTGCCCAGGGAAGGGGTGGCTAGAGGGGAATGGTAGGGGGGGCCCGTAGGGGGTGCCATGAGAGAAAGGCGTATCCCCGTCCCGTGCGCGTGCGCGGGGCGGGGTAAAAAAATTTGCCGTGACAGGATCGAAATAGTGCCGGGATGGCGGTACGGGTCATGCGGATGCGACCGGGGCGCATGGAGGCGCGTGAAATTGAGAACGGCCTCGTTCATGCGCGGGACGAGTTGCGTGAAAACACAGCAAAAGAAAGAAAAATTAATATCTCCCAATCCGAACGTCAAAATGAAATGTCATAAAAACCAAAAGTGGGCAGAATGGCAGGGGGAAGACAGGAAGAATGTGCAATAGGGGTTTCAAGGGAAAAACAGGGCGTTCACATGCAAAAAATGCAAAAAATGGGTCCAAAAATGCAATTAAAAATTAATATCGGAAGATCCGTGCATCGAAACGAGGTGCAGGAAAAGGGAAAAATGTGCAAAAAGATGTGCCTAATAATCCTATCACATCAAAACATAGTTCCAATTGAGATAAGACGTGTTCACGTGGGAAAAACCCAAAAAACAGACTCGAAAATGGAATCAAAAATTAATATTGGACAAACCGCTCGCCAGAATGAGAGGTAGTAAAAAGGAAAAATGTCCCAGGAAGGGAGGTACAGGGTTGTCATGTCAAAACACAGTTTCGGCGGAAGTAGGAGGGGTTCACATACAAAAAATACCAAAAATACGTCCGAAAACACATTTAAAAATTAATAATTAAAAATCCAAAAGTCGAAAGAGGATGGAGGAAAAAGAAAAAAGGTGGGGGAAGGCACGATGGACACGGCTATCAAATCAAACAGAATTTCGATGCAAAGAGGCCAGGTTCACATGGAAAAATGTCAAAAAGACGCACGAAAAAGTCTCGAGAAACCATAAAATTAATATTGGACAAACCGTGCATCGGAACGACACGGAGTAAAAAGGAAAAATATCAAGGAGAAAGTGGTGGTCAGGGATATGACGTCCGATCACGGTTCCGAAGCAAGAAAAGCACGTTCACATGGAAAACTGGCCAATTTATGCAAAATGCTTCAAAAATTAATAACTCGAAAACCGTGCATCGGAACAGGGGTAGGTAAAAAGAAAAACTGGTCAGTTCAAAGGGAGGAATATGGCTATAAGATTGGATGTGGAGTTTGAGGAACGTAGGGTGGATTTTCATGGAAACACAGCAAAATAAGGGAATTAAGGAGAACTACAAGGGAACAGCCCCGAGGGTGGGTGGAACAGAAATAGGTGGGTGGGAAGGGACCCCATCACGGTAAAAGAAAGTCATGGCATAAAGTAATTAGCAAGTTGAGGCATATGCAGAAGGGTATGCAATGTAGACGCACAGGGACGCGTCCCCACACTTAAAACCTTAACGGATAGGGTGAACCGAACAACAGGGACTTAGGACCACATAACAGGCCATCCACTAACGTCCCCACACTTAAAACATGAATGTCACGGAGAAACAGAAGATGTAGGGTTAAAAAAACTTGGCCCATATTGTCAAGAATCAAGGTTGATTATCGATGGCACGTCCTGTGTCGTTGTCAGCTGTAGGAGGTACCAAGGTTCACTCCAGCACACGTCCTTTATGGCAGGGACCACGGGCAGCACCCAGGGAGGTAGCTCGTTGAAGGAATCGCATTGAGTCGATATCGAGGGATATTGCACTCAACTCACAATCACTCAAATGGAATGAAAGAACAGTCACTCGCCTTATGACTAATATGAGGCAAGGAATAATGATTGAAACCCATATCTCGGACCCGGTTTAGGAATCGACAAGGGAACGGTGCAGAGGGAGTATGCCAAGGTGCACAGTTGATGGTGCATTAGTGCGTCCATCCCATCTGGCATAAGTGCAAGGAGGAAGGCAAGGAAGCCTTACAGTGCAGTATACAGAACAGGGTGATATGTGTTGTGATGACGGCACAGACCCACCCCGTGGGTGCATAGGGAAATAGGAACATACCTGACTCCAAAGGTCGTAACGTCCCTCAATCTCACCTCTCGGTAATTGATTGAAGAAACTCCAGTCACACTCAGCCCACCCTCTGTCTCACGCTCTGCTGATAGATACAGAGGGCAGCCCTTTCCTGAAACCCATTGATGTAATCCTCACGGTCACTTGTGCAAAGGTTGTATGCCTTGTGCGCATTTGATGGTGCAACTATGCATCCCGCCCTATGCCGGCATACGGTGCGAGAAGGAAGGCCAGAGAGCCTTATGGTGCAGTGCACAGAAATAAATCGTGCTTTGTGCATTGAGAGGCCAATCCCGTGGGTGCAACACTTCATTCACACTTCTCGCCTCTCATTGAATTTGAAGAGAAAAGACTGGTCACTCGCCCCACCCTCTGTCTCACACTCTCTTGATAGTTACAGAGGGCAACCCATACTCACTTTTCCATCCGGTTAGGATGAAAGCTCACATCACTCGACTGTTTGTCGATGAAGATCACGTCGTCAGTTGTTGAAGAGGCGTACCCAGGGAGGCAGCCATCAAATCGAACATTGTGTTAGATAGGAACATGCCGTCTGCTAGAGGACAGTTAGGCACTCTGCAGAGAGACCCAGGACACAGCGTACCAAGGGAGGCAGCTTCGGAACTGGATCCTGGGAATATCAATTGATGAATCCACTTTCTGGACTGCTGGTTGCCACCTTTTCCACAGCCAGCTTCTTGCCCAAGGGTGTTTACCACCTTTTCTTGGAACGAGGCCTGCTATGACAGGGAATTTCTTCCTTTTCTCCCATAACAATTTTTTTTTTGTTTTTTTTTTTTTCCCCTCTTTTCTTTTTCTCCTACTCCCGAGGGTGTTTCCACCTTTTCTCGAAGAATAGGTCGGCATGACAGGGACCTAAGTCCTTTTCTCCCATGACCGATATGTATTTTTTTTTTCTTTTTTTTTTCCTTCTTTCGTTTTAAGCAAGGGAATGGTAGAAATACCATTTGTCAGAACCCACCTCATCACTGTCATTGGTGGAAAATCGAGGATAAGAGATCAAGGCTGGAAGGTGGGGCTAAGGGAACTAAGGGTTGCGTCCACTTCATTAGGAGTGGCTGAAGAACGGCTATCAGAAGTAGCATTATAAGAATGAGAGTGCCACGCCAACGAGGGAAAGGATCAGGTGACCGTGATTGTCGAGATCCCCAAGGAGGAAAGTACTTCTTCAGGCGATATCCATTGATCAGGAAGGGATCATCAGAGGCATCAATGGTCTCCATTTGGACAGAGCCATTAGGGTTGACAGCAAGTACCTTATATGGGCCCATCCACCGCTATTGGAGCTTGCCAGGAAACTTGCCAAATTGTGAATCATAGGCTAGGACCAAATCACCTTCTTTGAACTCCTTGTGCTTGATGAAGCTGTCATGGTAATCCTTGCATCGAGCTTGCGTGGCTTCCATGCACTGTAGAGCCATCCTGCAAGTTTCCTCCAAACATTCCAGGTGCAGGAGACGGCGTTGCAGTGAATCATCGTCCCCCAAATGCTCTTTGATAGCCACTCGCAAAGAGGGCAATTCTAGTTCAACAGGGAAAACAGCTTCTGTACCATACACCAGCTGGAAGGGTGTTTGTCCTGTTGCTGCTTTATGGGAGGTTCTATATGCCCAGAGGGCCTCTGTAAGTCGATCATTCCACTCACGACGATGTGCAACATTCGTTCTTGTCAGAATCCAGCAGAGGATGCGACTCGTGACTTCGACTTGGCCATTGGCTCTGGGGTAATAAGGAGTGGACTGGCGATGGCGGATCTTATACAGCTCTGTTAACTCTTCCATGACTTTATTAATGAAATGAGTGCCTCTATCACTTACCAGCTCTAAGGAACTGCCAAAACAGGTGATGGTATTCTCGTACATGAACAGGGCCATGCTGTTACCATGGTCCCGCTTTAGGGCTTTAGCTTCACACCACTTTGTGGCATAATCTGTACATACGAGGATATATCTGTTCTGTTTCCTTCTGGTAGGAGGATCAATGGGGCCTACAAAGTCGATGCCCCACTTCTCGAAAGGCTTCAAGGGAAGAATCGGTTGCAGTGGCATGGCACTTGTCTTTGTGGGTTTCCCCATCCTCTGACAAGCATCATATCTTTTAGAGTAATCATAGGCATCCTTGTGAATGGTAGGCCACCAGTATCCTGCTAGTAGAGCCTTCCTGGCTGTGGCTTCTCCTACAAAGTGGCCTCCACACGGCTCGTCATGGAAAGCCTTCAGAACAATCCCAATCTCATCTCCTACAACACATCTTCTGAGCACTTCATCTTTGCCTTTCTTGTACAGTGCGCCACCTAACAGGGTATAGGGGGCTCATTCTAACATAAGCTTCTTCCTTTCCCGACTAGAGATACCAGGAGGGTACTGTTGGGTTGCCAGCAGATTGGCAATGTCTGTATACCAGGGGGTTACAGTTTCTACCAAGAATAGGGAAGCATCAAGAAGGTCAAGATCATCTTGCTCCTCGTCTACAGTCTGTGGGATACGCGACAGATGATCAGCTAGAATATGGGAATGACCAGGCTTAGTAATCATCTCAAAGTTGACCAGGCTTAGTAAGCATCTTGCACCATTAACCCTATTCTTTTTGCAACGAATCATCATGAAATTCATGAAAGGTTTTTTACGTTGCTCAAATTACTAGGAAGTTATCATTGCTAATTGCATATCTTAGCAAGGAAAAGATTGTTGTTTTGGCATGAGTTTCATTTGCAAGGAAAAAGGAGGATTAATTGAATTTACCTAACCTCAAAGCATTAAAGTTTAGGACTGAAAAAAAATCAATTGTCACAAGGGTAACAAATCGTGTCGAGGTGATCTCAATATTACCTCCTAAAAGATAACCGATTTTAATGTAAACTTAGAAATATCTATGCTGCGAAATATGCCTTGGGAATGATTTAAAGGCCAAGAAACATTTATACCTTAAACACTTGACTATCTTCCCTAATTGTAGGGTCAATAAATTCACAAAATGTAAAAGAACTAGGGTTTGTCCCTGAGGTTCTTAAAAAGAGACCCTAGGTCCAACAAACGTCAGCTTAAAGAAACGAAAACGGATTATTCCATCGTATATTACGATGCAGGACTTGCGCAGCAAGTACAAAGTCATATAGTCTTGTGATGGATTCACAAGAAGAAAGGTTAAATACCCTCAACAAGGATGGAAGATCCTCACACAAGTTATCTTGCAAAAGGATGTATTTTTTTTATATCCTTCTAAATAAGAAAAGTTAAAAAAAAAACGGAATCTAAAGTATCCAATGAACTTTAGGGTTGACAAAGTTGGGTTAACAAGGTACGCCCTAGCTGGGAATATAAAGGATCTTGCCAAGTTGCAAGACAGCATGGAACGAGTGCTGATACATTCGAAAGGAAAGAATAATCCCTTAGTAGTTTGCCAAACAACAAGGTCGATTAATGGAAATGTTTGTGCTTGCTAGAGATTTAGAGCATTGTTTGATTTATGAATTACAAATTAAATGAATACCTAAACTTCAGGTTGAAGGCCTTAAGGGAGAGGTAGTTTCAGTTACCCTCGACTGCCTACCTAACCCTAACCAAGGGGGTTGTTGACCGCGCAGGGAACATGGACCGAACCCGCCGCGAGAAGTCTCTCCGTTGAGCTCTACTTGGTGCAGAAGGATGCTTGGGTGCCAGGGGGGGCTCTGGCCGTAAATCCCTCGCCTTCCGGGTCCTGCACAAGAGGCTAACGTGATTCGGGATTGGATCTTGAGGCCCGCATACTAGTTTACGGGCGAAAGCTTGGAATAGTGATCCCTGTGGATTACTGGATAGCCTTCGGGCGGATTATGGACAAGCCTATGGGCGGAAACTCCTTGTATTTCAAAGATAAAAATGATGATATGTTAATAAAGAACTTGTTTGATACTGTTTTTCTATGTCACGTGATAAGATTACGTAAAGGAACCAGTGCTTAACGGATTAATTAAAGAAGCTAATTGTTATATGTCAAATTAATGTGTTAGATAATTACATAACTAAAACAAACCAAGGAAAGTGCGGAGGATGGGCCATGGGTCTGTCCTACGGTTGGGTGGTCTCGGTTAGCTGAGAACTTTTCTCAATATCTCGAAGAATAGCAGGATGATCGTCAAATAAAACGAATAACGAAAGTGATGACCTAGAGTTATGTCTTAACCGATTTACGCTGTTTTAGGGGAACGGAATGGGACTATGCCTTATGGCAAAGAGGTTGAGCTTTGCATCCCTCTCGTTTCCCATTCTCCTTGAACCAAGTGCAGTGTGAATCCGCTTCGGACCTGGCGTTTCTGCGTAAAGTAGTTTGCTTGGGTCTGGCGCTAGTTGCTGTTAGATAATGACCAATCAAGAAAACCCTAATTCTGGTCGATCCTAAGTGGGAACAGCCAGGATACTTCCGCTACGTGGCAGACGCGGAAAGACCTAGATCGCAAATCCTGTAACATTCCATGGAAGTGCTAGGCGGAGCTTTCTAGACATTCTTTCCGATGGACTGCTAAGACATGTCGTGGATGATACTAGTGGACACGTTACATCAGCGTCTAGTCGGTTGACAAGTCCTAGGCCGTGTTGATTAATCTACCCTAACCAGTAAGGTCTTAAGTGTGGGGATGTGTCCCTGCGCATCTTTGATGTGCATACCCCTTGCATATGTCATTACCCAATCCTGCTTGTCTACCCCATACTAGTTCTGCCCTAATGGGGTCCCTTCCCCACCGATCCACCCTCGTACCCCTTGTCATCGAGGCCGTTTCCCTTGGGGCTGCTTTTATTGCGTAATTTTTTTCCCTTTTCTCTACGAATGCACTCTACGTTCACCAAACTTCCGATCCAACCTTATAGTCTTGTTTGTCCCTTCAAATAACACCCTTTTCCTTCTTACATCTCCCTGTTCCAGCTTACTATTTTTTGTGTTATTAATTTTTGAAGCAATTCTCGCCAAGTGGATATTTTTCCTTGTGAACACTCCTTTATTGTTTCAAAATGGTGATCGGATATGCCCACCCTATCCTATGCCTTCCCTTGGATATTTTTCATTTTCCCTGCCTGTCATTCCCATGTACAATTTGTCCGTTATTTATATTTGTGTGGCTTCGTGTCTTTTTTACATACGTTTTTGACCTTTTTTCCATGTGAACCTGCCCTACTAACTTCGGACTTCAATTCTAACTAGATAGCCTTTTTCGGCCACCCTTCCTACCCCATTCTCCTTTTTGCTTCGCCATGTTTCGCCCTAGATTTTTTGTTATTAATTTTGATTGATGTTTTCGAGCTCCATCTTCTAGTTTTTTCCATGCGAACGCCTCCTACCCATATCAAAATTGAGACTTGATGTGACAACCCTCAAGATTCTCTATGTCTTGACATTTTTCCTTTTAACTTCCCTTCATTCTGGTGCATGGCTCCTTCAATATTAATTTTCGAATCCCTTTTTGGATACAATTTTGGTTTTTTCCATGTGAACGGTCCTTATCTTCATCAAAACTGTGTTTTGGCATGGTCTGTTTGCCATGACTTTTTGCACATTTTTTCTTTTTCCCACGCTTCATTTTGACGAACGGATTTTCCAATATTATTTTTTTGTATACATTTTTGAGCCCGATTTTTGCATTTTTCCCATGTGAACGCCTTGAATTATTCTTAGCTACCCCATTACACTTTTCCATTGTTTTTCCCTCGACTTGCGACACTGTTTTCCTTTTTATTGCATTGCGTTCCGGCTCACAGTTTGCATGTTATTAATTTTTCTTTGTTTTGTTGAGTTCCCGCGCGCCTTGCCTCGCGCATGAATGCATGTGTTTTTGCTTTTACCCACCTCACACTGTCCCCATGGCATCTGCGACTTCCCCATCAACGTCCTAGCCCCGTCTGATCCTGCCATTGCAAATTTTTTTTCACCCCCACCCCATGCTTATGCACACGCTTATGCGTCAAACACAGGCTTCTTTGTTTTTCTTTTTCTCCTTATTTCTCTTATTATTTATTTATTTTTAAACTCTTTTTAATTAAAAATATAAAGAAAACCCCTCTCCCCGATGGTTTTCCCCCTCTCTTCTTCCTCTCTCTTCTCTCTCCTCTTCTTTCTATCTCTCTTCCTTCTTCTCTCTCCTCGACCTCTCTCTCTCTCTCTCTCCCATCTCTCCCTACTCCTGCTCCTCCTCCTCCTCCTCCTCCTCCTCCTTTTTCTTCTTCTTCTCCTTCCACCATCTCGCCTCTCTCTCCCTCTCCTCCTCCCTTCCTCTTCCTTTTTCTCCCGCCATCTCCTCCACTTGCCTCTTCTTTCTTCCTTGTTCCCCATTTCCTCCCATCTCTCTCCCTCTCCTCCTCCCTTCCTCTTCCTTCTTCTCCCCATCTCCTCCTCCCTCCTCCCCTTCGCCATCGACATCTCCTCCTCTTGCTTCCCTCTCTTCGCTCCTCTTCCACCACTCCCACTCCCCATCTCTCCTCCCCTCGTCCCCACAGTCGCTGCCTCCCCTTCCTCTCTCCATGGGAGTTGGTAGCCTCCTCCCCTATCGTTGTCGTTGCCACTGGTGTCGCCACCGCCGACGTCGTTGGTCCCTATTGTCCTGCCCTTGGCCACACCCGCTATCCCTCTCCTCCATATGCACCAACACCGCCTGACGGCCTGCTCACTGCCGTCGCTGTTGACGCCACGCTGCCTCTGCGCCTCACATCGCTGCCGCCCGCCATATGCCGACCACTGCCGTCCACTACCATTACACCTCCTCCCTCTCCCACCCCCCAACCCCTCCCGCTTGTCCACCATCCCACCTCCCCCCTCCCACCTCACTCCTACCCAACCCTCCTTCCCTACCCCCCTTTCCACCTACCCTGCCCGCCTAACCCATTCCCCTAACCCAACCCCCCCAACCTAACCCCACCCCCCAACTTAACCCCACCCCCCACCCCCCATTCCCCTAACCCTCCTTCATCTAACCTAACCCAACCCCCCCTAACTCAACCCCACCCCCCATTCCCCTAACCCCCCTTCATCTAGCCTAACCCAACCCCCCCCAACTACCCCTCCCTTGCCCTTAAGCCCCCTTTCCCACCACGCCCCTCCCCCCACTCCCCCTGTTAGCCCCCGTTCTTCCGCAGCAACCTATCGACCACTGCCGTCACCCCTCTGATGCCCTTTCCTTCCTCCACATGCACCCTCAGGTCCACACAACCATCTCGTCCTCCCACCTTGCTTGCGGGTGTTCGTGCGGGTATTCATGTGTGTCATGGGAGCACTTTATTGTGTTCGGGAGTCGTCCATCCTCGTGCACGTGCGAGGATGCACGTATTGACTTGTGCGTGTGGTGGTGTGTGCCGTCCAAGCACAAGCTATTGTTCACAGGTAGCCCGGGTACCTCCTTTTTATATTTTAAAAACCTCTTAACACCCGGAAAAACACCTAAAACCATTAAAAATTCATTTAAAAAAAAATCAATTTAAAAATAAAAAATAACTGAAATTTTCCTTAGCAAATTGAAAAAAAATTTGGTTTATTTTGCAGGTTACCATGCAAAGAATTAATTGCAAAAAATTAACAACCCTTAAAATCCTTCAAAATTCATTGAAAATTGAGATAAATTCACTAAAAATCCATAAAAATCAGAATTAAATTCAAAAAAATCACAAAAAATTCTATCAATGTATTTGACTACTTTTTTAATGTTTTAGAAGCTAAAAACACCTTGACATATGATCACCCTAATATTTTAAGGCCAAAATGCTAAAACTTTTACCTAAATTAATCAAAATTTCATTTTAAATTTCAAAAATAGACTAAAATAATACTGAAAAATATAGATTCATTGTTGAAGCCTGATGGTTCAATTCTCACTTAGGGTTGATTTTTGAAAGCTAGTTATTAAATTTATTTAAACAAAAACCATAAAAAATCAAACATAAACATTTAAAAAAACACAAATAACGAGAAAAAAACACATAAATCATAATAAAAATAATAATAACACCCAAATAATAATCGAAACTAAATAAACTAAATCTGACGCAACCAACCTTGCCTTCATATTTCTTTTCTTTAAAAATAAGGTGTTTCGTTTTTTTAAGTTATGGCTTTTACTTTTTTGTTGGACTCATTGCATCTTGGGATCTATTCGTGTGCCCTCAGTCTCTTGCATACACACCCCTACCCAGTATTTATATTTTTTGCTTTATTTGTTTTTTGTCATCCCTTAACCACGGTCAATTATTAAAATAAACTTAAATCGCCGACTTTTCCACATGTACTCGCATCAAATATACATTTTTCTCAACAATTAAAATGAGCCAACCATTCACTTAGCACGCGCTTCCTGTGCTACAGACACATCTAAGTTTTAATGAATCCGCTATCATAAGTGCACGTACTACGCAAAAAGTATTAAACATACACTTAATTTTGAAGCAATGATTATGCATTTAGAGATCTGAGTTTGGGTATCGAAGTCTTACATCTGTTTAAAGCACTATTTCATCCTAATAATTTGTAATTAATATTTTAAGGAGGAACTGCCATTTTCTTGTTAAGGTTTACAACCTAATAAAATTTCACCCATTTTTAATCATTTATTAAAATGAACCCTTCACTAAAATCATTCCCCTCACTACACTTTTTTCCCTTTTTGATAAATACACTTTGTGGGATGGGTATGTGCAGTCTTTCAAGTTGTCATTGCTTACAGAAGTTCTAGTTATGTCATGAGTGGGTTATTGAGGTATTATGGTTTGATTGTATGATATGATTACGGGTGCGGTTTGTATTTTTCTTTTCTACCCAATACAAGGTCTTAGGTGCATGTCTGTTGCATAGCATGAAGCTTTTGGTCGCATATATGTACACGTCATGCCAAATTTTTTCTAGGATGTGGATTGTTTGGGGTGGTCAGTTGGTTAGTCATGTCTGTGTGTGCTTATTCTAGTATATTTTTTTAAAATCGATATTCTATTGTTTTGCAAGCATTCATTGTGATTGTCTATGTGTGTGGTGTGTGTATAATCTATCTGAAAGGCGCCTCGAGCTCCTCCTCCAGTCCAGTACGTCCCATTGGTCTCTCACGATTATTCTTTATTGATGGAGTCTGAACTTATTGGCAAAGCAGGCTTAGCCAAGTTCATCGCACTCTCATTACCACTCATCCCAAAGGATACTGATACTTGTGATCAGTTTCTAGTTCCTTACAGTAAGAGGTTTGGTCCTGTTAGAGAAACATTTGTCCAATTGACACCTAAAAGTTTGGGAAAGGCTCTGTCTTTACCGTATCAGGGAGACTCTTTCCCTATTGCTAGACAACTATTTTGGAATGACGATATCCTTAAATTGTTGCAAAAGCAGACCTAGGATGTGTTGGATTCCAAGAAGGTTCTTACCGCTTCTGGCATCAGTGTCTCCATGATCTCCAATCTTGTGTGAAAGCATCTATGCCAGTTCCTTTAGGATAGGTTTATGCCTGCCAAGGCACCCTCTAATTACCTTTCAAAGGAGTTGTTTTACAACTTCTAGAATAGTGTTGAAAGGCATAACGATTGATTGGAGTTCCTACATTCTGTTCAAAATGGATCAACACTTTGTCAGAGCTACCAGGGGTAATGTAACTAATGTTACATTTGGTTCCTACCTTTTTGTCTTTTTGGCATATGCCACCCCTTCGAAGGAAGTTCCTACCTTGATAGTTGATCCACCAGATGCTCCTGCCCCTACTGAACACTCTCATGTCATCATCATTGAGGATCTTGATCCTATCCCTCCTGTGGTAGTTCTGAGGAAATGCTTAAAACGAGTGGTTGAATCAGCCCCAGCTCCTCCTCCAGTCTCCGTTCATGATCAATCTAGTAGTCACTCCTAGTTTTTCTCACAATGCTGAATCTTTTCAGAGCATATCGTGAGGGTAATCTGGAGATTTCCATCCCTTCATTGCAATGCTTGGTAATTAGAGATGCAATTCCCTTCCTATGTCAAGATGTTTAGTGTTCTATTGAGCTCTCAGTGCTGCATGTATCCAATAGCTCTATTCCTCTTGCTATGATGAAGTCCAATAGACCAAAGAAGAGATGACAAAAGCAAATGCCGAGATAGCTTCTGCTCATGAACGCTTTTCTAATCTTTGTATCCAAAAGGAACAATAGACTAAGATCATTGATGCTCAGAAAATGCAAATTTCTAGTTTGCACACTTAATCTCTAGCCACCTAGATAGAGTTTAAGATAGCCAATACCACCTTAGAATGGAGCAGAAATCAAATTCAACACCTTAATGAGAAACTAGTCCAATCACGTTCTTCTTCACAAAGCCCTATTGTGCAACCAGTTCCTTCTTTGACCCCTGCGGACTTGGCAGTTCTTTAAAGACAGGCCACATTATGTCCGTTGTTTCAAGCTAAAGTGGAAAGATTGCAATCTAGGATGGATCTATTATGGTCTACATTTGAGCAATTTCAAGAGTATGTTCCTCCCTACCATTCGTTTTTTGTCCACTATCAGCTGCAAAAGTTGGCCTTCTATATTAAGCTCTCAACGATGGATCTATCTCTTCCAGAGGATGGTTGGAGTGGAGCATGGTCTTTTGATTTGCTAATAAAAGTTATATGTATGGTCTTTGAAGATTCTATGACTTTGGATACCATGCTGCTATCTTATATGTATCTATGAGGTGATCTGTTAATTCCAGATGATGTAGATCTATCTTGATATGTAGGGTATGTGGTCTTACAAGTTGCCTTATATGTCAACCATTTGGAGTTGAGGATATATGAAATGTTCCAGTGCTATTCTTCTAAAGTGGCTGCTTGCCTTGACACTTTATAGCATTCAATGATTGATTCTGTAGTCCTGAACCAACGACCGAATAAAGGATCTACTCATGTGCAAAACACTAACCAACTAAGGGTGGATCTTTTAGCTTATCTTTCCAAGAACCATCCATTTGATTCATCCTTCTTTGATGTCTACCATTGACGATATGTTTTAGGTCCCTCTATTCCTAGCTTATTTTATTATCAACAAATGGCCCATTGCTATGATGCTTACTTTTTCCGTTATCAATCCAACTCAGCAGGCATCTTACCTTTCCTTTTCCAACCTCACGGTGCTCCTCAAATTCCAATCTTTACATATTGTTCTTTCATTGAAGATCGAGTTTTTTCCCCTTCTTCACCTTGTCCCTTCCCATCTATCCATATACCTTTCACTTTTCCTACTTATCAATTAATGCATTTCTTAACCGATTCACCTAAATTTTCAGCTAATCTTTATTTAGCTTATTCCTCATTTTATGATTTTGACTACCCATCTCTTTATCCTCTTTTATCCATTCCTCTTCCATCTTCTACCACTTCTATTTCTCAACAGCTCAGTTGGTTAGTGGGTATGAAGGATTTGATCAGCAGATTCCCAGAAGAAGAGGATGGAGCTCAACTAATTCTCTTACACGACCACAGATTAATTTTCCATTAATTCTAGGGGACTAGACAACTACTAGTTAAGCATACCAAAATTATCTCCATTTTGCTCAACAACATTCACAATATCTAAATCCTTTGGTGAGATTGATAGCCCATTTCGCTTGGTACCTAGCATATATGCATAGGCATTCTCATAACGATCAAAAGGCCATTCCAAAGTTGTGTATGAATGTCAATGTGAACATTGATTCCCAACAACTAGATGTCCTATATTTTCATGCCCTTTGTCTCCCTAGCAGATACTTGTTTTGCTAGAAAGGATGTGCTGCCTTCAATTCTTTCACAATCCTCCAAAATCTTTTGTAGATGAATCCTTATCTATGGATCACTTTCATAATCGTCAAGCTTTCAAGAGGGATCATCTTCATTGATACCCCTAGATGTATCTTCTATGCTTCTTAATGATATGTCTCTCTTTTGGAGGTGCCATTCAGATGGTTGTTTTGTGTTTGTGCTATATTAAATTTTATGTGATGAGTTTGTGCTAGTTGAATATGGATTTGTTCGAGAGATCTCTTTTTAATTATTGACACTAATGGTGATGGTGGATGGAAAGCCTACGATGCAACGCTGAGGAACCTCTTATATCCTTTAGAAATTTGTCATGACTTTCTATTGTTTATAAGATGTGTTACCGAATAATGGTGTTTTCCTTTAGTTGTATCCTTTCTTAGACACAGGTGATATATTGGGATTGTGGTTGGGTGGATTATTAAAGATACCAAAGAAGATAGAATTGAGCTTTTTCCTAAACTTATATATATATTTTTCCTTAGGTCGCGAGGATGCTTCCTTTTTAAGTGTGGGGATATGTTGAATGCTAAAATGACTAGATTTTTTGGTTTATTTTTGTTGTTTTTGAGACCTAAATGGTTGACTTTTGATGGATTTTGAGTGATGATTGGTTGTTTTGAAAGTGTTTGAAAGTGTTTTGGATGATATTGATTATGTTTTGGAAGCTTATGATGATTCTCAATAGAAATATGAGACTCTCTGATGTTCTAATCGGTTTTGATACCTTCTATTTAGCTTTTGTTTTGTTTTGATTTTCTTCTGTATGAAGCATGGATTGATGATTGATGAAGGTTGAGGCCTTTTGAAAGCTTATTGAATAGTTTTTGATAGTTTGGAATGGTTTTAGTATGAATTATAAGGATCTGATGTTCTTTTATGACCTTATGTAACCCTCTGTATACATTCTGTAGAGCTTCTGTTCTGTTCTATAGATCTTTTGTAAGTGTTTGATGGACTGTATATGTGACTTTGGAAAAGTTTTCTAACTTTTGGAAAGGATGAATCTAAGTTCAAAAGAGCTAAAACAAATGGAAGAATTAGCTGCTGAAGACTGAAAAGAGGACTGAAGTGAAGTGACAGTAGTGAGCTATGAAGAGACATAGTAGTGGCTCTAGTGCCCTTTCATACCTCCCATACCTCTTGGGAGGTGCATCCACGACCTAAGAAGGATTATTAGGAGTGATTATTGAGTATTTTAGTGAGGAGATGACGTACTATTGATTGAAAGAGAAGGAGAGAGTCAGAGATAGCTAATTCTATCAAAATAGTGTATCTATCTATGAGAGATTGAGATAGAAAACTATTATTACAATGAAGATGAATACTATGTGAATATTTCCATTTAAAAATGGTGTATTATTTTGTGTTTCTTGTCCTATTGATGGATTTTATGAAGATGTTTAAGACTATAGTTGATTCTATCAAATCCGTGGGAGATATCTACTATGATGTTGGGTGAAGATTTGTTATTTTCCTTGTTGTGGTTCTCTAAAGAATGAAACAAAAACTTGTTGATGTTACAAGATGGATTTTCTTGCAGTAGAAACCCCTTTTCCTTGGTGTATTTCTTGGGACTCCAAACATGGAATAGGAAATGAGAACTTTCCATTTTAATAGTTACAAGGATTCTACACTTCCCTATAAGTACATGTGGCTATCCCCCGTAAGGATTAAGAGTTACATTAGTCGATATAAGCTTTGGTTGGCCTAGTAGAGTCCATGCTTCATAGGTCAAGATATTAAAATTTTATACTTCATCGATGAGAGCATCGATATAATGCTCTCTTTTTGCAGTGATGAGTTTGACCCTAAGATAAGTAGATGGTACTATGTCTTCATTTTTCAGGTCGTGGCTTATAAGTTTAAGCCTTATGATACATACCTTTGAGTCCCAACTGCACAACCAAATGTGGATTCTCTATTGATATCTTGTGTCATTTGTACAGTGACGTTCAAGGTGCATCGATCATCATGACTATCATGTCTAGTCATCCTTGATGTTGTAGCATGATGTTGTTGCATTTCACTTTGAGTAGATGCAGTCCGAATGCAACATGCACATGTTTTTGTGGTGTGGCCTTTTTGTCCTTGTTGGCTAGATTGTCCCATTGAGGTTCTAAGGTCTTTATTTGTCTTCAGTATGGGATTTTGTTTGTTGTTTTGCAAGTGAGGATCTATGCTTATGCATAGCCATTACTACACTAGGATATAATTTGCAGGACCTATCACAACACACATTTTCTATCCAGCCTACTTGGGGGAGGTGCAAAGGGGGTAGAGCCATGTAGTGGGAGCTCATGCTCAACTGCCAAGACCCATGGACTGCTTATTGTTTCAAGCATTTTAAGGAAGCTCTCATGGCTATATCTCACCTAGCCGATGCGTCGTCGATCCTCTCAGGGTGTAGTGATCTTACCTTGATGCCGAGCTCCACAATCCTAGATACTAGCTCAAGCATCCTCAAGTCTCCTCCATCTCCAAGCTCCATCCTCTATAGCCGCGCACACGAGAAAAGAGAATAGAAGAAGAGAGGATTCTTGTTAGCCACACAGCAAAGAATGAGCTTCTTATTCACTTTTCAACTTTATATACAAAACCCTAAAATCCCATGGGTACCCATCCCTTTTTACATGATCGGCCATTGTGGCAAGGTCCCTTTTTCTAATTCCCTCTTCTTGATTCATGCCCTAAGCCTATATCCGTCTATTTTTTTACAAATGGCACAGGAGGGACCCTAGCGCTCTTTTACAAGAGTTTTTAGAGTTTTTTTAGGCACCTTTCATTTAAAATTGTGCATTTTGCCTCAGCTTAGCTTTAGGGGCCACCTCTACACCTTTGCTCTTTTTCCATCAATTTTTCAATTTTTCCTTGATTTTTATGTCATCTCAAATTGAGGGTAACATTACCCCCATCCGAGACGGGTGCCAGTCCAATGGCACTTCTAGCTGTTTGTTGGGAAAGGGTAGGTGGTTGGCAAGTTGTTGGTCAGGTGATGGTAGGGCCACATGTGGAATCAGATGCTTTGGAAGTTTGGCAATGATGGTTGACGAAGAAGCCAATTTGATGTCAAGTGGATGATGGGACCTCTGAAGTTGGTGGTTTGCCACATTTTGTAGTACCTGTTGAAAGGAGACGGTGCGGTGCTCTACCTAAGGGGAGCATCTACCTTACTATGTGGTACATTGTGCTCATGTTGGTGGAATGGGAAGCTTGGTCTAACCATAGGCAAACCTCGATGATGTTCAATACTTGAGGACCCCATTCGTGAGGGAGGCACATGCGGTGTGACCTCGCTAGGTATGTCCTGCCCTTGATGTGCCCTAAGCTTGAAGTGGGGGGTCAAAAAGATGCTAGGGGGTTAGGAGTGGAGCTAGCCAACCAAAGCCATCATATACGCCTAGCTTGAGGATCCCTAGGTCCAGTGATTGTATCCTATGTGGGCCTGATTGTGCCTTCATGTGAGTCTTTCTTTCCATGTCTTTTTCTTTTTGTGATGTGTTTTCTTGTCTTCCTTTCTTTCTTTTATTTTCTTTTTCTTTTCTCTCTCTCTTTAAAAAAAATCCAGGATGACAGCTAGTTTCTAACTTTCATTGTCAGAGTGAGGTGGAGAAGGGGGCCGAATAGATTTTCTCAAAAATTACAAGCTCTGCATGTATCCCTTGAGATTCATGCAAACATGGAGTGAAGTGGTGGACAGGAAGGGGTGGTTACATCCGGGTGAACTGGCTATCCTTCATATATTCAAGAAGAGCTCAACAAAAAGTGAAAGATGAGAAGGATTGAAGCACTCGAGAGCTAGGGCGGGAGAGCAAGAGAAAGAAAGAGAGAGACAAGAAATGGGGACTCCAACAGTCACAATGTGTGACCGGGCATTCCTTTATTCAAATTGTCACTAAAAGAATAAAGAATAAAGTGAGTGACAGGCACCCACCACCTGTAGTGTGTAGTGGCGGTGACTGTCAATGTAGTAATACACAAGCAGCTAGGCGGAGGCATCTTTACCCCCAACAACCTCCCACTTAAAGGCCAATCTTCCCTAGTGAGGAGTGAAAAGAGAGAGAGAGAGAAAAAAAAAGATAGTTCAATATGTACACATGTACAACAGGATGAGGAAAGACGTCATCTCATCCCACGCCCATCAACCTCCTGAGGAAGGCAAAGCGCTCTATAGAGAGGATTTTCGTGAGCAGATCTACAAGATTCTAGTCAGTCGAGATCTTGACAAGATCAACAGACTTGTCCTCAATGACCCCACCTATGAAGTGATACCTCACCTCAATGTGTTTCGTCTTTGCATGGAAGATCGGATTCTTGGCTCGGATTCTTGGCTAACTGAATAGCACTCATAGAATCTGAATGCAATCTAGGGATAGCATCAATACCAAGGTCAACAATCAAATGACCCAACCAAATGGCCTCCTTGCAAGCCTCAGTTGGCTACAACATACTCGACCTTTGTAGTAGAAAGGGCCATGCATTTGTGCACCCTGAATATCCAAGAAACAACACCACTAGCATAGGTGAATACATAGCCAGAAGTGGACTTCCTACTATTTGCATGTCTTGCATAATTAGAGTCAGTGTACCCCACGACTCATGTATCTTAGCTGCCATAGCATATGCATATATTTGCAATGCACTTTAGGTACCTCGTGATACCCTTCACGACATCCCAATGCTTCTTGCCAAGTGTAGCTATATAGCGTGCCACAACACCAACTGCAAAGGCAATATCTGGATGAGTGGCTATCATGGCATACATAAGACTGCCCACTCCGAATGCATAGGGAATCTTGGCCATCTTGGCCCTCTTCTCATCTGTCTGTGGACAATCAGCCTGTGATACCTTCACATAAGAAGGCAATGGATAGCCAATAGGCTTTATGTCCTGCGTGCGGAAGCGCTCAAGGACTTTATAAATGTACTCCCTCTGTGACAAGTAGAGGAGTCCATGATGCCTGTCGCATCTAATGCACATACTAAGTATAAGAGAGGCCTGCCCCAGATCTTTCATCTCAAAGCTTTTCTTGAGCTGAGCCTTAAGAGCATCTAGCTCATCATGAGCTTTCCCTGCTATCAGCATATCATCTACATATAGTACCAAAATCAATAAAGAACCATCATGGGCTTTCTTCGTGTAAAGACATGGATCCATAGCAATCCTGTTGTAGCCCTGTGATTGCATAAAGGCATCAAACTTATGATGCCACTCCCTAGGTGCCTGCTTCAAGCCATAAAGACTTTTCTTCAATTTGCACACTAGGTGCTCCCTTCCAAGTTCTGCAAAGCCCTTAGGCTACTCCATATAAATCTCATCATGCAAGTCCCCATGTAAGAAATCTGTCTTGACATCCATCTAGTATAAATCCAAGTCAAGCTAAGGAACCAAAGCCAAGACTAAGCGCAGGGTGGTCAAGTTAACCACAGGAGAAAAGACCTCATCAAAGTCCATACCATGCTCTTGCTTAAAACCCTTTGCTACCAATCTAGCCTTGTATGCCAGCTTGGGGTGTCCAGGGGTACTTTTTAGCTTGTACACCCACTTGCATGGCAAAGCCTTCTTGCCTGTAGGAAAGGAAACCAAATCCCAAGTGTCATTCTTATGCAAGGAGTCTATCTCAGACTACATAGCCCTCTCCCAGGAGTGACTGTCACCCCTGCGCATAGCCTCATCATAAGTGAAAGGTCTCTTGCATCTGTAACCAAGACATAATGCATCGAGGGCTGAAATTTATTAGGTGGACGTCTGTCTCTAGTAGACCGTCTCACGGCAAGCTTTGCTGCCTACCCAGCTGCCTGTCCAAAACCCTGACCATGACCATCAGCTGTTGTAGTTGTAGGTTGTCCAACTAGCTATGCGGGAGCTTTCACCTCCTCCTGAAATATGACCCTGCGGATCTCAACAACTCTCTTAGGCTACTGATGCATCTTGTCTTCATGAAAGACTACATTATGATTGCGGATGAATTTTCACACCTGTGGATCCCAGAGACGGTAACCCATCTCGCCTACATCCCCATAGCCAAGGAAAATGCATTTGACACTCTTAGGATCCAACTTACTTCTCTTGTCCTTGGGCACATGGCAAAATGCCTCACATCCAAAGACACAAAGATGCGCATAAGAGGGAGGTTTTCCAGTCCATATCTCCTCTGCAACCTAGAAATCCAAACCACTAGAGGGTGATCTATTTATGACATGCATAGTTGTACTAACTGCCTTAGCCCAAAAGCTCTGTGGTACGCTGGCATGGCTAAGCATACTGTGTACACACTCCTGGATGGTTCTATTCATCTGCTCAACCAAACCATTCTGGGGGGGTGTAGGGGGCGGTCAACTGATGCTTAATACTCCTCTCATAACATAACTGCTTAAAAGTATGTGAGACATACTCACCCCCATTATCTGTCCTTAGGCATTTTAGCCTATACCTAGATTGGTTCTCAACCAATGCAAGCCATCTCTGAAACACAGCCAATACATCGAATTTTGGCTTAATGGGATAAGCCCAAAATTTTCATGAAAAATCATCTATGAAAGTAACAAAATACTTTGCACCACCCATATATTGACAAGGCATGGGCCCATAGACATCTGAATCTGATCCAGGACACGTCTTAGCAGTCCATTGGAAAGGATGTCTAGAAAGCTCTGCCCGGCACTCCCATGGAATGTTACGGGTTTTGCGATCTAGGTCTTCCCGCGTCTGCCATGTAGTGGAAGTATCCTGGCCGTTCCCACTTAGGATCGACCGGAATTAGGGTTTTCCTGATGGGTCATTAGCTAACAGCAACTAGCGTCAGACCCAAGCGAACTACTTTACGCAAAAATGCCAAGTCCGAAGCGGATTCACACTGCACTTGGTTCAAGGAGAATGGGAAACGAAAGGGATGCAAAGCTCAACCTCTCTGCCATAAGGCATAGTCCCATTCCATTCCCCTAAAACAACGTAAATCGGGTAAGACGTAACTTTAGGTCATTGTTCTCGTTATTCGTTTTGATGATGATGATCATTCTGATGTTCTTCGAGATTTTTGAGAAAAGTTCCCGGCTAACCGGGACCACCCAATCGTAGGACGGACCCATGGCCCATCCTCCGCACTTTCCTCGGTTTGTTTTAGTTATGTAATTATCTAACACATTAATTTGACATATAACAATCAGCTTCTTTAATTAATTCCTTTAAGCACTGGTTCCTTCACGTAATCTTATCACGTGACATAGAAAAACAATATCAAGCAAGTTCTTTTTTTACATTTCATCATTTTATCATTGAAATACAAGGAGTTCCACCCGTAGGCTTGTCCATAATCCGCCCGAAGGCTATCCAGTAATTCCCAGGGATCACTATTCCAAGCTTCCACCCGTAAACTAGTATACGGGCCTCGAGATCCAATCCCGAGTCACGTTAGCCTCTTGTGCAGGACTCGGAAGGCGAGGGATTTATGGCCAGAGCCCCCCTAGCACCCAAGCGTCCTCCTACTCCAAGTAGAGCTCAGCGGAGAGACCTCTCGCGGCGGGTTCAGTCCACGTTCCCGGCGCGGTGAACAACCCCCTTGGTTAGGGTTAGGCAGGGAGTCGGGGGTAACTGAAACTGCCTCCTCCTTCAGCCTTTAACCTGAAGTATAGGTACTCATTTAATTTGTAATTCATAATTCAAACAAAGCCCTAAAATCTCTAGCAAGCACAAACATTTCCATTAATCAATCGTGTAGTTTGGCAAACTGCTAAGGAAGTGTTCTTTCCTTTTGAGCGTATCAACACTCGTTTAAATTGGCAAGATCCTTTACATTCCGGTGTAGGGCGTACCTTATTAACCCAACTTGGTCAACCCTAAAGTTCCTTAGATATGCTAGTTTCTGGTTTACAACTTTCCTTATTTAGAAGGATATCCAAAAATACATCCTTTTGCAAGATAACTTGCGTAGGGATCTGCCATCCTTGATGAGGGTTTTTACCCTTTCTCCTTGTGAATCAATCACAAGACTAAATGATTTCGTACTTGTTGCGCAAGTCCTGCGATGGAATAATCTGTTTAGATCCTTTAAGCTGACATATGTCAGGCCTAGGGTTTCTTCTTTTAAGAACCTTAGGGACAAACCCTAGTTCCTTATCTTTACGAATTTATTGTCTCTATAGTAAGGAAAAGTAGTCAAGTGCTTAGGGTATGAATGTTTCTATGTTTAGATTGGTTTAGTTATCTTTTGGAAGGTAATATTAATCGTCTTATCACGGTTTTGCTATCCTTGTGACAATTTACTTTCCAATTAATACAGCTTAATTTTAACTTCCGTTTTCCTTACAGATGAACTCATGCCAAATAACAACATTTGCCTTGCTAAGATGTGCAATTAGCAAAGATAACTTCCTAGTAATTTGAGCATCGACAGAAACCTTTCATGAATTTAACCATTTACAATGATTTGTTGCGAAAGGAATAAGACTAATGGTGCAAGATATAATTTCTACACCTTAGGATTTAACTAAAATATATTACTATAGTAAATGGATAACCTTGCTCGTAATTTATAATGCTTGATGCAATTTGAAGAAAGCTAAGTTCTATACATTGTCATTCATAAGCTAAACTCCTTCGTTACAAATAACTCGAACAAATATATCCTATCCTTAACAATTTTTCTTTGCATGATCAACTTAAAACCGAATTAAAGCGAAGAAGAAAAACCTGATTTTGGGGTGAGATATCCACATGGATACCGGGAGATGACCCTCCCGCAGCTACACCTTGGACTTTCTTCGGCGGCATCGTAGTTCGAATGTGAGATAGCCTTTTTCTCTTTCTTCTGGAATTCCACCATCTCTTTGGATCAAAAAAGTTTATGGGTGAATGTGGTTTTGCAACCACGAAACCCTTGGAGGACTTTGACTTGGGGTAGAAGGAATAGAAATCACTTATTCTCATTCCTTCCCTTCCTTTTATCTTTTTCCCACTCTTTCCCTTCACTTCTTCTTTTCACTCCCTCTACTTTCCCTCCCTATCTTTTATCTCACGGCTACTTTTCCCTTACGGGATATCATCCGAGGCGATGATGATGATTTGGATTTTTAGGTTTAAGGGGGGAAAATAATTAATGGGGATACAAGGGATTAAGAAGAAAGCTTAGGGAGTTGTGGGAAAAAAAGAGTTATGAGGGGGTGAAAAGGATTATAAGGGGGTGAAAAGGGCTTAGGGGAATAAAACACCGAGGGGGGGGGGGGGTAGGTTTCCAAAGTCAAGGGAGGGGATTAAGGGGAAAAGGGAATTTAAAATCCTAGGGGGGTTATGTGGTTCCAAAAACCATGGGAAGGGGGCTAAGGGGATTTTTTTGAAACTCGGGGGGGGGGGGGGGGGGGGGGAAACAAGGGGGCTTAGGGGCCTTAAGGGGAAATTTTTGGAGGGGGGGAAAATAGGCAAAGGTGTAGAAAAGGGGGCTTAAGAAGGCCCCTTGGAAGCTTCCAAGGGCCTTCTAGAAGGTTTACGAAGGCACGTGGGGGGAAGAAATAATTTCCCCAGATGTGAGACGGCTGCCAGGCAGCGTGGCCTGCGGCTACAGGCGGCGCGCCGAGACGACTGGCAGCAAACCCTTACTAATCTCTCGGCAGCGACCAGCTCAACCTCTCTCCTCCAACTCACGGCAATGATGACGCCACAGCGTCAGACTCACGGCTCTTCCTCTCCCTTCTAGGGCTTCCAGTAGCAGCCGTATCTTCAATCACTCCCTCCCTCACGAGTTGAACAGAGAGACTTGCTCTCTCCCTCTCTATAGTGTGACGGTGCACAGCGTCTTCTCCCTCGATCTCTGGTGGCCTCCCTGATTTAAATAGGGGAGGGGAGGGGGATCTTCCCTCCCCTGCGTGTCATCACGCATGTTCCCCCCCCTCATTCCAAGCTCCACCAAGGAGCTTAATGGCTCCTTTTATTTCCCTCCCCCTCCAGCTCGTCAGTCGACTGGAGGGATAAGGGGGGAATAAAAAAAAATTTCATTTATCCAATTTTCATATTCATTTGAGGCAGTTCACGTGCATGCTTCTATTAGTGAATCGGAATATTACATTCTCTCCCCCTTGGAGGAATCGAGATGTCCTCATCTCGAGATAAATTGGGGATATTGATGGTTGAGAGAGCTTTCATCTATCCAAGTGGCATCCTCTTCGGGATAATCTTTCCACTGGACGAGGCATTCTCTCAGGGTTCTAGATCTTAACTGTCTTTCCCTAATATCTAAGATCCTATCCGGCCTTAGTTCAAGGACTCCTTGACTAGGCATTACAATTTGTTGGTCAACAAGTACATGAAAGAAGCTTACGTGTTCACAAACATGTACAAGAGAGTTCAAACCATTGTGACATAAACCATATCATAATATAATTAGCAAACAAATGAGTCCATGCACTTGTTCACAATGGGCCGGTAACACAAAGGTGTCGTGCAAATCCATCCATTTTTTTTCGGAATCTATTTCGAGAAATCTAGATGGACCTCGTGGAACTGTTGCTTCAACTCCTCCAAGTACCACTTTGAACCACTGCACATCGAATAGTATCATGGAGAAGCTACGGTAATCCACCATAACAATACTTTGCAAGTTCCCAAAATACTTTATCTCATCCACAACCGTGTTTGGATCCATTGCTCATCGTCGGCTCTCTTGCTTGAACCTTGCCATGATACCACAGTCCATTGTGGATCGCATTTTGTCATCACCATGTATACAAATTCTAAACCCCTCATCACCTTTGGACTACATCCCCTCGAGAATTCCCACTTCTCCATTGAGACCTATGTCCCTTCGTGAGACGCTCCGGTCAAAGCTCCATGAAACCATCGCGTTGACATGAATCGCGGCATCTCCTCCATGCCTTTGGGATATTGAATCAGTTGATGACGTGTACTACGTTGGAATTCAGCTCGCGCTTCCTCTCGATCTTACCTAGCGATCTAGTACTTGGCGAGCCACGTCTCCATAGAGGCATGGTGCAACATACAAAAGCGATTCACCTTCTCCTCCATTGAGGCATCCATTCTTTTTTCTACCCCATTTCCAACCACCACATCTGCAGTCAGTCTATCATCGTCCTTCAGTGACCATAGCATTTCATTGTCTGGATCCACCATTGGTAGCCATCGTGAAATATGCACTAGCACCTCAGACACCAACTAACCTTCAGTCATGCTACCTTTTGGCCGAGCTCGTTGTCGCACAAAGCCTTTCAAGGTTTTCATGAAGCACTCCAAGAAGAACATCCATCGTGTATGGACAGGTCCAGCAATCTCCACTTCATCTACAAGATGCACAAGAAGGTGGATTTGTATCGTGAGCATGCTGGTGGGCAGGTATTTCTCAAAGAGACACACCATCTCCACTGCTCCCCGCCTCACGGATTCAATAGAGAATGTCTTAATCTCCTTCTGTGAGATCCATTGCACCAAAGTCGACAACTTGTAAATGGCCTCGCATATTTCTAGAGTAAGACATCCTATGATCGCGATCGGCAGTACAAACTGCCACAAATGAGAAAGCATTATGAATAATGGCTACACTCCAAATAGCGAAATGCGCACATCAATTACAATCCATTCGTAGTACAAAACTGACATATCTTATGCCAGTCATGGGATTTTAGCTCTGATAATTGGTCGTCTTTAGAAAATGAATAGAAATCTGCTTCTTCTCCAGCTTAACTCGTATGTTTGTTGTCCCTTGTCTGCATCTAATCGGAGGAGAAATGAAGCAATTTTGAGAAGGAAAGCTTGCTTTTGATCTCAAAGCCCCTTGCTCCTAGCCTAGCAAGAGGTACCTTTGCCATAGCGGCTCAGACGGCCAGATGGAGCCTGCGTGTGCTGATCGTGGTGACTGCATCGCCCTCTTTTACGTGGGCCGCTCTCTCTTCTGGAAGCTTTCCGTCACTCTGCAAGACCTCTGGCATCAGCAGTATCAGGCCATCAAACCAAATGCTTTTGACCTTGTGCAGGAAGCTTGATAAATTGATTGAATTCCCAAACAGAATATATCATAGAATCTTAATGCAAATGGAAGCATATCCAACAGCTTAGTCTGGCTCCTTTGTGCTTCAACTCATAGGGAAAAATAGAGTCCAGAGCACTTTGTTTGATTCGAAGACCTCACATCGTTGTGTGTACTTGAAGGATCTTTGCATTTAGGTGCAGTGCGAACCCGTGCAGTCAAAGAAGACTACCTTTTGGCACGTTACCAAAGCAGAAAGATTTAGGTATGGAGGGATGAAACATGTATCAACTCTATTGTAGCTCATGAGGAGGACACACTCAGATATGTGTGAAGAAGAAGAACAACCTGTCCTGAGAAGAGGAGAAGAAGAGCCATCCTGGGGAGAAGAAAAACAGTCGTCCTGGGGAAAATTCGGACAGTCATCCTTAGGAGAATAACAACAGTAATTACAACTGAACAGAAATTATGTTTGTTCCTGATAAAGAGTGCCAGAAATCTGATTTATTAGCCACAACTGATGACTATCTCTGGGTCTGACAGATCCAAGAACAGGGCAGATTGAAGGCTAACATAATATATAAATATGGAAAATTTGAAGACTGTCTCTAACTGTAAGCCATCTCAATATCAGTAAATAGTCACTATGATGGAACTTGGATAAGAAGATTATCTACGTTCATCCACTTTCTCACTCATCGATGAAGACCATACTCTCGGAAATTCTCTTTGATATGTATGGGTTTCCTATGCAATCCAGAGGCTGCTCGGGTTTCTTCTTCTTGTACCTTGTATTTATTATTGGCAGAAATAAAACATTGTCTTGGGATCATTTTCTCATCTTGATTATTCACATGTTTGATCTTTTATCCTGAAATTAGTCAAGGTCTTCTGTAGACACGACTTTGCTTTGCTTTGGCAAATCCTTCGACATCTTTGGTGAACCAGACGTGAAAGCGTCGCAGAAATTTCAGGATGGGAGATACTTCAGCCTCTATTTCAGCTTCTTCTACAGTTCCAGCTGCGTCTACTTCAGCTCCATCAATGACTGTTGCGTCAAGTACTTCAACGGAGGATCTAAAGTAGATTTTGCAGAATATGTCCATGTATATGCAGCTCCAAAATCAGCAAACACAATTGTATATGCAGAAGCAACAACAATTGCATCAACAGCAGTTGTCTCAGCAAAGGCAACTCTATTCGGAGCAGGAGAATGCAAACATCGCGACTAAGGCTATTGAAGGAGTTGAAAATGAGAAGAAGCTATTTGACGGGCGTAATGTTTCAGCATATTTGAAGACATATGAGATCAAGATGGGGTTTTTTGGAGTTCCTGTTGGACTTATGAGTAAGTACTTCCTTCGTCTTGTCACACCTGCTTTGAGGACAAAAGTGACTGATCTTTTTATTCAAAACACACATTGGCAAGATTTTAAGAAGGCCCTAAAAGAAGGATACTTCCTTGAAGACTTTGGTATGGCTACTCGGCGGTCATTCTGAGAGTGGGTCTACATGCCAAACAAAGGTCTCGCTGCTTCGGAGTTGATTCGAGAATTTGAAGAGAGGTATAGTCAGCTTGATGCCATTGAACAAAGAGCATTGGATGTTGAAAAAGTTGAGCTTTTCTTGCAAGCTGCAGATCCTGCTCTTCAAGAAGAATTGGGTGAGCTTCTTGAAGATCGCACGAAGCCTATGGGTCTTAAAACTGACTGGCAGGATGCTCAGGATGCAGTCTCGACTTTGACCAAGAGGAGGATATGGAAGACTCGCCTACAGAATGGTTCCATGACACCTACACCATCATCAACTCCTATGCCTACTTCTATCCCTATTATTTCTTCTCCTCCTCAGCCAGTTTCTTGGCCTATGCCAGTGCCTACTGTTTCTACTCCACCTATTCCTCCTGTTCCACGACCGATGCCTACACCTTCTGCTCCAAAACCATCCGCTCCATCGGTGCCTACCTCTCTTGATGACATAATCAAAGGCATCATAGATTTGACACTTGAGTCAATCAAAGCGGAGTTAGTGGGAAAGTTGAAGGAGTAGTTTGCTTCAACTGTGCCTACTACATCTTCTAGTGCTCCTACTGCACCTAGGAGTGCTCCTAGTGCACCTAGGAGAGATCGGAGATGTATTTGGTGTGATAGTATGGAGCATCAGCATTGTAGGGATTGTGACTCTTTCCAGGATGCAAGGAGGCAGAATTTGGTATATTGGGGGCAAGATGGTAAGATTTGGTTGACTGAGACAGGAGCTCCACTTGCTACCAACTTTGGTAAAGGTGGAATGAAGAAGTTAGTGGAGGACATGGCTGCGCGTACTTCATATGTGACAACTAGAGGTGATGCTTCTGCATATGGAGTACAAATTAAGAAGGGATCAGAGACTCAGTCCGCGCTATGGACTTATGCTATGGAGACTGCAAACAAGGGGAAAATTCAGCAAACTGTTTTGACTAGTGCAGGCTCTAGCATTAGATTAGAGACAGGTTGGGACTCGCCTGTTGACAGGTACTCTATTTATGCTTATTTGGCTAAATCTCATGGTGCAGATGTATTTGTTAAGGAGAAGCGTAAGAGGGATGAAGAAAATCCAAGTGCAGCTAAGAAGACTAGAGGGGGTGAGTTTGTTACTCCACCTACTGCAGGACCGTCTTCAAGACCAGGGCCAGATCGACAGATGGAGGATGCTCAAAAGAGAGAAAAGAGGCAAGAGCCTAGAGAGAGAAAGCAGCCAGGATTCAGATTGATGTCCAATATTGAGACATCTACAGACATGAAGAAAATCTTTAATGATAAGATACTTGGCAGTGAGGTGACTTTCACTATTTCTGAGATTTTGGGCATCTCAAAAAGAGAGTTTCAGGAGGTCATGAAGAGGAAAAGACATGCATTGGCTACCACTGATACACAGGGAGTTTTGATTGGAGAGTTGGATGAGGATGATGATGAGGTTATGGTTGATAATGCTTCTGTTTTGCCGCAGGTAGAGAAGAGGGTTCAGCCTATGCATTATGCTGAAATTGATGAGCCTGTTTTGATACCGCGTAGTCACTTTTCACGGAGCCATTGGGCTAGGGCAACTACAGAGACGATGATAAAGATTGGAGAGAAACAGGTGCCTTATGTTGCATTGGTTGATCATGGTTCACAGATTAATCTCATAGTTTGTGGAGTTTATGAGAGTAACAGATGGCCTATGGATGTAGAGCATGGGTGGCGTATGAGAGCCGCCAATAACACTGCAGGTGATTTGTATGCTGCCTGCCCTAGTGTCAGGGTTTCTATTGGTGATGTAGAGGAGGATTTTCATTTCTTTGTGTAGGATTCATGCTCTTATCCCATAATTCTTGGTCAGCCATTCATTACAGAGATGCACATGGAAACAAAGGTCATGGATGATGGATCTGCTTATGCACGGATTCGCAGTAAAGATGGTATGAGAGCAGTTCAGTTTATGACTGTATGTGTGAACCATGTTAGAAACAGGGATACTCTCAGAGATGCACCCTTACCCACTGTGAGGGATTCGGGTTTTCATTAGGTACCGCCGTTTCGCGAGACGACGGTGGTACAGAGCAGAGGAGATTGGAGTTCTCGCCTCCTGGCAGCGGTGTTTTCTCCTCCGGGTTTGTTGGGCTTTCAGCAAACAGTTCGATGAGTTATCAGAAGACTTCTAGGTTGTCTAGAGCTGCCAGGCAATATATATGCAGGAAGGAGAAAATTTTGAAAAATGCAGGAATTTTGGAGGATGATGAGTACATAGATGGGATGTATGACAGTGTGATTTGTGTAGATACGATGACAGAGATGGGAGATATGCTGAAAACTGAAATGCTGAATTGTCGTGGTAATGTATTAGTGCAATCCCTGGACATGTTTCATGAAATTGCAGATTTTATGTCACAGATTGAGTCAGAGGTTGAGGTAACTCAGCAAAGAGTGTTGAGTGCTGAAGAAATTCAGCAAACAGAGTTTCCAGCTGGTTATGATCAGCTTTGAGAGAGACAGAGGGCTGAAAATTTTCAGCCAACAGAGTTTACTGCTGAAATATTTCAGCATTCAGAGTTTGGGGCTGTTTCTGTGTAGTCCATAGAGCAGAGGGCTGAGAATATTCAGCCATTGGAGTGCAGAATTGCTGATTTACAGCAAGGTTTATGTAATGCAGAAGAGCATAATGAAGCCAGGGTTGACACGAAATACAAAACTGTGGATAAGAAGGTGAAGCCGGTTGCTGTACCGCTTCCATCTGACAGTGATCAGCAAATAGAGAGGGCTGCTAAACAGCAAATTTTGAGGAATCCGGAGCATATTGGTCATAAGTTTTCAGCAGAGACTCTTGCTGAATTGAAAATTGGAAATGGTGATTTCTTGTTACCCATAGAGAAGCAATGCTTTCAGGAGATGCTTGAGCGTCATGGAAGGGGATTTGCTTTTTTCCCACATGAGATTGGATGTGTGAATCCTGATATTGTTGCTCCTATGGTCATTTTTACTATTCCTCATATCCCATGGAATCTCCGACCTATTCCAGTGCCTAAAGCACACTTGCCAAAGCTGATTGATTTATTGAATGAGAAAATCAGGATGGGAATCCTTGAGCCTTCATCTGCACCATACTCAAACAGGTGGTTTACAGTTCCAAAGAAGAATGGTACTCTTCGATTTATTCAGGACATGCAGCCAGTGAACAGAGTTACTATCAGGAATGTTGGTATAGGTCCAGTTGTGGATGAGTTTGCAGAGGCATTTGTTGGACGTGCCATCTATTCTTTGGGTGATTTGTATTCAGGATATGATCAGTTTCAGCTAGCTTTGGAAAGCAGGGACATAACCACCATGAGAACTCCTATTGGGCTTGTCAGGATGTGTATCTTGCCTCAAGGTGCCACTAATTCTGTTGCGCATATGATGAATGCCATGCATAAGGTCCTTCGTGATTACATACCTCAGCTTACTATGCCTTTCTTGGATGATGTGCCCATTAAGGGGTGTGCAGAAGAAGAGAAGAATGAGAGTCTAAATGAGCAGGGATGTAGATACTTTGTGGCTGATCATATTTCAGCATGTGAGAAGATTTTGGCCAGGTTAGAAGAAGTGAACTTGACACTTTCAAGGCAAAAATCTGTTTTTGGAGTGAATGAGGTTGTCATTGTTGGACATATGTGTGGATATTATGGCAGGAAACCCTCACCTGATAAGGTGAATGTTATAGGCAAGATTGCAGAGTATTGTTCTACTACTTCGGAGGTATGGAGATTCATTGGTGCTTGTGTGTTTTATATGATTTGGATACCTCATTTTGCACACATAGCAGATTGTTTGTATCAGCTGCTTCAAAAAGGGCAAAAATTTTATTGGGATGAGAGCCACACTAGAGCTATGCGGAAATTGAAGAAGTTATTACAGAATGCTCCTACTCTCAGGAAAGTGGATTATAATTGTGAAAGGCCTATTGTATTCACAGTTGACACTAGTCCAATTGGCATAGGTTGGGCTGTGGGTCAAGATGATGCAGATGGAAATAGGTATGCTATTCGGTTTGGGGCGAAAGTCCTAAACGAGAGACAGAGGAGATATCCGCAAATCAAGAGGGAGTTATTGGGGATTGTCACGGCTCTCAAATGTGACAAGGAGTACTTTATTGGAGCTTCAGTTGTGGTAGAGACAGATTGCTTGCCATTGATTGGTATGATTACGAGTTGCTCTACTCCGGATATAGCTATGTTGAGATGGATTGCATACATCAAGTCATTAAATCCGGAATTTAAACACATAGCAGGGAAGGATAATCCAGTGGCAGATATGTTGTCTAGAGCCAAATATGATGATGAGGAGACTCTACTTGCAGAAGAGGATGATGCAAAAATTTCAGCCACTATGATTGATCATGTTTGTCATGTCTATGATATTGTGACTTTCACAGAAGAACTCTATGTTGGAGATTGGTTGCAGATTGGCAGGTACCTTAGTACACTAAGCAAAAGAGATGAATGGACATATGAAGAGTTCAAGAAGATCAAAAGGAAAGCCTATGGTTATTTTCTCAAGGACGGATTTCTTTGGAAGCATTCGAAGAAAAGAGGTGGATTACCTTTGCGGGTTATCTGCGATAGAGAGACATAGTTACAGGTGATGAGGGAGTTTCATGAGAGTCCTTGGGCTGGTCATAGAGGAGTATGGGCTACTTATGAGAAAATCAAGGAGAAATATTGGTGGAAAGGCATGTATAGAGATGTTTCTCACTTTGTTGAGACTTGCAGAGACTGCCAGATGTATTCAGTAGTGCGTCATCGAGATGAGCTTCATCCGACCTATCCACTATGCATTCATTATAAGTGGGTAGTTGATTTGGTTACCATGCCTATGGGTCTATGGCAGATGAGATACATTTTTTTGGCTAGAGAGGATCTTACCAATCATGTTGAGGGCAGATCTTTGAGAATGAAGACCACTAGTGCAGTGTGTAAGTTCTTATTGGAGGAAATTTTATGTAGGTATGGTTGTGTGGGTAAGATCACTGCGGATCGTGGTGAATTGGATGCAGATGAAGCTAGGGAGTTTTTCTCTCAGCTAGGAATCAAGTTGGCTCTAACCACAGCATATAATCCAGAGGGAAATGGAAAGAGTGAAAGAGGGCATCCGCCGATAGTGAAAGCATTAGCCAAAGCATGCAGAGGACGGATTGGAGAATGGCGGAGACTTCTACCATTTGCTTTATGGGCTGATCGTACGACTCATAGTGTTATCAAAGGATATATGCCTGCAGAGTTGATGTATGGTCAGAAACCTGTTATGCCGATTGAGACTTGTGCTTTGACTTGGTCAGTTTTACCTTGGCAGGAGGATTTGACGAGAGAAGAGTTCTTAGCTCTTCGGATTCGACAGTTGGAGAGCAGACCAGAGGATATTCAGCTAGCTATTGACAGGTTGAAAGTTGCTAGACTAAGGAACAAGGACAGGTTTGATAGCAGACATCGCTTGCGGCCTAGAGCAATAGAAGAGGGAGATTGGGTATTGGTCTTTGATAGCAGCCTTGAAAATCAGCATACTGCACTTCGGAAGATGGTTTGGGCCGTACATAGTCAAACATGTCTTTGATAATGCAACATATGAGCTGACAGAATTGGATGGGACAGTGCTTAGAGTGCCTATTGCTGGAAAAAGAATCAAGATTTTCAAGAAAAGAGATGATGAGGATTATGCATTGGAAGAATTTTCAAGAGAAGAGCAACGACAAGAAACTCCAATGGAAGAAACAGATGATATGTCAGATAATCTTGTTGATCTACCGGAAATGCATAATGAAGAGATTGATATGTTTGTGGATCTTGATGATAACGATCATGGGTAGTTAGCCCATCCAGAGGATGCGCAGGATTAGAGGGGGCGGATGTCGTATTGCTGCGCATTTGAGGTGTGAAAACCACCCAAAAGTTGTGTGTGGGATTTGATACTTTGTACATATTTAGTTGTTGTGATTATACTTTTGTTCTGCGTAGGCAGTATAGTGAAGAGGGTTTGGAACAAGAAGAATTTATCAATAATGCTCTGGTTGACATGTATGTAAAATCTGGTATGCTTGGAAAAGCCCAAGAAGTATTTGACAATATGTCAGATCAAGATGTTGTATCCTGGATGATACTTATGATAGGATATGCTGAACATGGCTATGATAGAGAAGCATTGGAATTCCTTGATGAGATGACACTCAAAAGCATCGGTCAGGATGATATTTCTTATGTGTGTGGCTTGAAAGCTTGTGGCAATGTGGAGAGGCCAAGAGATGCACTTGGAGGTTACAAAGAAGGGATTTGATTGAGATCTTATTGTTGGTAGTCTCTAGATCTCATTCTAGCTCTGATTTGCTTACGAATCAAGTAACCAACAGATCTAATGAAGCTGTAAAAGCATTTCTTGTTATTGGAATTAACACTGGCTTTAGTAGTCGCAAGAGCCATTGATGTTGAAAATGTAAGGCATGGAGATTTCCTTAGGCTAAATCATATAGAAGGATATCATGAATTACCGGCAAAGATAAAGACCTTCTTTTACACTGCTGTTGCCATGTGGGATGCAGATTTCTACATCAAAGTTGATGATGATGTTCATGTAAATCTTGGCATGCTTGGGTCAGCCCTAGCAAAACAGAAAGCCAAGCCTCGAGTGTATATAGGGTGTATGAAAACTGAACCAGTTCAGGAAGCATAGTAGATTTGATGGTCAGAACTGAAGAGACATTGGAAGAACGACAGATTGCATACATTTGTGGGGAAGCACTTAAGGCAAAGGATCGTATGGAGCAGTTTGCAAAGTTAGAGACTTAAAAACATTAGAATTGGTAGCAATCAAGATTATTTCATTAAGTGAAGGGAAGGTTATGAAGACATATGTGGAGAGATTGAAATGCTGAAAGAGTGTAATCATCCAAATGTTGTGTGGGTAGTTATCAAGCTGAAGATTATCTTTGGATAGTGATGGAGTAGCGTGGAAAATGGAAGCTTTTCTGGGGCCGCTTTATTAGTCTGAAGGCGAATTTAGGAGCCGCCTAAAATAGAAAAGGATGTCGTCGATTGGGGGAGAGTTTTATGTTCCCTGGGAGGTCACTGGTTTTCGGGGGTGACTGAAAATCCTTGGACAAGAGGGCTGGTGTTCTCTTACATGAGGCAGGGCATTTGTGAAGTTTTTGAGGAGATGAATAGAAATCTGCTTCTTCTCCAGCTTAACTCGTATGTTTGTTGTCCCTTGTCTGCATCTAATCGGAGGAGAAATGAAGCAATTTTGAGAAGGAAAGCTTGCTTTTGATCTCAAAGCCCCTTGCTCCTAGCCTAGCAAGAGGTACCTTTGCCATAGCGGCTCAGGCGGCCAGATGGAGCCTGCGTGTGCTGATCGTGGTGACTGCATCGCCCTCTTTTACGTGGGCCGCTCTCTCTTCTGGAAGCTTTCCGTCACTCTGCAAGACCTCTGGCATCAGCAGTATCAGGCCATCAAACCAAATGCTTTTGACCTTGTGCAGGAAGCTTGATAAATTGATTGAATTCCCAAACAGAATATATCATAGAATCTTAATGCAAATGGAAGCATATCCAACAGCTTAGTCTGGCTCCTTTGTGCTTCAACTCATAGGGAAAAATAGAGTCCAGAGCACTTTGTTTGATTCGAAGACCTCACATCGTTGTGTGTACTTGAAGGATCTTTGCATTTAGGTGCAGTGCGAACCCGTGCAGTCAAAGAAGACTACCTTTTGGCACGTTACCAAAGCAGAAAGATTTAGGTATGGAGGGATGAAACATGTATCAACTCTATTGTAGCTCATGAGGAGGACACACTCAGATATGTGTGAAGAAGAAGAACAACCTGTCCTGAGAAGAGGAGAAGAAGAGCCATCCTGGGGAGAAGAAAAACAGTCGTCCTGGGGAAAATTCGGACAGTCATCCTTAGGAGAATAACAACAGTAATTACAACTGAACAGAAATTATGTTTGTTCCTGATAAAGAGTGCCAGAAATCTGATTTATTAGCCACAACTGATGACTATCTCTGGGTCTGACAGATCCAAGAACAGGGCAGATTGAAGGCTAACATAATATATAAATATGGAAAATTTGAAGACTGTCTCTAACTGTAAGCCATCTCAATATCAGTAAATAGTCACTATGATGGAACTTGGATAAGAAGATTATCTACGTTCATCCACTTTCTCACTCATCGATGAAGACCATACTCTCGGAAATTCTCTTTGATATGTATGGGTTTCCTATGCAATCCAGAGGCTGCTCGGGTTTCTTCTTCTTGTACCTTGTATTTATTATTGGCAGAAATAAAACAATGTCTTGGGATCATTTTCTCATCTTGATTATTCACATGTTTGATCTTTTATCCTGAAATTAGTCAAGGTCTTCTGTAGACACGACTTTGCTTTGCTTTGGCAAATCCTTCGACAACGTACGACAATTTGGCGAGTTTCAATCTGAGATCATTGATCAAGCGATTGCGGATTTTTAGCAAACGATAATTTGAAGTTAATATTAATCATGCATTGTACTTGCAAGCTAATTGAAAACCATACATAATAAGATTGGGTCTTGTTGGCAAATTTTCTGTCTAGGGGGGTGATGTCTCGTCCCAAGGGGGAGTGTACCCTTTGCGGCCAATTAGAAGAGTTCATGAGCATGTGATGGATGGAGTGCATGAGCCAATCCACCACTCGCAAGGCCAATCTATACTGTCAATGACAGAGGAGACAGACAACCTTCCAGACCTACCTACAATCTTGGAGCCTGAGATGGAGGCTATGATCGATGCATTGATTCCCATGGATGTCGAGACATTTGATCCGCTTAGAGAGGAAGCATCCATACCATTATATGATGGGTGCCGAGTATCTCGGTTGAAGACATGGCAAGGTTCAAGCAAGAGAGCCGACGACGAGCAACGAATCCAAACACGATTGTGGATGAGATGGAGTATTTTTGGAACTTGCAAAGTATTATTATGGTGAATTATCATAGCTTCTCCATGATACTATTCGATGTGCAGTGTTCAAAGTGGTACTTGGAGGAGCTGGAGCAACAGTTTGACGAGGTCCATCGGGATTTCTCGAAATAGATTCCGAAAAAAAATGGACGGATTTGCGCGACACCTTTGTGTTGCCAGCCCATTGTGAACAAGTGCATGGAGTCATTTGCTTGCTAATTGTAATACGACATGGTTTATGTCACAATGGTTTGAACTCGCTTTGTACATGATTGTGAACAGGTAATCTTCTATCCAAACCGTCGACAACCTCGATGGTGGTATGTTATACCTTCAACTCCCCGAAGTGCGAGAGTATATGATCAAAGCGATGTTCCGAGCATAGATGAAGATAATATGCAAATAGAGGGGTCAATATTACAAGGGGTGGAGGCCGTCGAAAGCTTGGAGCCTGCATTGGCTAACAATGATGGAAATACAGGAGTCCAAGAATTTTTTGAGAACGAGGCATACTCATTCTTTTGTGGTGAGATGTCTATTGACCTTCCAGTGTATGCGGAGTTGTATCAGGAGATTAACATGGGACCATAGGATACTTCATACTTGGAGCATCCACTTACTCAATTCGTTGCTTAGATCTCTTATAAAGGTACATAAGATATGCATTTTAAGAGGGATTTTTTAAAAATGATTTATATTACTATGCTTTGTATAATTCAAATTGATTATTCTAACACCATTTTTTATCTGTGCAGGTGACATTTTCAGGATGAGTTGAGGGATGAGCGATGAGGAGTTGCAGGACATCTTCGCACGCATGTCTCCAAACCAGCTCGCGAGATTCAGAGAGATGGCAGACCAGGAGCTGTCTCATTCTTCGTCAGGGCACTTTGCTAGATCTGCTTCAGCGCAATCGAATGCTTCAGACGATCTCGATGCTCATGACTTGGGCTAGAGGGAGGGACTGCATCGGGATTAGAGGGATGCTGCTGTGGAGACATGGATGTGGTGTCTTCGTCTCGTTGTTCAGCTAGAACTGCGTCACCTCCAGGATTTGTCACACCTGTGGGGACATCTACTCCAATTACTCCGGCTTTTGCACAGTCGTCAGCAGGTGGCACCCAAAGTTGGGTGCCACTCTGAGAGAGGTTACCCCCATCAGTACACCGGATGTAGAGGGGTCTCCTGGATATGCCGAGGAGCGTGGACGGAGATGGGAGAGGACCCATCTTAGGCAGACTCCTAGGGGTTATGGATATCTGGTCGATAGTAGGTCAGGAGCCATCATCATGAATGATGAGGGGAGGAGGGTGATGGCTCGCATGAGAGAGTTGCATTATTGTATGGTTCATATCCTTCATAATGTCCAAGTAGGGGATCTAATTGTGATATGCATAATTCATTGTTTTTGTATTAACTTTATAGGCATAACAAATTAGAAATCATGCCAACTAGTCAACGGAAGGACTAAAAGAAAATGATACCCTAGCTAATGGTCATTACGGTACTTCATCAAAATGAACCCAAAAGTATTGTTATAGAGTAAGAATCCCTTAAATTGAGCATAGGATATTTTCTTCAAATGTTATGATTATGAGTAGAATTGATTGAAACAAATTTTATTACTATAGTTGATAAATTTCATAGATGGCATTAATTTTAATACGCGATCCTAGGACAAAAAAACCACATTTCTAAGATGCTTTTTGTTGAGACTAATTTATTATTAGACTAAGAGATCCTCAATGATGCTCATAAATGGATTACTTATACTCAAAGCCCTCTAGTGCAATTGTATAAGTAATCGTAGTAGAGCCCCTCTAAGATACTCAAAGTACATAACCTAGAGACCGTACCTAGGTATATAAGGTATAATGGTTGTACAAGAAGACACCTCAATAATTGACTTATCACCATTAAATCCCAAAGAAGAATCGTGTTCCATCCCCTTCAACTCTATATTCACCTCGTGAAGAACTTCATTAATCATAGCATCCTTGTCACCAATCTTTTTGTTGCAATGATGAAATAACATATTCATCACTTTTCCTTTTAGCATCTAAGCCATTATCCAATCTTTTAGTCAAGTCCAAACATTTAGTCTTCGACTCATGAACCTTATGAACCAATGCTTTCTTTTTTTTTACAGTAACGAATAATTATCTACCGGGACAAACAAATCCTTGAGCATGGTATATGGCCAAGATATAACATCAATAAATCTCTCAACTACTATGTACAATTCATTCTTTACATTAATCAGTAAAGCATTTCTTATATCTTGAAGTTTAGATTTCAACACCATGGATGCATCAATATCAACCTCAATGTTTTACAAAATTTGCTTCTCAAGCTCTTGCGGAGGCTAAAACCTCTCAAGCAAGAGCTTATGGTCAACTTGCAACTTGACATACATCTCCATAAAGCTATCCATTTGAGCCTCGTTTGCTGTAATGTAGATAAGATGGAAAACGAAGAAGGTCTTATTGTTCAAGATCGCGAGGCGTATCTTAATCGGCGTGTCCCATGTCCTTGCTTTCAATGCAAGTTGGCAATTAGACGAAAACACCGATTGTCTATAGAACACGTTGTCGTATTGCTGCGCATTTGAGGTGTGAAAACCACCCAAAAGTTGTGTGTGGGATTTGATACTTTGTACATATTTAGTTGTTGTGATTATACTTTTGTTCTGCGTACGCAGTATAGTGAAGAGAGTTTGGAACAAGAAGAATTTATCAATAATGCTCTGGTTGACATGTATGTAAAATCTGGTATGCTTGGAAAAGCCCAAGAAGTATTTGACAATATGTCAGATCAAGATGTTGTATCCTGGATGATACTTATGATAGGATATGCTGAACATGGCTGTCATAGAGAAGCATTGGAATTCCTTGATGAGATGACACTCAAAAGCATCAGTCAGGATGCTATTACTTATGTGTGTGGCTTGAAAGCTTGTGGCAATGTGGAGAGGTCAAGAGATGCACTTGGAGGTTACAAAGAAGGGATTTGATTGAGATCTTATTGTTGGCAGTCTCTAGATCTCATTCTAGCTCTGATTTGCTTACGAATCAAGTAACCAACAGATCTAATGAAGCTGTAAAAGCATTTCTTGTTATTGGAATTAACACTGGCTTTAGTAGCCGCAAGAGCCATTGATGTTGAAAATGTAAGGCATGGAGATTTCCTTAGGCTAAATCATATAGAAGGATATCATGAATTACCGGCAAAGATAAAGACCTTCTTTTCCACTTCTGTTGCCATGTGGGATGCAGATTTCTACATCAAAGTTGATGATGATGTTCATGTAAATCTTGGCATGCTTGGGTCAGCCCTAGCAAAACAGAAAGCCAAGCCTCGAGTGTATATAGGGTGTATGAAAACTGAACCAGTTCAGGAAGCATAGCAGATTTGATGGTCAAAACTGAAGAGACATTGGAAGAACGACAGATTGCATACATTTGTGGGGAAGCACTTAAGGCAAAGGATCGTATGGAGCAGTTTGCAAAGTTAGAGACTTAAAAACATTAGAATTGGTAGCAATCAAGATTATTTCATTAAGTGAAGGGAAGGTTATGAAGACATCTGTGGAGAGATTGAAATGCTGAAAGAGTGTAATCATCCAAATGTTGTGTGGGTAGTTATCAAGCTGAAGATTATCTTTGGATAGTGATGGAGTAGCGTGGAAAATGGAAGCTTTTCTGGGGCCGCTTTATTAGTCTGAAGGCGAATTTAGGAGCCGCCTAAAATAGAAAAGGATGTCGTCGATTGGGGGAGAGTTTTATGTTCCCTGGGAGGTCACTGGTTTTCGGGGGTGACTGAAAATCCTTGGACAAGAGGGCTGGTGTTCTCTTACATGAGGCAGGGCATTTGTGAAGTTTTTGAGGAGATGAATAGAAATCTGCTTCTTCTCCAGCTTAACTCGTATGTTTGTTGTCCCTTGTCTGCATCTAATCGGAGGAGAAATGAAGCAATTTTGAGAAGGAAAGCTTGCTTTTGATCTCAAAGCCCCTTGCTCCTAGCCTAGCAAGAGGTACCTTTGCCATAGCGGCTCAGACGGCCAGATGGAGCCTGCGTGTGCTGATCGTGGTGACTGCATCGCCCTCTTTTACGTGGGCCGCTCTCTCTTCTGGAAGCTTTCCGTCACTCTGCAAGACCTCTGGCATCAGCAGTATCAGGCCATCAAACCAAATGCTTTTGACCTTGTGCAGGAAGCTTGATAAATTGATTGAATTCCCAAACAGAATATATCATAGAATCTTAATGCAAATGGAAGCATATCCAACAGCTTAGTCTGGCTCCTTTGTGCTTCAACTCATAGGGAAAAATAGAGTCCAGAGCACTTTGTTTGATTCGAAGACCTCACATCGTTGTGTGTACTTGAAGGATCTTTGCATTTAGGTGCAGTGCGAACCCGTGCAGTCAAAGAAGACTACCTTTTGGCACGTTACCAAAGCAGAAAGATTTAGGTATGGAGGGATGAAACATGTATCAACTCTATTGTAGCTCATGAGGAGGACACACTCAGATATGTGTGAAGAAGAAGAACAACCTGTCCTGAGAAGAGGAGAAGAAGAGCCATCCTGGGGAGAAGAAAAACAGTCGTCCTGGGGAAAATTCGGACAGTCATCCTTAGGAGAATAACAACAGTAATTACAACTGAACAGAAATTATGTTTGTTCCTGATAAAGAGTGCCAGAAATCTGATTTATTAGCCACAACTGATGACTATCTCTGGGTCTGACAGATCCAAGAACAGGGCAGATTGAAGGCTAACATAATATATAAATATGGAAAATTTGAAGACTGTCTCTAACTGTAAGCCATCTCAATATCAGTAAATAGTCACTATGATGGAACTTGGATAAGAAGATTATCTACGTTCATCCACTTTCTCACTCATCGATGAAGACCATACTCTCGGAAATTCTCTTTGATATGTATGGGTTTCCTATGCAATCCAGAGGCTGCTCGGGTTTCTTCTTCTTGTACCTTGTATTTATTATTGGCAGAAATAAAACATTGTCTTGGGATCATTTTCTCATCTTGATTATTCACATGTTTGATCTTTTATCCTGAAATTAGTCAAGGTCTTCTGTAGACACGACTTTGCTTTGCTTTGGCAAATCCTTCGACATCTTTGGTGAACCAGACGTGAAAGCGTCGCAGAAATTTCAGGATGGGAGATACTTCAGCCTCTATTTCAGCTTCTTCTACAGTTCCAGCTGCGTCTACTTCAGCTCCATCAATGATTGTTGCGTCAAGTACTTCAACGGAGGATCTAAAGTAGATTTTGCAGAATATGTCCATGTATATGCAGCTCCAAAATCAGCAAACACAATTGTATATGCAGAAGCAACAACAATTGCATCAACAGCAGTTGTCTCAGCAAAGGCAACTCTATTCGGAGCAGGAGAATGCAAACATCGCGACTAAGGCTATTGAAGGAGTTGAAAATGAGAAGAAGCTATTTGACGGGCGTAATGTTTCAGCATATTTGAAGACATATGAGATCAAGATGGGGTTTTTTGGAGTTCCTGTTGGACTTATGAGTAAGTACTTCCTTCGTCTTGTCACACCTGCTTTGAGGACAAAAGTGACTGATCTTTTTATTCAAAACACACATTGGCAAGATTTTAAGAAGGCCCTAAAAGAAGAATACTTCCTTGAAGACTTTGGTATGGCTACTCGGCGGTCATTCTGAGAGTGGGTCTACATGCCAAACAAAGGTCTCGCTGCTTCGGAGTTGATTCGAGAATTTGAAGAGAGGTATAGTCAGCTTGATGCCATTGAACAAAGAGCATTGGATGTTGAAAAAGTTGAGCTTTTCTTGCAAGCTGCAGATCCTGCTCTTCAAGAAGAATTGGGTGAGCTTCTTGAAGATCGCACGAAGCCTATGGGTCTTAAAACTGACTGGCAGGATGCTCAGGATGCAGTCTCGACTTTGACCAAGAGGAGGATATGGAAGACTCGCCTACAGAATGGTTCCATGACACCTACACCATCATCAACTCCTATGCCTACTTCTATCCCTATTATTTCTTCTCCTCCTCAGCCAGTTTCTTGGCCTATGCCAGTGCCTACTGTTTCTACTCCACCTATTCCTCCTGTTCCACGACCGATGCCTACACCTTCTGCTCCAAAACCATCCGCTCCATCGGTGCCTACCTCTCTTGATGACATAATCAAAGGCATCACAGATTTGACACTTGAGTCAATCAAAGCGGAGTTAGTGGGAAAGTTGAAGGAGTAGTTTGCTTCAACTGTGCCTACTACATCTTCTAGTGCTCCTACTGCACCTAGGAGTGCTCCTAGTGCACCTAGGAGAGATCGGAGATGTATTTGGTGTGATAGTATGGAGCATCAGCATTGTAGGGATTGTGACTCTTTCCAGGATGCAAGGAGGCAGAATTTGGTATATTGGGGGCAAGATGGTAAGATTTGGTTGACTGAGACAGGAGCTCCACTTGCTACCAACTTTGGTAAAGGTGGAATGAAGAAGTTAGTGGAGGACATGGCTGCGCGTACTTCATATGTGACAACTAGAGGTGATGCTTCTGCATATGGAGTACAAATTAAGAAGGGATCAGAGACTCAGTCCGCGCTATGGACTTATGCTATGGAGACTGCAAACAAGGGGAAAATTCAGCAAACTGTTTTGACTAGTGCAGGCTCTAGCATTAGATCAGAGACAGGTTGGGACTCGCCTGTTGACAGGTACTCTATTTATGCTTATTTGGCTAAATCTCATGGTGCAGATGTATTTGTTAAGGAGAAGCGTAAGAGGGATGAAGAAAATCCAAGTGCAGCTAAGAAGACTAGAGGGGGTGAGTTTGTTACTCCACCTACTGCAGGACCGTCTTCAAGACCAGGGCCAGATCGACAGATGGAGGATGCTCAAAAGAGAGAAAAGAGGCAAGAGCCTAGAGAGAGAAAGCAGCCAGGATTCAGATTGATGTCCAATATTGAGACATCTACAGACATGAAGAAAATCTTTAATGATAAGATACTTGGCAGTGAGGTGACTTTCACTATTTCTGAGATTTTGGGCATCTCAAAAAGAGAGTTTCAGGAGGTCATGAAGAGGAAAAGACATGCATTGGCTACCACTGATACACAGGGAGTTTTGATTGGAGAGTTGGATGAGGATGATGATGAGGTTATGGTTGATAATGCTTCTGTTTTGCCGCAGGTAGAGAAGAGGGTTCAGCCTATGCATTATGCTGAAATTGATGAGCCTGTTTTGATACCGCGTAGTCACTTTTCACGGAGCCATTGGGCTAGGGCAACTACAGAGACGATGATAAAGATTGGAGAGAAACAGGTGCCTTATGTTGCATTGGTTGATCATGGTTCACAGATTAATCTCATAGTTTGTGGAGTTTATGAGAGTAACAGATGGCCTATGGATGTAGAGCATGGGTGGCGTATGAGAGCCGCCAATAACACTGCAGGTGATTTGTATGCTGCCTGCCCTAGTGTCAGGGTTTCTATTGGTGATGTAGAGGAGGATTTTCATTTCTTTGTGTAGGATTCATGCTCTTATCCCATAATTCTTGGTCAGCCATTCATTACAGAGATGCACATGGAAACAAAGGTCATGGATGATGGATCTGCTTATGCACGGATTCGCAGTAAAGATGGTATGAGAGCAGTTCAGTTTATGACTGTATGTGTGAACCATGTTAGAAACAGGGATACTCTCAGAGATGCACCCTTACCCACTGTGAGGGATTCGGGTTTTCATTAGGTACCGCCGTTTCGCGAGACGACGGTGGTACAGAGCAGAGGAGATTGGAGTTCTCGCCTCCTGGCAGCGGTGTTTTCTCCTCCGGGTTTGTTGGGATTTCAGCAAACAGTTCGATGAGTTATCAGAAGACTTCTAGGTTGTCTAGAGCTGCCAGGCAATATATATGCAGGAAGGAGAAAATTTTGAAAAATGCAGGAATTTTGGAGGATGATGAGTACATAGATGGGATGTATGACAGTGTGATTTGTGTAGATACGATGACAGAGATGGGAGATATGCTGAAAACTGAAATGCTGAATTGTCGTGGTAATGTATTAGTGCAATCCCTGGACATGTTTCATGAAATTGCAGATTTTATGTCACAGATTGAGTCAGAGGTTGAGGTAACTCAGCAAAGAGTGTTGAGTGCTGAAGAAATTCAGCAAACAGAGTTTCCAGCTGGTTATGATCAGCTTTGAGAGAGACAGAGGGCTGAAAATTTTCAGCCAACAGAGTTTACTGCTGAAATATTTCAGCATTCAGAGTTTGGGGCTGTTTCTGTGCAGTCCATAGAGCAGAGGGCTGAGAATATTCAGCCATTGGAGTGCAGAATTGATGCTTTACAGCAAGGTTTATGTAATGCAGAAGAGCATAATGAAGCCAGGGTTGACACGAAATACAAAACTGTGGATAAGAAGGTGAAGCCGGTTGCTGTACCGCTTCCATCTGACAGTGATCAGCAAATAGAGAGGGCTGCTAAACAGCAAATTTTGAGGAATCCGGAGCATATTGGTCATAAGTTTTCAGCAGAGACTCTTGCTGAATTGAAAATTGGAAATGGTGATTTCTTGTTACCCATAGAGAAGCAATGCTTTCAGGAGATGCTTGAGCGTCATGGAAGGGGATTTGCTTTTTTCCCACATGAGATTGGATGTGTGAATCCTGATATTGTTGCTCCTATGGTCATTTTTACTATTCCTCATATCCCATGGAATCTCCGACCTATTCCAGTGCCTAAAGCACACTTGCCAAAGCTGATTGATTTATTGAATGAGAAAATCAGGATGGGAATCCTTGAGCCTTCATCTGCACCATACTCAAACAGGTGGTTTACAGTTCCAAAGAAGAATGGTACTCTTCGATTTATTCAGGACATGCAGCCAGTGAACAGAGTTACTATCAGGAATGTTGGTATAGGTCCAGTTGTGGATGAGTTTGCAGAGGCATTTGTTGGACGTGCCATCTATTCTTTGGGTGATTTGTATTCAGGATATGATCAGTTTCAGCTAGCTTTGGAAAGCAGGGACATAACCACCATGAGAACTCCTATTGGGCTTGTCAGGATGTGTATCTTGCCTCAAGGTGCCACTAATTCTGTTGCGCATATGATGAATGCCATGCATAAGGTCCTTCGTGATTACATACCTCAGCTTACTATGCCTTTCTTGGATGATGTGCCCATTAAGGGGTGTGCAGAAGAAGAGAAGAATGAGAGTCTAAATGAGCAGGGATGTAGATACTTTGTGGCTGATCATATTTCAGCATGTGAGAAGATTTTGGCCAGGTTAGAAGAAGTGAACTTGACACTTTCAAGGCAAAAATCTGTTTTTGGAGTGAATGAGGTTGTCATTGTTGGACATATGTGTGGATATTATGGCAGGAAACCCTCACCTGATAAGGTGAATGTTATAGGCAAGATTGCAGAGTATTGTTCTACTACTTCGGAGGTACGGAGATTCATTGGTGCTTGTGTGTTTTATATGATTTGGATACCTCATTTTGCACACATAGCAGATTGTTTGTATCAGCTGCTTCAAAAAGGGCAAAAATTTTATTGGGATGAGAGCCACACTAGAGCTATGCGGAAATTGAAGAAGTTATTACAGAATGCTCCTACTCTCAGGAAAGTGGATTATAATTGTGAAAGGCCTATTGTATTCACAGTTGACACTAGTCCAATTGGCATAGGTTGGGCTGTGGGTCAAGATGATGCAGATGGAAATAGGTATGCTATTCGGTTTGGGGCGAAAGTCCTAAACGAGAGACAGAGGAGATATCCGCAAATCAAGAGGGAGTTATTGGGGATTGTCACGGCTCTCAAATGTGACAAGGAGTACTTTATTGGAGCTTCAGTTGTGGTAGAGACAGATTGCTTGCCATTGATTGGTATGATTACGAGTTGCTCTACTCCGGATATAGCTATGTTGAGATGGATTGCATACATCAAGTCATTAAATCCGGAATTTAAACACATAGCAGGGAAGGATAATCCAGTGGCAGATATGTTGTCTAGAGCCAAATATGATGATGAGGAGACTCTACTTGCAGAAGAGGATGATGCAAAAATTTCAGCCACTATGATTGATCATGTTTGTCATGTCTATGATATTGTGACTTTCACAGAAGAACTCTATGTTGGAGATTGGTTGCAGATTGGCAGGTACCTTAGTACACTAAGCAAAAGAGATGAATGGACATATGAAGAGTTCAAGAAGATCAAAAGGAAAGCCTATGGTTATTTTCTCAAGGACGGATTTCTTTGGAAGCATTCGAAGAAAAGAGGTGGATTACCTTTGCGGGTTATCTGCGATAGAGAGACATAGTTACAGGTGATGAGGGAGTTTCATGAGAGTCCTTGGGCTGGTCATAGAGGAGTATGGGCTACTTATGAGAAAATCAAGGAGAAATATTGGTGGAAAGGCATGTATAGAGATGTTTCTCACTTTGTTGAGACTTGCAGAGACTGCCAGATGTATTCAGTAGTGCGTCATCGAGATGAGCTTCATCCGACCTATCCACTATGCATTCATTATAAGTGGGTAGTTGATTTGGTTACCATGCCTATGGGTCTATGGCAGATGAGATACATTTTTTTGGCTAGAGAGGATCTTACCAATCATGTTGAGGGCAGATCTTTGAGAATGAAGACCACTAGTGCAGTGTGTAAGTTCTTATTGGAGGAAATTTTATGTAGGTATGGTTGTGTGGGTAAGATCACTGCGGATCGTGGTGAATTGGATGCAGATGAAGCTAGGGAGTTTTTCTCTCAGCTAGGAATCAAGTTGGCTCTAACCACAGCATATAATCCAGAGGGAAATGGAAAGAGTGAAAGAGGGCATCCGCCGATAGTGAAAGCATTAGCCAAAGCATGCAGAGGACGGATTGGAGAATGGCGGAGACTTCTACCATTTGCTTTATGGGCTGATCGTACGACTCATAGTGTTATCAAAGGATATATGCCTGCAGAGTTGATGTATGGTCAGAAACCTGTTATGCCGATTGAGACTTGTGCTTTGACTTGGTCAGTTTTACCTTGGCAGGAGGATTTGACGAGAGAAGAGTTCTTAGCTCTTCGGATTCGACAGTTGGAGAGCAGACCAGAGGATATTCAGCTAGCTATTGACAGGTTGAAAGTTGCTAGACTAAGGAACAAGGACAGGTTTGATAGCAGACATCGCTTGCGGCCTAGAGCAATAGAAGAGGGAGATTGGGTATTGGTCTTTGATAGCAGCCTTGAAAATCAGCATACTGCACTTCGGAAGATGGTTTGGGCCGTACATAGTCAAACATGTCTTTGATAATGCAACATATGAGCTGACAGAATTGGATGGGACAGTGCTTAGAGTGCCTATTGCTGGAAAAAGAATCAAGATTTTCAAGAAAAGAGATGATGAGGATTATGCATTGGAAGAATTTTCAAGAGAAGAGCAACGACAAGAAACTCCAATGGAAGAAACAGATGATATGTCAGATAATCTTGTTGATCTACCGGAAATGCATAATGAAGAGATTGATATGTTTGTGGATCTTGATGAAACCGATCATGGGTAGTTAGCCCATCCAGAGGATGCGCAGGATTAGAGGGGGCGGATGTCGTATTGCTGCGCATTTGAGGTGTGAAAACCACCCAAAAGTTGTGTGTGGGATTTGATACTTTGTACATATTTAGTTGTTGTGATTATACTTTTGTTCTGCGTAGGCAGTATAGTGAAGAGGGTTTGGAACAAGAAGAATTTATCAATAATGCTCTGGTTGACATGTATGTAAAATCTGGTATGCTTGGAAAAGCCCAAGAAGTATTTGACAATATGTCAGATCAAGATGTTGTATCCTGGATGATACTTATGATAGGATATGCTGAACATGGCTATGATAGAGAAGCATTGGAATTCCTTGATGAGATGACACTCAAAAGCATCGGTCAGGATGATATTTCTTATGTGTGTGGCTTGAAAGCTTGTGGCAATGTGGAGAGGCCAAGAGATGCACTTGGAGGTTACAAAGAAGGGATTTGATTGAGATCTTATTGTTGGTAGTCTCTAGATCTCATTCTAGCTCTGATTTGCTTACGAATCAAGTAACCAACAGATCTAATGAAGCTGTAAAAGCATTTCTTGTTATTGGAATTAACACTGGCTTTAGTAGTCGCAAGAGCCATTGATGTTGAAAATGTAAGGCATGGAGATTTCCTTAGGCTAAATCATATAGAAGGATATCATGAATTACCGGCAAAGATAAAGACCTTCTTTTACACTGCTGTTGCCATGTGGGATGCGGATTTCTACATCAAAGTTGATGATGATGTTCATGTAAATCTTGGCATGCTTGGGTCAGCCCTAGCAAAACAGAAAGCCAAGCCTCGAGTGTATATAGGGTGTATGAAAACTGAACCAGTTCAGGAAGCATAGTAGATTTGATGGTCAGAACTGAAGAGACATTGGAAGAACGACAGATTGCATACATTTGTGGGGAAGCACTTAAGGCAAAGGATCGTATGGAGCAGTTTGCAAAGTTAGAGACTTAAAAACATTAGAATTGGTAGCAATCAAGATTATTTCATTAAGTGAAGGGAAGGTTATGAAGACATATGTGGAGAGATTGAAATGCTGAAAGAGTGTAATCATCCAAATGTTGTGTGGGTAGTTATCAAGCTGAAGATTATCTTTGGATAGTGATGGAGTAGCGTGGAAAATGGAAGCTTTTCTGGGGCCGCTTTATTAGTCTGAAGGCGAATTTAGGAGCCGCCTAAAATAGAAAAGGATGTCGTCGATTGGGGGAGAGTTTTATGTTCCCTGGGAGGTCACTGGTTTTCGGGGGTGACTGAAAATCCTTGGACAAGAGGGCTGGTGTTCTCTTACATGAGGCAGGGCATTTGTGAAGTTTTTGAGGAGATGAATAGAAATCTGCTTCTTCTCCAGCTTAACTCGTATGTTTGTTGTCCCTTGTCTGCATCTAATCGGAGGAGAAATGAAGCAATTTTGAGAAGGAAAGCTTGCTTTTGATCTCAAAGCCCCTTGCTCCTAGCCTAGCAAGAGGTACCTTTGCCATAGCGGCTCAGACGGCCAGATGGAGCCTGCGTGTGCTGATCGTGGTGACTGCATCGCCCTCTTTTACGTGGGCCGCTCTCTCTTCTGGAAGCTTTCCGTCACTCTGCAAGACCTCTGGCATCAGCAGTATCAGGCCATCAAACCAAATGCTTTTGACCTTGTGCAGGAAGCTTGATAAATTGATTGAATTCCCAAACAGAATATATCATAGAATCTTAATGCAAATGGAAGCATATCCAACAGCTTAGTCTGGCTCCTTTGTGCTTCAACTCATAGGGAAAAATAGAGTCCAGAGCACTTTGTTTGATTCGAAGACCTCACATCGTTGTGTGTACTTGAAGGATCTTTGCATTTAGGTGCAGTGCGAACCCGTGCAGTCAAAGAAGACTACCTTTTGGCACGTTACCAAAGCAGAAAGATTTAGGTATGGAGGGATGAAACATGTATCAACTCTATTGTAGCTCATGAGGAGGACACACTCAGATATGTGTGAAGAAGAAGAACAACCTGTCCTGAGAAGAGGAGAAGAAGAGCCATCCTGGGGAGAAGAAAAACAGTCGTCCTGGGGAAAATTCGGACAGTCATCCTTAGGAGAATAACAACAGTAATTACAACTGAACAGAAATTATGTTTGTTCCTGATAAAGAGTGCCAGAAATCTGATTTATTAGCCACAACTGATGACTATCTCTGGGTCTGACAGATCCAAGAACAGGGCAGATTGAAGGCTAACATAATATATAAATATGGAAAATTTGAAGACTGTCTCTAACTGTAAGCCATCTCAATATCAGTAAATAGTCACTATGATGGAACTTGGATAAGAAGATTATCTACGTTCATCCACTTTCTCACTCATCGATGAAGACCATACTCTCGGAAATTCTCTTTGATATGTATGGGTTTCCTATGCAATCCAGAGGCTGCTCGGGTTTCTTCTTCTTGTACCTTGTATTTATTATTGGCAGAAATAAAACAGTGTCTTGGGATCATTTTCTCATCTTGATTATTCACATGTTTGATCTTTTATCCTGAAATTAGTCAAGGTCTTCTGTAGACACGACTTTGCTTTGCTTTGGCAAATCCTTCGACAACGTACGACAATTTGGCGAGTTTCAATCTGAGATCATTGATCAAGCGATTGCGGATTTTTAGCAAACGATAATTTGAAGTTAATATTAATCATGCATTGTACTTGCAAGCTAATTGAAAACCATACATAATAAGATTGGGTCTTGTTGGCAAATTTTCTGTCTAGGGGGGTGATGTCTCGTCCCAAGGGGGAGTGTACCCTTTGCGGCCAATTAGAAGAGTTCATGAGCATGTGATGGATGGAGTGCATGAGCCAATCCACCACTCGCAAGGCCAATCTATACTGTCAATGACAGAGGAGACAGACAACCTTCCAGACCTACCTACAATCTTGGAGCCTGAGATGGAGGCTATGATCGATGCATTGATTCCCATGGATGTCGAGACATTTGATCCGCTTAGAGAGGAAGCATCCATACCATTATATGATGGGTGCCGAGTATCTCGGTTGAAGACATGGCAAGGTTCGAGCAAGAGAGCCGACGACGAGCAACGAATCCAAACACGATTGTGGATGAGATGGAGTATTTTTGGAACTTGCAAAGTATTATTATGGTGAATTATCATAGCTTCTCCATGATACTATTCGATGTGCAGTGTTCAAAGTGGTACTTGGAGGAGCTGGAGCAACAGTTTGACGAGGTCCATCGGGATTTCTCGAAATAGATTCCGGAAAAAAATGGACGGATTTGCGCGACACCTTTGTGTTGCCAGCCCATTGTGAACAAGTGCATGGAGTCATTTGCTTGCTAATTGTAATACGACATGGTTTATGTCACAATGGTTTGAACTCGCTTTGTACATGATTGTGAACAGGTAATCTTCTATCCAAACCGTCGACAACCTCGATGGTGGTATGTTATACCTTCAACTCCCCGAAGTGCGAGAGTATATGATCAAAGCGATGTTCCGAGCATAGATGAAGATAATATGCAAATAGAGGGGTCAATATTACAAGGGGTGGAGGCCGTCGAAAGCTTGGAGCCCGCATTGGCTAACAATGATGGAAATACAGGAGTCCAAGAATTTTTTGAGAACGAGGCATACTCATTCTTTTGTGGTGAGATGTCTATTGACCTTCCAGTGTATGCGGAGTTGTATCAGGAGATTAACATGGGACCATAGGATACTTCATACTTGGAGCATCCACTTACTCAATTCGTTGCTTAGATCTCTTATAAAGGTACATAAGATATGCATTTTAAGAGGGATTTTTTAAAAATGATTTATATTACTATGCTTTGTATAATTCAAATTGATTATTCTAACACCATTTTTTATCTGTGCAGGTGACATTTTCAGGATGAGTTGAGGGATGAGCGATGAGGAGTTGCAGGACATCTTCGCACGCATGTCTCCAAACCAGCTCGTGAGATTCAGAGAGATGGCAGACCAGGAGCTGTCTCATTCTTCGTCAGGGCACTTTGCTAGATCTGCTTCAGCGCAATCGAATGCTTCAGACGATCTCGATGCTCACGACTTGGGCTAGAGGGAGGGACTGCATCGGGATCAGAGGGATGCTGCTGTGGAGACATGGATGTGGTGTCTTCGTCTCGTTGTTCAGCTAGAATTGCGTCACCTCCAGGATTTGTCACACCTGTGGGGACATCTACTCCAATTACTCCGGCTTTTGCACAGTCGTCAGCAGGTGGCACCCAAAGTTGGGTGCCACTCTGAGAGAGGTTACCCCCATCAGTACACCGGATGTAGAGGGGTCTCCTGGATATGCCGAGGAGCGTGGACGGAGATGGGAGAGGACCCATCTTAGGCAGACTCCTAGGGGTTATGGATATCTGGTCGATAGTAGGTCAGGAGCCATCATCATGAATGATGAGGGGAGGAGGGTGATGGCTCACATGAGAGAGTTGCATTATTGTATGGTGGATTGATGTGTTGTTTCTTTTTCTGCAGAATCCATTCGATGCTCCTTTGCGGCGGGACGAACTTTCGGGGGACGAGGATTTGTAGCTCGCCCTTGGATCCTTGGAGCTCACACACCTTTATTTTTTAGTCGCCTAATCTATGTAGACATTTTATATGTATTAGTGATATCCTGTCATGATTGTACCAATCGCTTTTTATGCGATCATGTATTTATTTCATGTATCAGTTTTATGATTTCAGTATACATTCTTTTTGTTTGCAAGTGCTTTGTATATAGTAGTGCAGAAACTCCCTACCACAAATTTTTTTTATCCCTGTTACCGTCGCTATTGGCGTCGCAAATTTACTACTTGCGTCGCTATTGCCGTCGCTATGTACGTCGCAAATTTACTGGTTGCATCGCTATTGGCGTCGCTATATGCATCGCTATTTGCATCGCATTTGCGACGCTAATAGCGATGCATATAGCGACGCCAATAGCGATGCCAATAAGCGACGTTTCTATGGCGTCGTCAATAAAGATGCTTTTTGCAACGACAGGGGAAAATTTTGTTGTTTGTATTTTTGTCGCTTTAAACGTCGGTATAAGGTCTATATCTTGTAGTGTCTCCTTCAAGCTCCACCTTCACGTGCGTTTTTCAGTTTGGAGGGTTTTCCCTTGTGTGGTATCATTATCCCCATCTTGGCATTAGCATTCTACACCTTGATGTCAGCCTTCTCGCACTTGGCATTAGGTTTGCAACCTATGCCACTTGAGTTTTGCAATCAGGAGACTCTTTCACCTTTGTGTTTGCATCTCCTAGGCTTGCTTTTGGTATCATCCTCCGTTTGGAGTTTTGTTGCCTAGCCCATCTCTTGGTGTCCAATGACTACACACTACATTTAACCCCCTCGATAGTCATCCTTCATCTTCAAGTTACTTTGATAGGAAATTTTCCAAAGAAATGCATTTCTCTCCCTTCAGTGTGTAGATCCCTACAGATGTTGCCACCTAATTTAGATAGGACAATGCAATCATCTTTTGAGCTTTGGATCTTTTCTTCACATAGCATGATTGAGTGCAGCTTCATCATCTTGCTCTCTTGTGTTTCTGAGTTTCTTGTCTCGCCCACTATTTGTCATACACTGCAAACCCTACTATCTCCTTGCATCGTCACATATGTTAACAACACCTATCTACAATTGGCATACTTACAGCACCAGTAGATTAGTATAGTCACATATGCACTATTTGACTTAGTGACCACTTTTCTTTATGTTATATCTTATCTATACTTTGTGTATATTGTATTGTGTATGCATGAAGGAAGAAAACCCAGCAAAAAAAAAAAGGTATCCGTCTCTCTTATTGTGTATTTGAGCAAGCTTATTCTTGCATGTATTGTGTGTGCTCGGCGCAATAGATCAAACAAGTCTCCCCACCACGTGATTCGTGATAGGATTTTGGTAGTGGCCAAGATGGTGCAACAGAAAGGTATAAATCCTCAAGTTAAAGATTTCTAGCGATGACCTCATTATGGTTCGTGCCAATGCTCCATGTTACCACTATTCAAGAATTGCAACCTAGACCTTTGGTCAAGGATGTGTCTTCTTTACACAAACATCCACAGGAGGTGGGGGGACAATAGTGTGTATGTGACATGGCATTGTGATATGTATGGCATGACTTTTGCTCTATGGAGATTGCCCTTGAGGTGCATTTCTTGAAAAGTAATTAGAGTCCTTAACAAGAAATATGATGTTTTTTGGAACATAGATATGGAGCATGCATATTTTTAGCTATGTAGGTAGTTTATTACTCTTGAAAAGGTGTGCTCAACCTCTAGTATGGGAGATGACCAGGATTTGGTTTATGCTATCCCTAGTGTGGGAAATGACCAAGATTTGGTTTGTGCTAGCCATGGAGTGTTAGAGTTGGAGAACAAGGTGTATGCATTGGAGATGGGATGGCAACATACAAAGGTGGTTTGCCATTTGGTTGTTTCCACTCAATGGTCCAAAGGATTCTTGGTGGTATCTAGTTTTTCATGTTACATGGATGGAGCTCTTGGGTCTACAATTGCTTGGACAAATGCAAGCAGTGGAGCTGCTTATCTGGGGTGATTGGGCACTTTAGATGATAATTTGGTATGATAGATACAAATGGTGTCTATGATGAGCACTAAAAAGTGAGGATACTTTTTGAGAGAAGGCAATGAGGAGTGATTCCAATATCATTTCCCATGGGCAACACTATTGTGCAGAAATCTTCATGAGTCTAATTGCATGTTTGTGGATTTGGATGGGTTCAAGATAGCTAAGTAAAATTGCAATTCTAGCATCATGTGCACTCATGTAGGTTATATGTATTGCTCGTTGGATGATGTGGCACACCCATTGTTAGTTTGTAGTTTTTAACAATGTGACTATTTTTTGAAATGTATCAGCAAATGAAAACACATGACCTATTTAAGATGTGGTTGGGAAGCTCTATCCTAATCATGGTCATCAAAGACCAAATCATCAAGGTGGTGTTAGGTCATGGGTAGAAGAGATGATGGATCTAGTGATAACAAGGTCTTCTCCTAGCAAGTCATTGGTGAGCTTGTGAGTGAAAGATGGTGTAACGTGTCCACTAGAATCCTCTAGGACACGTCTTGGCAGTCCATCGGAAGGCTGTCTAGAGAACTCCGCCCGGCACTGCCATGGAATGTTACGAGTTTTGTAATCTAGGTCCTTCCACGTCTGCCACGTAGCGGAAGTGTCCTGGCCGTTTCCCACTTAGGATCGACCGGAATTAAGGTTTTCTAGTTTGATCATTAGCTAGCAGCAACTAGCGTCAGACCCGAGCGAACTACTTTACGCAGAAACGCCAGGTCCGAAGCGGATTCACGCTGCACTTGGTTCAAGGAGAATGGGAAACGAGAGGGATGCAATGCTCAACCTCTCTGCCATAAGGCATAGTCCCATTCCGTTCCCCTAAAACAGCGTGAATCGGGTAACAGGTAAATCTAAGTCATCCTTCTAGTGATTTGCTCAGCGATGATGATCATCCCTCTGTTCGTTGAAGATTTTTAAGAAAAGTTCCCGGCTGACCGGGACCACCCATCCATAGGACGGACCCATGGTCCATCCTCCGCACTTTCCTCGGTTTGTTTTAGTTATGTAATTACCTACCACATTAATTTGACATATAACAAACAGCTTCCTTGATTAACCCTATTAAGCACTGGTTTCTTCACGTAATCTTATCACAGGACATAAAGAAAACAATGTCAAACAACTTCTTTATTATCATTTTATCCTTTTATCTTTGAAATACAAGGAGTTCCGCCCGTAGGCTTGTTCATAATCCGCCCGAAGGCTATCCAGTAATCCACCAGGGATCACTAATCCAAGCTTCTGCCCGTAGACTAGTATGCGGGCCTCGAGATCCAATCCCGAGTCACGTTAGCCTCTTGTGCAGGGCCCGGAAGGCGAGGGATTTACGGCCAGAGCCCCCTCTGGCACCCAAGCGTCCTCCTGCTCCAAGTAGAACTCAACGGAGAGACCTCTCACGGCGGGTTCGGTCCACGTCCCCGGCGCGGTTAACAACCCCCTTGGTTAGGGTCAGGCAGGCAGTCGGGGGTAACTGAAGCTGCCTCTCCCTTCAGGCCTTCAACCTGAAGTATTTAGATATCATTTCATCCTTTAGTTCATTGAGAAAACAATGCAAATAGTGCTTTCTAAACTGTTACAAGCACAATCAATTCCAGTGGTCGTTTTAGCTGGCAAACTGTTAAGGAGTGACTCCTTTTCTCCGAATGCAACCCGCATTCGATCCGGAATCAATTGCAACTTGGCAAGATTCCTATCGTCCTTGGGCTAGGGTCATACCCTGTCAATACTTTAGGTTTGGTTTATGGTAAATTCCGGCGACCAGGTCGCTTTAGTTTATTGATTAATCATTTTCGTCCAAGCAAATGCCTAGCTTCCCTTAACTTGACAAAGTTTCCCTAATTAGGATAGAGTAAAAGGACGACTACCCTTTTCCCCTTGCGAGTTTAAACTGGCGCAAGAACCTGCCAACCTTAATCCACGGAATGGCAAAACTTCTTACGATCAAACCGCAAAGCTAAGTGACGTTGCAATTTATTGCACAAGTGTCGCCTCCATTCTAAGAGATCATTTCCCTTAATGAATGGCGTATTCAGGTCACGGAATTGACTTCAGTCGAGAAGGAGGGTTTAGGGTGTCTTTTTACCCACCCATCCTTAATTTCACTAAATCGACAGCGTTTAGTCCAACTCAAATCGAGTTTCATCATCTTGAACGCTTGGTCTTTAAGGTAGGAATCCTAGATTATTGTTTACATGAGCATCCAATTAGCTCAACATTTTGGGAATGTGGTTAGGACTATTGGCTTGAAGGTTTCGACTTAGCGACATTTGGAAAACTTGGCCGAATCCTTAACCTAGTTAGTGTTCGGGGTGTCTATCGTACCATATGATTCCTTTGTGGCTAGGTGATTTGGATAATTCATTATGCTTGTCTCGCGACAAGGATGGATCCTTCCTAGAGACAATAAACTAGATCTAAAAGAGGAAAAATAGTTGCAACTAACATATTACATGTAAACATGTGCTTCATTGCTCCCACGCATCACATGGTTCACAATAACTCTATCTTTCCTTGGTATAGTAAAAATGCATGATAATCTGGATACTAACCTTCCTAGGACATACTAGGACTTACATCAAATAATCATGCTTACAACCTTGTTGTCTACACTTTAGAATCTCATGCTTTGATAACCCATGCGACCTTTTTTAGATACGGCTCCTAATGAATGGAATTTCTGCATGATGACTATGCAACACGCAACTTTCCCCTAGCTACAATTTCATACCAACTAAAACTAGTGTTAACTTATTCCATGTTACATGCTACTTGCAAGTTCATAAGATCATTTTCGTACTCTTCTATTTCTTTCCGGATAATATCTTATGGGTGTTAACTTTTCCCCACAAATCATTACAAGGAAGATGTTACCCAAAATGCGGCACACGCTTATTCCTACCATGTCTAGTAACCAAATGCACTTATCAATTTCATTTCTTTGTCCTATATGTTTAGACTCATTACTTTGATAATGTTCCAAAATAGCAACATGCAGCTAGTCCTTTAAGGCGGACAACTCCGGAAATGCAACTGTTTCAATTCCATGACATGCACCAACCTTATCTAATTTTTAAAGAGATAATTTATCAAATGTATTTTTAACACTGCCACATGCATTAAAAATAAGCGTAAAATGCATTCTCCCTTATGGAATTAAGCGTGCCTAAACATTTCTTTATGCGAGAATAAACTCGAAAAAACCTGGACTTGTGGGCTCGGGGAGATATCCACTTGTATGCTCGGAGATGAACCTCCCGCGGTCGCGCCTTGCAACTTCTTGGGAGCCATTGTAGTCGTGGTTACGGACTCCTTTACTCTCGCTTTTCGAGACGGCTAGAGGATCGCTATCTTCTCCTTGCGTGGGAATAGGTATTTCCCTAACCGGATTCAAAATCGCGAAGTCGCGTAGGATCAAGGCCTATGGCCTTAATCCTTAGAAGCTTCTTAAGAAGCTTCTAAGAAGCTTCTGTCCTGCAGCAACGTCGGGGGGGGGGGGGGGGGGGTTTCGTCGTGAAGAGGGCGGGGATGGCGGCGGACTGAGGTGGCCTGGCGGCTTCCTGCACGGCGGCGGACTGTGGCGGTCTGGCGGAATGTGGTGGCGGCCTAAGGCGGCTGGCGATTTCCTACACGGCGGCCTCCTCCCACACTTTCCCTCCCCCCTGACTCCCTGGGGGGGGGGTTTTTATAGGCCTTGGGGGGGGAAAGAGGGCCTCCACACACGTGGAGGACTCCTCCTCATGCAATCCGACTCACTCCTCCTTGGCCATTCCTCCCCACACTCCCTCTCCTCCAGCCATGCATCGGCTGGGGGGAAGGGATAATAATTAAAAAAATTTGCCTAAAAATCTCCAAATTGCCCCTTCAAAAAGGGTGTTCCCTCGCGGCTTTTACGGTCTTCAACCTCAGCCTCTTATTTACAATGCGGAGGCCTCATTTTTGAGCGTGCATGGTATGGATTAAGCTACCAATAATACGATGTAGGGGATAACCTTGCACAGGATTTACACGACGTGCGGGAAGTCAATATTTACGGTACGCAGTGTGCGGAAATATTACATTCTCTCCCCCTTGGAAGAATCGAGATGTCCTCATCTCGAGATAAACTAGGGATATTGAAGATTGAGAGAGCTTTCATCCATCCAGGTAGCATCCTCTTCAGGATAATCTTTCCACTGGACGAGGCACATTCTTTCAAGATTCTAGATCTTAACTGTCTCTCTCTGACATCTAAAATCTTTTCCGGTCTTAGTTCAAGGACTCCTTGACTAGGCATTACAATTTGTTGGTCATCAAGTACATGATTTGGGTTGGGTACATATTTTTTTAAGAGACTAATATGGAACACATTGTGAACCTTTAGGTTATCAGGAAGTTGCAATTTATAAGCATTGGGTCCCAGGCATTTGAGGATTTTATACGGTCCACAATACCTTGGACTTAGCTTCTTGCATTCACCTAGAGATAAAGAACTCTTTTTCGGCCGTACACGAATGAAGACCATGTCTCCTTCTCCGAAGACCCTCTCTTGGCGTTTCAAATCCGCATATGCCTTTTGTCTATCTTTGGTTGCTTGTATATCTTGTCTTATTGACCTTATTTGGTCATCCATGTCCTCCAACATTTGTCTTGAAGCTTCCACCCTTAGGGTAGGATCAGAAAAATTTAGGGGACTTCGACAATCATGACCATACAATGCCTGAAAAGGCGTCATTTGAATGCTCTGCTGGTAAGAAGCATTGTAAGCAAATTCTACTAACGGCAAGTATCGAATCCACCTCTTCGGCTCTCGACAGCAGTAAGCCCTAAGCATATCCTCAATGATTTGATTTACTCGTTCTGTTTGTCCATCCGTTTGGGGATGGTAGGCAGTGCTAAAACAGAGCTGAGTTCCAATAGCTTCAAAGATAGCTCTCCAGAAGTGTGAAGTGAAGAGAGAGTCTCGATCGCTAACGATCCTTCTAGGTAGCCCATGTAGCTTGAATATCTCTTTGATAAACACCCTTGCAATGTCAGAGGCTTTATAGTTTGTCTTTACTGGAATCAGGTGTGCAGCCTTAGTAAGCATGTCAACTACAACCATAATGGAGTTGTATCCTCCTTGGACTTGGGGTAAGCCCACCACAAAATCCATACTGATGAATTCCCATTTCATTTGGGGAATGTCAAGTGGTTGCAATTTTCCTGGCATCAAGACATGTTCAGCCTTGATACGTTGGCAAGACAAACATTCAGTGACATATTTGAGAACATCACCCTTGAGCCTCTCCCAATGATAGCTCTTCCTAACTGCATTAAGAGTTTTTGCATAGCCAGGATGTCCTGCGAAAGGGGAATCATGAGCTTCCCATAATATCTTTTGCTTAAGTGACTGGCTGGTTGGTATACATAACCTTGTTCTGTAATAAACAAGTCCATTATCAGTGGAAAATTCCCGATACTTAGCTTGTGACTTCAGATTCTGCTCTTTGGTAGCTATTTCTTTTATCATGGTTTGGTAGGCCAAATCATGGCATGCCTCCTCTCTAGCTAGTTCGAGTATAGGGTTGCTTGGCATAGATACCTTTGTAGCCAGAGATCTGGCCGTTGATGGATTCTGCAAGATTAGGGAATTTAGGAATGCCTTGCGACTGAGTGCATCGGCAACTACATTCTCTTTCCCCGGTCGATACTTGATTTCAAAATCATATTCTTCCAATACTTCGATCCATCGACGTTGCCTCATGTTGAGCTCGTTCTGGGTAAAAATCCATTTGAGACTCTTATGATCTGTTACTAGAGTAAACTTGTTACCCAACAGGTAGTGTCTCCAAAGCTTTAGAGCATGGATGACAGCTAATAACTCCAGATCATGCGTGGCATAATTCTTTTCATGACTCTTCAATTTCCTTGAAGAGTATGCTACTGGATGACCTTACTGCATAAGAACACACCCCAAGGCAAGAATTCTGGCATCAGTTACTACCTCGAACTCCTTATTGAGGTCGGGAAGTTTCAGAATAGGTGCTGATACCAAACATTACTTCAATTGGTCGAAGCTATTTTGCTCGGGAGTTGACCATGTAATGGAAGTCTGCTTCTTTAGTAAGTCGGTAAGAGGTGCTGCAATCAAAGCATAGTTTTTGATAAAGACCCTATACCATCCTGTCAAGCCAAGAAAACTGCGTATTTCTTTGACGGATACTGGTACTGGCCATTCAAGCACATCTCTGACTTTGGCTGGGTCTACTGATATTCCTTCTGATGATACTATGAATCCTAGATATTCAATCTGACGTTTGAAGAATGCACACTTCTTCATTTTTGCATATAGCTTATGAGACCTCATTGTCTCCAAAACAATCCGTAGTTGAGGTTCATGATCTTCTTCCTGTTTAGAATAGACTAAAATGTCGTCGAAGAAGACAAGCACGAAATCATCAAGATATGGTCTAAAAATATCCTGCATTAATCTATTGAAGGTGGCAGGTGCATTTGTAAGCCCGAATGACATAACCAAGAATTCAAAGTGCCCATATCTTGTATTGAAGGCTGTTTTTGGAATATCCTCATCCTTGATCCTGATTTGATAGTAACCTGACCTGAGATCAAATTTGGAGAAGATCTTTGCACCTTGAAGGCGATCGAGAAGCTCATCTATTCTAGGAATAGGATACTTGTTCTTGACTGTTGATTGATTCAACCCACGGTAATCAATACATAGTCGAAGTGTCCCATCTTTCTTTTTTTGGAATAGAAGTGGAGCTCCCCATGGTGAGTTGCTAGGCCGGATGTAACCCTGATCTAACAGTTGCTTGAGTTGTTCCTTCAACTCAATAGCTTCCGGAATAGACATTCTATAAGGTCTCTTTGCAATTGGCGCAGCTCCAGGTATTAGCCTTTTTTTATGATCAACTTCTCTTGGAGGTGGAAGTTCAGTTAATTCCTCAGGGAATACGTCAGCGTATTCTTTTAGCCAAGAGGGTCCCTCATGAGACTCTTACTTTTGATCTAACTTGTTGAGTTTGATCAAGTAAACAGGTAATCCTTTCCTAACCCCTTTTATGATCCGCGATACTTTGGCTAACTGGATCCTTGGCACTCCCGCTTCACCTTGAGTCGTAACAAACTCTCTTTCAGAGTTTCGGAAAGAAACTTGACCCTTTCCACAGTGGATGTGAGCGTCATTAGGCTTAAGCCAATCCATCCCGAGTAGGCACTCATGGATACCTAAATTCATGACTCTGAATTTGACTGAGGTTTTCTTTCCTCCCAGATAGAACTCCTCCTTAGCAGTTTGCCTGGTACAAGTTACCTCACGACCGTTTGCCAATTCCACAAGTAGGGTAGGTGCTTCTACTGTGGCTATTCCTAATCTCTTAGCACACGCTGGTGAGATAAAGGAATGTGTACTGCCACAATCAATCAAGGTTTTGAAACCTTTACCTTGATAGTCCGACGGTGTCTGAATCACCGAGAATTGGTGATTCGGGCCCTTCTTATGTAGAGCGGCATGGACCGTCGCTCTTTCGAAATCCGCTTCCATAGTCGGATCTTCCTCTTCCTCTGCTTCACATCTTTGCCTATTGATAATGCAGGCAGCTCTTCCTCTACCACGGGTGGCGGCTCCTTGACCGCGCCCTGCACCTTGACGGAGTCCTTCGCTAAGCTTGGGACATTGCCTTTTGAAGTGACCGAGTTCATTGCAGTGGAAACATCGGATGTTTCGGCCATTACTGTGAGTAGGAACAAAGTTGTTGACGTTATTTGTCCTTGCTTTCTTCCTTTGTCCCTGATTGTGGCCTTGAACTCTCTTAACCTGGGGTCTGAATGCTCCTCTGTTCGGGTCGCTATAAGACCAATTCTTAATACCCCTTGGTTTAGCTTGCACTTCCTGAATTATAGGTGCCGCTCGAATGAGTGCATCCTGAAGGACGCATAGATTCGAGACGGGTATTTACAGGTGGATTTAAGCCTACGCAAAATTTGGACACCTGCTGTGTCGTGTCCATTTGTGGCGCATACTTTAACAGTGAGACAAACTTAGAGTAGTATGCGTCAAGGGTGAGTCCTAACTGTTTTAGCTCATAGAACTCATTCATTTTCTGTGTACGATATGCAGGCGGCAAATATCTCCCTTGCACGGCTTGCTTTAACTTCTCCCAGGTAACGGACCCCTCTGAAATCCCTTGATCCCTGCACCATTGTTTCCACCATAGTCTGGCTTCACTGGTGAGTTTTAATTTGGCGAGCATGGCCTGATTGGTTGGTGCAGTGCCAGCTGCTTCGAAGTAGTCCTCCATAGATTCAATCCAAATCTCAGCATCCGACTGGACGAATCTGCCTCTCCCGTCAAACTCGGGTGGCTTTATCTGTTTGAGGAGGAACTTCTTCTCCTGGATCACAGTAGTACTTGATGTAGGGGGCGAATTTGGAACCTGTACCTGGGGTTGTGCCTGAGTAAAAGTTTTCTTAACATTATTGTATGATCATTGACATTAGCTTATCTTTAGTTCAGCTATCCCGTAAATCATGAAGCTACTTAACTTTTTGCAACAACCCTGATGCACAATCGGATAGTGATAAAAAGAAGTCCTTATTTATATTTATATGGCGTAGCCTTATACAACATCTCGTGTGATGATAATCCAATCATTACATTTAGTTTGGGGAGAACAACATTGTATTGGATTTGTCTACAGGAACTGTATAATAGTAGGGTTTTGGGTCATGAATCTTTAGGAATCGATAATTCATCGGAAGTTCAGGATATCCTTTCCGCTGGAATCCATACTTCCCATGGGGGCCCAATACCTTAATCCTATCAGCTGGAATTACACGGGTTACTTCCTCATATACATATGAGTTCAATTCAACTTTCCGACCTCGAATATGCAAAGTCGAATTTACGTGAGCTTCCACAAAAATGAACAGTTTCACGATTTTCAAATCTTCCAACCACTTGATCCTCTTCAAGTTGGTCTGTAGATAAGCGAACCGGTGGGCAGCTATGTAATAGATTCCTGAAGACCCAGTCCATCTTCGCTCTATATATAGAGGTGATGGATTATAAATCTGCTCCAGGATGTTCATCATTTCAATTCTCTGCCTATAATGCGGAGAATGCATTGCAGTCATAAACATGATCCGGAACACCAAAAACTTGTTCCACGCCTCGTAATTTTGCAAGACAGTATTGAAGATGAGGAAATGTTTGGACAGGAACAATTTCTTTACTTCATTTTTAATAAAATCTTATGAAAACAATTCCATTGTTGGTCGGCTCTGATACCAACTGTAACGTGTCCACTAGAATCCTCTAGGACACGTCTTGGCAGTCCATCGGAAGGCTGTCTAGAGAACTCCGCCCGGCACTCCCATGGAATGTTACGGGTTTTGTAATCTAGGTCCTTCCGCGTATGCCACGTAGCGGAAGTGTCCTGGCCGTTTCCCACTTAGGATCGACCGGAATTAAGGTTTTCTAGTTTGATCATTAGCTAGCAGCAACTAGCGTCAGACCCGAGCGAACTACTTTACGCAGAAACGCCAGGTTCGAAGCAGATTCACGCTGCACTTGGTTCAAGGAGAATGGGAAACGAGAGGGATGCAATGCTCAACCTCTCTGCCATAAGGCATAGTCCCATTCCGTTCCCCTAAAATAGCGTGAATCGGGTAACAGGTAAATCTAAGTCATCCTTCTAGTGATTTGCTCGGCGATGATGATCATCCCTCTGTTCGTTGAAGATTTTTAAGAAAAGTTCCCGGCTGACCGGGACCACCCATCCATAGGACGGACCCATGGTCCATCCTCCGCACTTTCCTCGGTTTGTTTTAGTTATGTAATTACCTACCACATTAATTTGACATATAACAAACAGCTTCCTTGATTAACCCTGTTAAGCACTGGTTTCTTCACGTAATCTTATCACAGGACATAAAGAAAACAATGTCAAACAACTTCTTTATTATCATTTTATCCTTTTATCTTTGAAATACAAGGAGTTCCGCCCGTAGGCTTGTTCATAATCCGCCCGAAGGCTATCCAGTAATCCACCAGGGATCACTAATCCAAGCTTCTGCCCGTAGACTAGTATGCGGGCCTCGAGATCCAATCCCGAGTCACGTTAGCCTCTTGTGCAGGGCCTGGAAGGCGAGGGATTTACAGCCAGAGCCCCCTCTGGCACCCAAGCGTCCTCTTGCTCCAAGTAGAACTCAACGGAGAGACCTCTCACGGCGGGTTCGGTCCACGTCCCCGGCGCGGTTAACAACCCCCTTGGTTAGGGTCAGGCAGGCAGTCCGGGGTAACTGAAGCTGCCTCTCCCTTCAGGCCTTCAACCTGAAGTATTTAGATATCATTTCATCCTTTAGTTCATTGAGCAAACAATGCAAACAGTGCTTTCTAAACTGTTACAAGCACAATCAATTCCAGTGGTCGTTTTAGCTGGCAAACTGTTAAGAAGTGACTCCTTTTCTCCGAATGCAACCCGCATTCGATCCGGAATCAATTGCAACTTGGCAAGATTCCTATCGTCCTTGGGCTAGGGTCATACCCTGTCAATACTTTAGGTTTGGTTTATGGTAAATTCCGGCGACCAGGTCGCTTTAGTTTATTGATTAATCATTTTCGTCCAAGCAAATGCCTAGCTTCCCTTAACTTGACAAAGTTTCCCTAATTAGGATAGAGTAAAAGGACGACTACCCTTTTCCCCTTGCGAGTTTAAACTGGCGCAAGAACCTGCCAACCTTAATCCACGGAATGGCAAAACTTCTTACGATCAAACCGCAAAGCTAAGTGACGTTGCAATTTATTGCACAAGTGTCGCCTCCATTCTAAGAGATCATTTCCCTTAATGAATGGCGTATTCAGGTCACGGAATTGACTTCAGTCGAGAAGGAGGGTTTAGGGTGTCTTTTTACCCACCCATCCTTAATTTCACTAAATCGACAGCGTTTAGTCCAACTCAAATCGAGTTTCATCATCTTGAACGCTTGGTCTTTAAGGTAGGAATCCTAGATTATTGTTTACATGAGCATCCAATTAGCTCAACATTTTGGGAATGTGGTTAGGACTATTGGCTTGAAGGTTTCGACTTAGCGACATTTGGAAAACTTGGCCGAATCCTTAACCTAGTTAGTGTTCGGGGTGTCTATCGTACCATATGATTCCTTTGTGGCTAGGTGATTTGGATAATTCATTATGCTTGTCTCGCGACAAGGATGAATCCTTCCTAGAGACAATAAACTAGATCTAAAAGAGGAAAACTAGTTGCAACTAACATATTACATGTAAACATGTGCTTCATTGCTCCCACGCATCACATGGTTCACAATAACTCTATCTTTCCTTGGTATAGTAAAAATGCATGATAATCTGGATACTAACCTTCCTAGGACATACTAGGACTTACATCAAATAATCATGCTTACAACCTTGTTGTCTACACTTTAGAATCTCATGCTTTGATAACCCATGCGACCTTTTTTAGATACGGCTCCTAATGAATGGAATTTCTGCATGATGACTATGCAACACGCAACTTTCCCCTAGCTACAATTTCATACCAACTAAAACTAGTGTTAACTTATTCCATGTTACATGCTACTTGCAAGTTCATAAGATCATTTTCGTACTCTTCTATTTCTTTCCGGATAATATCTTATGGGTGTTAACTTTTCCCCACAAATCATTACAAGGAAGATGTTACCCAAAATGCGGCACACGCTTATTCCTACCATGTCTAGTAACCAAATGCACTTATCAATTTCATTTCTTTGTCCTATATGTTTAGACTCATTACTTTGATAATGTTCCAAAATAGCAACATGCAGCTAGTCCTTTAAGGCGGACAACTCCGGAAATGCAACTGTTTCAATTCCATGACATGCACCAACCTTATCTAATGTTTAAAGAGATAATTTATCAAATGTATTTTTAACATTGCCACATGCATTAAAAATAAGCGTAAAATGCATTCTCCCTTATGGAATTAAGCGTGCCTAAACATTTCTTTATGCGAGAATAAACTCGAAAAAACCTGGACTTGTGGGCTCGGGGAGATATCCACTTGTATGCTCGGAGATGAACCTCCCGCGGTCGCGCCTTGCAACTTCTTGGGAGCCATTGTAGTCGTGGTTACGGACTCCTTTACTCTCGCTTTTCGAGACGGCTAGAGGATCGCTATCTTCTCCTTGCGTGGGAATAGGTATTTCCCTAACCGGATTCAAAATCGCGAAGTCGCGTAGGATCAAGGCCTATGGCCTTAATCCTTAGAAGCTTCTTAAGAAGCTTCTGTCCTGCAGCAATGTCGGGGGGGGGGGGGGGGGGGGGGGGGGGGGGGGGGGGGGGGTTTCGTCGTGAAGAGGGCGGGGATGGCGGCGGACTGAGGTGGCCTGGCGGCTTCCTGCACGGCGGCGGACTGTGGCGGTCTGGCGGAATGTGGTGGCGGCCTAAGGCGGCTGGCAACTTCCTACAAGGCGGCCTCCTCCCACGCTTTCCCTCCCCCCTGACTCCCTGGGGGGGGGGGTTTTTATAGGCCTTGGGGGGGGAAAGAGGGCCTCCACACACGTGGAGGACTCCTCCTCATGCAATCCGACTCACTCCTCCTTGGCCATTCCTCCCCACACTCCCTCTCCTCCAGCCATGCATCGGCTGGGGGGAAGGGATAATAATTAAAAAAATTTGCCTAAAAATCTCCAAATTGCCCCTTCAAAAAGGGTGTTCCCTCGCGGCTTTTACGGTCTTCAACCTCAGCCTCTTATTTACAATGCGGAGGCCTCATTTTTGAGCGTGCATGGTATGGATTAAGCTACCAATAATACGATGTAGGGGATAACCTTGCACAGGATTTACACGACGTGCGGGAAGTCAATATTTACGGTACTCAGTGTGCGGAAATATTACAGATGGTGTGAGCATAATGGATGTAGTTTGAGGAGCATGGACTTAGTATTCATGGTTGTGTGAGGTCAAATGAGGATTAATCGTGATTGTCATGGATTGGTCAGGGCATGATAACCATGAAACATGTTTCAGCAGGCTTTAAATGTGAAACACCTTTCATTAACCAAACATATTAGCATGTAGTCAGTGTGTGTGCGAGTGAGGGATCATAAATCTTGTGAGCGTGTTCCATCGGTTCTTCTTAGCATTGCCTGGATCCCCTCTTCAGAATTCTGGCTTTCAAGTCCTGCAAGAGTGTATGTTGTCTTTGTTCTGCTGCTAATTTATGCTGTGGATTTGGCAGGTCATGGAGCTTGGAAGGAATAACCTGTCTTTGGACTCAGGAACTACTACTACTCGCTTCAACGAATTCATGCGTTCTCCTGCAACAATTGCAGTAAGGGAGACGGCTGACTCTCACTCCCAGCCCTTGGATGATGTGAGCCAAGCAGCAGGAAGTTCGTGTCAATCTCTTCTTGAACTCAGGTAACTGGAACAAGATATGAATGGTATCTGCAACCCACTACGTATTGCATGTAGGTCTGGGCAGAAACCAAATAGTATCTGACAGAAGAGCATCCGGTTGAGAGAACTACGGTGTCATGGAGTGACGATGAAGACCCCTACGTCTTTGACAACACAAGCTAGCAAATGCATGGACTCCATTACACTCGGAAGTGAAGGGGTTTCTAGTGAAGCCCAGGACAAAGCTTGTTATCCTTCACAAGTAACCGGTTGTCTGTCATGTTTAGCCTCTGCTGGTCGCAAGAGCTTCGAATGGACCTCGCCCCATTTGTAGATACGATAGTGCAGATACAATGTCGTCACTTCAGGAACGTCCAAGGTCGTGAGTTGCAATGTATGCTGCGTTATTCTGTCGAAGGTGGCAATTAGATCTTCACGCAAGTCTAGCATTGCAGCCATCATTAAGTACCACTGGAATGGAACCTTTCTTATTGATTGAAAGAGAGTTTTGTGAGTTCTGTATCCAAGTCAGTTATCGATATACATGCCTTCATGTAATCTTGTTTGTTTACGGCGCATTTCCATTTCTTATTATTTAAGGCTTATAAAATTGCTTACGAGACTTATGTTTAGAACATACAAATTATTGAAATAGACGCTGTAATGCCTATGTGATTCTTTCTCTTGAGCTTAAGGATAGTCATTCAAGAACGATGGAATGGGAATGAGTGGACTAGCAGCCTGAAGACAAACTAACCATGCCCTCATCTTATCTTGGGACGAGGCTTATTACGAAGAAAGAATGTATGTCAAATGCCCTCATTAACAAAGGAGCCAGTCATAACACCTTAATATATGAGGCCTTGGCCAAGGTAGCACAGCCCCAGCTAGCAGCTGCAATGGCAAAGATTAACTCATATGGTGGGAAATCCTGCTCAAGGTTAGAGAAGTGTGTCATATCTATTGAAACTCAAAGTATACCAATCTTGTTCTATGTGTTACCTTATTGCATGGATGTGGGAAATAAAGTGTTGTAATGTGGTCTACACAATAAAGAGGTTGCACATGAGCCTGGAAGGAATAATAACAATGCACATCTATAGGAAGGAGAACCACAATCCTTCAAATGACAAGAAAAACCCTCCATCTATTGAGCCTAGTGTTTTGACTAACAAGAGGGTAAAGACCTCCTAGAGGCTTTGCAAGACTCACTAGGAAATTACAAGAAACTTGTAAGCCAAGTAATGGCCCCAAAGGAGATGTAAGGAAGGAGCAACCAAAGGAATTAAAGCCCGAACAACAATTTTGCAAGGTGAAGGCAAAAGGATGATACCCAACAAAGCAAAACATGTCTAGACGATATTATAAGCAAAGAACTATAAAACCAAAATGTGTGTCGAAGTAGCAACTACAAGCATAATGGTTCTACAAAGGCAATCACATCCTCAAGTTACCTGAGAAGAAATTTGGGTGAATTTCCCTCTTCTTTTTGTGGACATCGGGATGGATTGCAGCTCACATATCCATTGTCTCTTCATTTTAAGTGGGGGGTTGATTTGGTCATGATCCCTACAGGTATTTGGAAAATGAGATGTCTTGTACTTGCCCGTGAAGACTTGACTAATCAAATGGAAGGGAGAGCTCTACGTACTAAGACAACAAATGCAGTGTGTACTTTTCTCTCAGAAGGGATCTTTCGTCGATATGGCTGTGTGGGAAAAATTACAACAGATAGGGGTGAGCTAGATGCAAATGAGGCTCATGATTTCTTTGCACGGTTGGGGATAAGCTTGCTTTAACTTTAGCCTATAACCCTGAAGGAAATGGAAAAAGTGAAAGAATTCATCCACCTATTGTGAAGGCATTGGCAAAAGCATGTGGAGAGAAGGTAAAAGAGTGGCCACAATTGCTCCCATATGCCTTGTGGGTTGATAGAACAACTCAGTGTTATAGGATATATGCCTACAGAATTGATGTATGGTCAAAAACGTATCATGCCATAGAAGAGATGACAGTCACATGGAGTGTGCTACCTTGGGAAGAGGAGTTGAATCGAGAGGAGTTGTTGGCCTTATGCATTAGACATTTGGAAAGAAAGTTGGAAGACATAGAGGCAGCAATTGCAAAGTTAAGGGCAACAAGGATATAGAACAAGAAATGATTTGGAAAAATACATAGATTAAGACCAAGAACCATACAAGATGGGGATTGAGTATTGGTTTATGATAGCAATTTAGACAACTAGTATAGTGCCATGTGTAAATTTTTCAAAAGATGGTTTGGACCCTATGTGGTAAGACATGTGTTTGATAATGCTACTTATTCATTAAATGAGCTGGATGGGACATCCATTAAACTTCCAGTAGCAAGGAAAAGAATCAAATTATATAAGAGGTAGGAATCTAATGCCTATGAGTTGCCAAATTGGAAGAAAATAGTGGCCATGATACAGGGGGTAGTGAGGAAGATATGGAAGATGAAGAAGCAAAGGATATGGTTACAGAGGATAAGAACATAGAATATTTTGACAACTAGGATTTTAGCACATACCGGAGGATGTGCATATTAAGAGAGGGTGGATGTCGTGCCACTATATGGACACGATGTGAAAAACTCTGGACTGCATCATCATCCAACTTTCTTATTGATCAAGAGAGTCAATGTGATCTGAGTCATTAGTACTAGTGTGAGTGGCATGAATGGTCCAAAAATACTAGAGTTTTTGACAATTTTAGCCTATTTTTTATATTATTTATTGTAAAAAACCGAAAAGGTTAGAAAGCTTCTAGATTAGGATGGCATGCAAAAATGAAGTTTCCTTTTCAACCAGTTATGGGATTTTTCATAAAAAAGAAAGAGGGGTGAAATCACGCGCGTTGCGATCGCTATTGAGAGGCTGAAAACTGCACTTTGAATTGGAAGGAGTGAATTGGGAGATCCTAGATCAAGTGTCCTAAGGTTTTACCCCCCTTTTGAAGTCAATGGAGCCATCAAATTTGGGTTCTGAGCAATAGAGAGGAGGTTGTTATTTTGATCCACATTTTTGGTCTACGAGGGAGCTCCAGGAGATCTAATGCCTGGAGATTGCTTCTGAGTAGCGCCAGACAAAGGATTCCAAGTTCTATCAATACATATTGATTCGATTCATTGTGTTTTTTCTTTGTCATGTTTACCTCTTGTCTATTCTTTTTCTTATCTTCCATCTCCTATCTCTACTTCCTTCTACCTCTGATCCCCGGTGGATACAACCTTTCGACAAAAACCCCTCCGATTGTGTGTGTGTGTGTTTTCGTGTGTTTCCTTAGCATTCTTTTTTCCAAATTTAGTTTCTACTTATATTTGATGCCTAAGAAGTTCCTTGGGCTTTGGCCATAATGCTTAGGTCTATAGACTTTTTCATTTCATGAAGTGTTTCTAGTCTAAAGAGCTCCATAGGGACATCATTATTTTAATCCTTACCTCTTCCTCTCAAGACAATTGGTTGTTATGATGAGGGTGCTGACACAAAACAAATGACATCCTCTTCTCTAGGCTAAGTGTTTCTAATCTAAATAGATTCATAGGAACATTATACTTCTTATCATTAGCAATTTCCTCTTAAGACAATTGGTTGCTAACTTAAGGCCACTACACAACTTATGAGTCAAGCTCCTATGACAAGGTTAGATTATCACTAGTCTAGCTCAATTGAGGTCTATGCTTGAAGTTCAATCAATGTTCTCAAGGTTCTTAATGGGAACTTTGTGCTTTTTTAAGTCATGTTCCAAGATAATGTGATCTTATGGGTCTTGATTGACTAGAGCTTGTCAAGAGCTTCAGATTGACTAAGCATGAGCCTCTTGTATTGACTAGAACTTGTCAAGAGCTTCAAATTGACTAAGTATGAGCCTCTTGCATATGGAAAATCCTACCCTCAAGGTGAACCTCCTGCTTAGGGTTCATTATTACTTCTTGAGTTCAAGTTTGAATTACTCGACAAGTGTGGAAGGTCCTTTTCAAGGTATGTGAGGTTCTCAATAGTTAATTAGGGCTATACAAGAGTTGCAAAGATTGCTTGAGTTGTCTCTAAGATTCTTTGGATGATACTACTCACTTCCAATGTAGGCACAAAGGGTCATTGGAGATATACTCTTGTTTCTTGGAAGGTGGGCCTTGCAGGCTCTTGAAAAGCCTATGTCTCAATAGAAAGTTAAGAATGGTGACTAGGTGTGCTACTTGGTCCTAGTTGATGTTAGGCTAGTGAAAAACCCTTGGCGAGGTCAGGTAGTAAAAATATCAAGCGAAATGCTTGGAACCTATGCAAAGGATTAGGAACAATGCCTTGGTTTATATGGAGTTTCCACTAGTTCTTGTGCACTAACAATAAAATTTTCTCCTAGTTTTGGCTATGAGATGTGGTTTTGTTATCAAGGGGGCACTCAAGCATCCAAAATGAGTATTAAAGTTTGGCTTTGAATGTGGGTTGGAGGACTGGCAATATTATGCTTATATATTGCCATGTAAAACTAGGATGGCTTGATTTGAGTTTGTGCTTCTTCAAAGTAGCACCATATATGATTTTTTCAAAGAAAATCTTCCCTCAAGCATGTGTGCCGATGGGTTGGAATGACTTGAGTCAATCTTGAAAACTAAAGTGTTCTTTTGAATACCGAGGGGTGGTTCACCTCTAGGAAGATTTAGGACTTGTTTGGGAGGTTTCAAGGGGTTCTAGCTACAAAGCACTACGACAATGATGAGTGTAATGGGGTGTCTTGGCCTAGTAATATTTACTTAAGTTGGCACCTTTCTTTAGATGAATCTAGAGATTGCCTCTATGTAAGTGAATCTTTGCCTAAGGTGCTTCACCATGGGGAAATATTTTTGTGGTGCAAGAGAGTTTTTTGATGCAACAATCAAGCACTAAGTGATTTACCTTGATTAGATAAAATAAAGATGATGTCTTATACAAGAGGTGAAGTAGAGGGTGGATATATTGACTTTCTCTTAGGTACAATGTAAAATATCATGGGTATGCTGTAAAGACCTAGTCTAAAGTAAGGGGCATTCTAAATTATTTTCAAATGTTCTTCACATGCTAAATGACATGCATACCTTGATTACCTTATGATGTCTCATGATAGCTTCATGTGTTCTACTTCTAACTTCTAGCTTCCTTCTTTGATGGCCCCTTCAAACACAAACTTTAATGGTTGACCACAATGTAAGTCATGGTCTATGACTTGCATCTAAGATATTGCACTATCACCCAATTGATCTTCAACCCAAATTCTCTCTCTCCCTCAAATTTAAGCCTACTCAAGAAGTTTGCAAAAGACAAGTTTCTAGTATGTGGAACATGGTATAATCAAATATTTAGCAACAATATCCATCTAGTCAACCTTCTAGTTAGTTGGACTCTCGAGGGGGTCCACCTATAAGAAATCATCTATATAACGTGCATTCAAAAGGTATTAAGAAATACCCTTTCTTTACATGCTATAAGGCCTTGAAATGACCACTTTTACTTTACTAAACATATGGATTTTTTCAAATTATAATTTAAAAATCCATTTTGTATATATAATCTTGTAAATTTTACTAAATATAACACCCTTTCTTTTGAACTTATGTAGTATCTTACATGTTTTATAAGGTGGACTCCCTAGGGTTGGACCCTATTGACAAAATGAAGCAAAGCTTGATGATCCACATGAAAGACCATTGGATTCCCTAATAAGTACTACATAATCTGTTCTATGCCCACATTATAAGTAAAGCTTTTCTTTTAGCTACCAATAATGCTTATGAGGCTCTTACATGCTTGCACATTGAATTATTCTAAACCAGCCTTTGCACCAATAGTAAACCAACATCCACATCATATTTATAAAAAATTACATGGAAAGAATATGCCATTATGGGGTTGAGGCATTCGATGGTACTACTAATATGCCATTGCAGGGTTGAGGCATTCAATGATACTACTAATATCTTTCTTCAGAATTGTGAAGGTTGTTCATGATCATCCCTCCAAACAAAGTTCATGCCTTTCTTCCTAATACTTCTAAGAGGTAAACACTGTGGGAAAATTATTTTAAATGTTTGCCATGCCATTTAGTTTTTCCCATAAACCTCATGACCTCATCAACATTCTTTGTCGGCATCTCTACTTTATGAATAAGAGTTGTGATCTTGGAGGATCCATTGACATCCTATCTTCTAAAGGAATATGGTCTAAAAGCACTACCCTCTTTACTACAAACACTAATTTGAATGTATTCAAAGACATGCAAAGCTTCTTCTATCCTTCAAAACATAGCTTAAGTAATGTACTTTGCCATTTTCTCCCAAAAGTGAATTCCTAAACCTAAAGTTTCCTTATATTTAGTCTCCTACAATTTAGTCTTTTGAATCCCTATGTGTGTGCCTAAAAATCTAGAAATGCTTGGAATTCTTCAAGTGATTAAAGTTCCTTAGGTGCTCAAGAGTTTATCCTTCAATTTGGCTATATTCTCTAGCATCACACCCTTTAGTATGGAATTGTAATATTTTTTGAACATCTATTTCAAATATAGTTATGGTGACAATGGGTATTGCATGCACGAATACATTCTCTACATCATCCTCCAAGTTATGTATTAAATAATGGTTTGAGCTACAATTAGCTTCATCTTTTTTTTTAGCATGGGAAATAGACACTACATCAAAACCCAAATCCTACTTGTGTTTAGCCAACTTGAACCAAGGCCTCCTAAACATTATATGGTAGAAATCTAAAATTCATCAATCCTCAACACTACAAATCTAAGACCCTAAATATCAACTTGCCACTATGGCTACAGCCTTCTTTGATCCACAATCTTGACTTGAAATGGATCTAGTAGAACTTAGTACAATTGTTTGTCAAGTAAACTAATTTAAGCCAGATATCAACCCTCAATCGTCTATCTAAAGCACATTATTAAACACAGTTTCTATACACACAACTTGAATGTTGGGTACTCAAAATATTCTACAAATACATTCACGGATGTCATGGCTGCTTGACATGTCGAGGATTCCTTGGTACTCCTTAAAGTTGGTATAAGCACTCCTTTTGCTACATAATTTTTTAGCAATAGATTTTTCTTGGAATTTCTTCTCACAAATTTGTTCTTTAAAAAAAAGATAAATCCAAATCCTACTCGAAGGCCAACTACAAGGATGACCTATGAATTTTCCCCCACCCCCCCACCTCTCTCTCTCTCTCTCTCTCTCTCTCTCTCTCTCTCTCTCTCTCTCTCTCTCTCTCTCTCTCTCTCTCTCTCTCTCTCTCTCTCTCTCTCTCTACGAGCCTTTATCTCCACCTCCTTGTCCCTTAATTTTAAGTTTAGGATAGGGAAATAAGGGATACTCACCTCTAGTCTATACACTTATGTGTCTTGTTAGACAGTAAACCCCTAGCATATACCTTCTCGTTTGTTGTTTCTTTAGTATGTCAACCTTTGTTATTCCTTTATAAATTTCTCTCTTAATTTTCTTTTAAAGTTTCCAATTTATCTTTCCCTTGGCTTGAGCCCTTGCAATGGCCATTTTTGGAACATCTATACAACAATACTATATCTCAATACAATTCAAGCAATCACACTTCACGTATATTGAATAGCAAGACCACATCCTACATTCTAGGTTCTTCAAGGTGCACTCTAAAAAAGGTTTCTAACATGTTGAATTTGAGGATCTTGATTCTACTCTTGCTTTGTGGACATTTGAATGGAAAATACTAATCATGGGGCTTGTGATTGTTATTGAGGAGCCCTCGTGTGAGCCAACCTCCATTTTGGTCCCTTACAATTGGCATTCCCCTCTTAGACATATGATGGCTATCCCCCCATAACTCATAATAAAGCCCAACAAAGTGGCCTTGATAGCCATGGTAATGAGATGTTCCTAGTTACGATTCTTGCTAGGTGTATCACCTTAATTAAGGCAACATATTTTAGAATCTACATGTTTCCCTCAATCCTCTTACTGATGCATTATCTTGCATGAAGGAGATTTTATTCCCTTGGCCTTCTATATATGCTCATTCATGTTACGCATTGCTAGTCTTGTAAATCTTCTCTACTTATACTCTCAATACACTTTTCTCGTACTCTCTCAAGCCTCTTCATCTTCAAGCTATGTGTGTGCATTCCTACAACCCTAAATCCAATATTCGGTATCAGAGCGTCGTTTAACCTTTTGGATAGGGTCAACAACATCCTCCATTTATTTCCTCAAAATTGGACAAGATTTGATGAATGTTTATAGGTAGAAAAATATTATGTGATAGCCAATAAGGGCTCAAATGTTGTCAAATCTTTTATTTGGATTTGTTTCATACTTTGTTTACACTACTTCTAGTACTACATAGGTTATTTTGTCTCTTTTGTGTAGAACTTTTTCCAATAATTAGTTCTATAAACAAGCATCTAATTTCTATTGTACTAGTACAAGTTGTTTTTGTGCATATTTTCAATCGCCATGGCTAGGAATAATTATGTAGTCTATACATTGGCTATTTGTGAGGACAAGCTAGATGGAACAACTAATCACTGTGGGATTACGTAGTGTGTCATGCATTGGTTGTCACAAGTGGGCTTTGAAGCATTGTATATGGAATTGAAAAATGATTATGTGGTGTTTTGGAAGCTACATGTACAATAGAAATAGGTGTTGTTGTTTCTAGTTTTGTTGTAGGAGATATCATAGCACCATTATCACCTACTCATGAGTAGATTCCTTGGGATGGTAGAGATGCAAAGGCCCATACATTGATTTCTTTTTCAATTAAGCATAATATGATCCCACATGTTCACTCATATAAGATAGCTAAAGGTACTTAGGATATAATTACTTGTTTCTATTTGATTCATGGAAAAAATGAGTTATGTGTTACTTACTTACGTAAGTAGTTAGAAAATGAACATATGGAGGTGAAAGCATGTATAGGTGGCCTAGAAAGTAATGTCTAGGACATTTTTTTTTGCAAGTTAGAAGTAGGCATTTCAAACTACTTCAAATCTCAAAGAGAACCTCAACAATTAAATCCAATAAAAGTAAATTTTCTATCAAAATAATTGTTCCTCCATCTAATGAAATGGTGAAAGAAGACAGTTATAAGCTTGTAGCCTTGTACTTTGCAATATACTAACCACACACACACACACACACACTCTCTCTCTCTCTCTCTCTCTCTCTCTCTCTCTCTCTCTCCATAAGCTCTTCTTAGATGTAGAAGTGCTCTAATTCTATCTATTAGCTTTCTCTCTGCAAACATTCTATCTTAGATATCTATTATATTCTCTCTCTCTCTCTCTCTCTCTCTCTCTCTCTCTCTCTCTCTCTCTCTCTCTCTCTCTCTCTCTCTCTCTCTCTCTCTCTCTCTCTCTCTCTCTCTCTCTCTCTCTCTCTCAGGCTTGACATGTGAGATAATCCTATGGAAGCATCACAAGAAACACACACATAGATCTCGATGTAGACATATGAAGTACTCTCTTGGCTCCTCTTGTATGTTATCCTTGAGGCATGTTAGCTAACTCCTATCCACATTACCAATATTATTGGAAATAAATATAAGAAGTGTCATCTTTCAATGAAAAGTAGAGAATTTATTAATGATCATTCTTCTTTTTCTTGCAAGGAAATCCTTTAAAAATACTAACAATGATTACAACAATGGAACCCTTTATAAGCTCTCCATCACTATAAAGAGGCTAAACTTTAATGTAGAAAAATAAAGAGATTGGGATTCCTAGAACTAGAAGTAATGAGTGGCAATGGTCAACTCTAGATTGGAGTGCAGTAATGGGGCACTAGACAAACAAAATAAACATGGGATAAGTTAATCTATGGTAGAACACTTTGAGAATTTAGCCATTAGTATGCATGCATGTGTTAGGAACGAAATCTTGGATGGAGTTTTTCAACATCCTGGCTTCCATGCTGTGTAAAGTAGGTAATTCCAAAGATTTGCAAGTAATTATGTTGAGAAACATTTGCAACACTTTGAATTGTGTGAAGATCCCAAAATCTTCACATGAATGTTTTGTGAAGAAATTAGCAATGCTTATGCCAATGAATGGTAAAAGCAAGGGGAAACGCATTGACATCATCATACTGTAGGCACCTAGGCTTATGGGAATCCTCAAACACTACAAGAGAATGGGGAGATAGTGATGGAAATTTGTGATGCAAAATAGGAACATTGCTATTTACATCACTATTTGTGTCGATAAAATGCTTAGCGATGCTGATAGCATCACTATTTGCAACACAAATAGTAGTAGCATCATTATTAGCATTGCTAAAATACTTAGCAATGCTATTTGCATCGCTAAAGCGCATAGCAATGCTAACACTGCAAGGCTAATAGCAACACCAGTGTGAGAAGAAAAAAGGGTCAAAAATCGGAGTGCGGCATTCGCCACAAACATTTGAGAGAGTGAGTGAGTGAGTGAGTGAGTGAGTTCGTCGCCTTAAGAGGGAGAGGGAGAGGAAGAGGAAAAGAGAGAGAAGGAAATCTCCTTCTACCACCGCCATATACGAAGAAGAGGGAGAAGTGCACAAGGGAGAAAGAAGGGACACTGTGAAGAGAAGGCGGAAAAGAATTCATCCTCGAGCCTTTGTGGTAGGTACATTCCCTCTTCTTGCTTTGTTTTTGTGTTTTCTTCCTTTCTTTTTTTTTACTTTTCTTTGTAATGAGATGCATTGAAAGAGAGGGAGGAAGAGAGGAAAGGGGAGAGGGAGAATAAGGAAGGAAGAGGAAGAGAATGAGAGAGAGAAAAAGAGGAAAGGTAACAAAGAAAGAGAGAAAGAGAAAAAAGAGATATGAAGGAAGGGAGAGGAAGAGAGAAAGAGAGAGAGAAAGGGAGGAAGGATAACAAAGAGATAAAGGAAGAGAGAAATGAGATATGAAGGGAGGGAGAGAGGAGAATGAGTGAGAGAAACAATGAGGGGGGAGACAAAGAGAGGCAACAAAGAGAGAGAGAGAGAGAGAGAGAGAGAGAGAGAAAGAGAAATGGAGAGTGAAGGAAGAGGTGGAAGAGAAGGGTGAGGTAAAGAATGGAAGGAGAGTGAAAGGAAAAGAGAGAGAGGAGGGGAGGGAGAAAAAGGGATGAAAAGAGGGAGAAAAAGAGAGATAGAGAGAAAAACAAATAGAGAGTGATAGGGAGGGAGAGAGGAAAATTAAAACAATGAGAGAATTAGAGAGAATGGAATGATAGAAAAATAAAGGGAGAGGGGAAAGAGAGATGCAAAGAGAGGTGGGGAGAGAGGGTCTTTCAATGTCCTGGTTTTTTTTTTTGCATCTTTGATTGTGATTGTAATGAGATGCGTTGCATGAGAGGGAAGAGGAAAAGAGAGAAAGAAATAGAGAGAAAAAGGGAGTGAAAGAAAATGAGAGAAGAAGTGAGAGTGGGAGGGAAGATGGGGAAGAGAAAGAAATATCGAGAGAGAGGGGGGGCAGAGAAACAAAGAAGGTTGAAGGGAAGTAAATTTTTTAAAAAGAGAGAGAGAGAGAGAGAAAGGGGTGGGGAGAGAAACAAAGAAGGATTAAGGATGGGAAAATAAATAAAGAAAAGAGAGAGAGAAAGAGGGGTGGGGAGAGAAATAGAGAGGAGGATAGATAAAGACATAGAGACATAGAGAGAAAAGGGGTGGACAAAGAGAGATGGAGAGAGGAAAATAAATAAAGGAAAGGGGAGATAAAGAGCAGTCGAGATGAAAATGGAGGAAGATTATCAATTAGGGAAACAAAAAATTATTTTTTGTCATAACATAGACCAAATGGATAATGGTCGTGATATCCAAGATCGGGAGGTGTATCTTAATCAACATATCCCATGTTCTTGCACTCAATGCAAGCTGGCAATCAAATAAAAGTGTGGCTTGTCCATAGAATATGGACAATGCTTCAACAAGTTTCAATTGAAGATCATTAACCAGGCAATCTCAAACTTTGAGCAAATAGTAAAAAAAAGTATGTATCAATCATGCTTTACATTTGCAAAGCAATTGAATATCATATACAAAGATATTAGACGTTGTCGTGATGTTATGAGAACACAGTGTGAAAAAGTATGGAATGCATCATCATCTGACTTCTCTATTGATCTAGAGATTCAATGTGACCTGAGCCATTAGTTCTAGTGTGAGTTGTGTGGATTATCCAAAAATAATAGATTTTTGGATAATTTTAGTATATTTTTTATATTATTTATTATAAAAATATAAAAAAGTTAGAAAAAGCTTCTAGATTAGGATGGCATGAAAAAAGCTAGTTGTTTTTTCAGCAAATTAGGAGATTTTTCATAAAAAAGACAGATTGATGAAATCGCACGCGTTGCAATCGCTGTAAACAGGCTGAAAACTGGAGATTGAACTGAAAGAAGAAGAAGGACTGATTTGGGAAATCCGTGAGCAAGTATCCTGAGGTTTTATCCCCCTTTCGGAGCCAACAGAGCCATCAGATTTGGGTTCCAAACAGTAAAGAAAGAGCTTATTTTTTTAATCCACGTTTTTGGTCTACGAAGGAGCTCTAGGAGAACTAATGCCTAGAGATTGCTTCTGAGTAGTGCCAAGATTCCAGGTTCTTTCTCATACTCAAGCTAAACATGCATTACACAAAAGTAGTAAATCTAATCTAATTTGGGTGAATGAACTGCAAGCTAAAGAAAAACATATGCACCCTAGGCATAAAGAGTTCCTTGCACAATTTAAAGACTGTTTTGTAGAAGATCTACCACCTAGCTTACCTCCTTCACGTCCTGAAGACCACAAAATAGATTTAATTCCTGGTACACAACTACCTTGTAAAGCACCATATAGGCATAACCAGATAGAGCAAAAAGAAATTCAAAATCAAGTTAAGGAATTACTAAATAGAGGATTGATTAGACCTAGTAGTTCTCCATTTGGTGCACCTATTTTGTTGGTAAAGAAGAAGAATAATACTTATCGTATGTGCATTGATTATCGTGCTCTAAATAAGATTACAGTAAAGAATAGATATCCAATTCCTAGAGTCGATGACCTTATGGATAAACTACAAGGTTCTGCCATATTTAGTAAAATAGATCTTAAATCTGGTTATCATCAGGTGAGATTAGATAAGTCTGACATATTCAAGACTGCATTTAGAACACAATTTGGTCATTATGAATTTTTAGTGATGCCTTTTGGATTGACTAATGCACTTGCTACATTTAGTAGAATGATGAATCATATATTTTTGAAATATCAGCATTGTGTTATTGTATTCTTTGATGATATCTTGGTCTTTAGTAAAAATAAGAAAGAACATTATGAACATCTTTCCTTGGTTTTCAAGTTGTTGAAAGATAATCAATTGTATGCTAATCCAGAAAAGAGTGAGTTCTTTTAAAGAGAAATTGAATATTTAGATCATATTGTGTCATCAAATGGTATTAAGGTTGACCCTAAGAAGATAGAAGCAATATTGAACTGGCCTATACCTAAAAATGTGCATGAGTTACGTTCTTTTCTAGGTCTTGCTAGTTTTTACAGGAAATTTGTGCGAAATTTTTCATTACTTGCTTTGCCTTTGACAAAAATTTTAAAGAAACGTATTGTTTATCATTGGTTTGATAATCAACAGAAATCCTTTGATTTATTGAAACATGCATTAATCCATGCTCCTGTATTACAACTACCTGATTTTAATAGACTATTCTTTTTAGTAGTTACGGATGCTAGTGGATATGGAATAGAAGCTGTACTTATGCAAGATAATCATCCCATAGCCTATTCTAGTTGTAAACTGAAACCCTCCAAACTTAAATATTCCACATATGATAAAGAATTATTAGCTGTGGTACAAGCTTTAAGACAATGGAAACATCACTCAATGGGTTCTGAGTTTATGATTAAGACTGATCAACAAAGTATTAGACATTTACTTACTCAACCTCAAATATCTAACCGACATATCAAATGGGCAGCTTTTATTCAGAGTTTTCATCCCATTATTCAATATCATCCAGGTAAAGAAAATGCAGTGGCCGATGCATTAAGTAGAAGACCCACCATTCATAATATCTCTGTTATATCATTTGATTCTCTAACTCCTATGAAAGATACTTATCATCAGGACATTACTTTTCGTGCTGATTGGAATAAATTAGTTGAAAATAATTGGATTCCTATTGATTCACTGTCTTATAATGATGGATTCATGTTTTATGAAAAGAGATTATGTGTTACAGTTCCATTTAGATGTTTTGTTTTGAATGAGATTCATTGTCCTCCATATCAAGGTCATAGAGGCATAATATCTACTTTATGTATATTGACTGAAGATTTTTATTGGCCACATATGCACACTGATGTATCTAACTTTGTTTCTGAATGTTTAATTTGTCAAAGAGTTAAGAGACATCATGGTAAACAGTATGGATTACTTATGCCTTTATCTATTCCATCAAGACCATGGGAACAGATTTCTATGGATTTTATTACTGGTTTACCTAATACTAAAGCTAACCATGACACGATTATAGTAGACAGGTTTAGTAAACAAGCATATTTCATTCCATGTAAGAAAACTTTAACAGCATCTCAGGCAGCACAATTATTTTTGAAAACTGTTTTCACTAATTATGGATTACCAAAAGTTATTATTTCTGATCTGATTCTAGATTTTGTAACAACTTTTGGATTACTTTGTTTGCTAACCTAGGAACAAAGATTGATTTCTCATTTGCATTTCATCTTGAAACTAATGGACAAACAGAAGCCACTAACAGTACTATTTTAGATCTTTTACGTGCTTACACTATTTCTAAACCACAGACATGGGACACACATTTGCATTTACTATAGTTTGCATATAACAATACACCACACACATCTACAAAGAAAGCACCGTTTGAAGTGATTTATGGTTATAGATTGTCTACACCTGTTGCATCTTTATCGAATAGAATTCATGGTGCTGATGATATTGCTACTATGCACACTACTATTTTTTATGAGGTTAAAGACATGATTGCCAAAGCCGAGCAATCATATACCAAACAAGCCAATAAGAAAAGACAAGCAATGAATTTCAAAGTTGATAACTATGTTTGGTTGAGAATAGAAAAACGTAGATTACAAAGTGTAGATAAACATCCCGTTGTAAAATTAGCACCTAGATTCTATGGACCATTTAAGATCATTCACAAAATCAATGACAATGCATTCAAGTTAGAATTACCACCTCAATGGAAAATTTACAACACATTTCACATTAGTTTATTACGACCCTTTAGAGGCCAATTACTTGTACACCCTGTTTATGAAAACCCACCTTTGTTAGATGAAGAGACTGAAATACTTGAACCTGAAGCTATTCTGGATACAGACTTTATGACCACTAGAACTTGCCGAAGATATTCTAGATATTTAGTCAAGTTTAAAAACCATCCTGTAGAGGAAGCCCAATGGATGCACGCTAGAGACTTAAATGCTTTCCCCACTCTGTTAGCTCCACATTGAGCTAATAGCAATTGAGGTCAATTGCTATCCCACCCCAGGGGTATGATGCCAGGAGGCATATTTCACAGTGGATTCCAGGCATATTTCATGGTGTCGTATTGCTGCGCATTCGAGGTGTGAAATCCACCCAAAAGTTGTGTGTGGGAGTTGATATTTTGTACATACTTAGTTGTTATGTTTGCATCTTTATTCTGCGTGGTAATATAGTAAAAAGGGGTTTTTTACTACCTTTTCTTTCAGCTGGGGTTGCACCTGATAGGTCCTCCTTCAATAATGGTGGCCATGAAGGGATGCTTTCAGCCTATGTTGAGCAGGGTCAAGGTGAGAAGGCATTATAATTATACAAACAAATGCAAGATGAGGGCATCTCACCAGATGCTATAACTTTGGCCTGGATTTTTGAGAGCATGTGGAAACATTGGAAATACAACTAAGGGGATCAGGATACCGCAGATCTTTGGAAATGCTTGTCGTATTTGAATGACACATTACCAGAAATAACATCAGTTGAAGGTCCTCATTGTGGTAAAATTCCATTAACTGGTCCCTCTAACATCTCTACAACCGATTTGAAGTGGAATATAGATAAGTGTTCTTCACATTTCGGTGGCATTATCATTACATCAAACATTCCTGAGAGCAACAAAGTGACTGTACAAGCAGATACTGATTTGGTCTGGACAATAGAGCTACAGCAACTCTATGATCAACTTCGAAACACTATTGTTTTTTTTGGTAAAAAAGGGGCCACTTTTCTAGGGCCTATAGCGGAAGGAACAGAGGATTGGGGAAGAAAAAGCATCACGTGAAGAGGATCGAGGCTCTAATTACACGAATTCAGCAGATATAGAGGATTGATTATTCTCAGTAACGGGGGGGGAATCGAATTTGGGGGTCGTGAGAAAGAAAAAGCAGAAAAAGACTATTTTTGAAAGGGGAGTTTTGGAGGCAAAAGGACGAAGAAGAAACAATAGCTATAGAGGAAGATGAAAGGACAACAAAGTGGCAGACGAGCCAGAAGGTAAAGACAAAGAGCCAGAAGGTGAAGACAAAGATGACATGAATGAGACGACAGTGGAATATGAGGATGAAGCTGAAGACTGATAGTGGAGGAAGAGGACGCTCAATGAAGTCTAAAGTGGATGAGTAGAGAGACCAATAACGAACGTTGAAGGTGTCGCAATGGTGAGGAGGAACGACAATGAAGTGACGCAAAAGTTGGTAACAAAGACACAGTAGAAGACTTGAAGATGATGACAATGTGCCACAGAGAGTCGAAGGGAACACCAACCTGCAGATGAAGAGGGGCATTGCAACATCTTCTACCTCGATGAAGGACAACGTGCTCGTGAGCAGTGACACCTGGTGACAATCGAAGGAGAATGAAAAGCTCGCAGAAGGAGTCCTATAGCACAACGAGGAGAGCTCTGAAGCTGAGGTGGAAAACAAAGTCTGAAAAGGATTGAAAATGTGCAAAGGTTCGAAGAACAATGGGAGGATGTCTGGAGCTGATGAAGGCGATGAAGATGACGAGGAGAAGCTCTAGCGACAAAGATGAAATTGGAACTCTAGTGATGAAGACATCAAAGATGAATCTTTAATTGAAGATAAAGGAACAATCGCAGGAATGAAAGAGTCGAGAGTCAACACTGGACGATGAAAAAGAAGGCTGACAAAGAGGAGGCACAGATGCTAGTGCGACTGAGAAGATGATGGTGGGATGGGGCATCAGTGGCGCCTTCACTACGAAGCTTCTCCAACATCACAGTGATGTCGTTCTTATCGACCGATGGATTACCTTGAGATCTCGTATGGCCGACTAAGATCCATTGTTCAGCCTGATTTTTCCAAAGAGTGTCTCGTTCTTCATTCCGAATACCTACAGAAAGGCAGGCACATGGAGGTTTTGTCCATACCAGACCTGCCAAGAAAACAAAATGCATTCAGTATTTTCAATCCGAGCAAGAAAAGTTGAATGAGGCAAACAATGTCTTGATCATTGGAGGAGGGCCTGTTAGTGTGGAATTAGCTGGGAAGATTGTCGTTGATTGTCCTGAAAAGAAAGTTACCCTTATGCACAGTGGTAACAGGCATCAGCTGATGTTTTAACTGGAAATCGTAATTTTTAGGGTAGGGTCCATCCATTGACCCGTGCTAACTATTTGGCAACGCCGCCCCTTGTAGTTGCATATGCTTTGGCTGGAACTGTGAATCTCTGAATTAGAGAGGATCTCTTCTATAAATAGCTTGTTTATACACTACTTTTAATTCAAGGATTGGGTTTGGTCAAACAGTGGGTTGGACAAAAACTTGGATTTGCAAGGTTTCACTCTTGTAGGTTATGGCTGCACCACTTGCATTGGAAACTTTGGAGAGTTACATGAATCTATGGCTGCTGCAATTACAGATAATGATATTATTGTTGTTGCAGCTATTCTAAGGTCTGAGACATATAGTATTGTTGTCCCAGATTGGGTTTAGAATTCTCAGAAGCTACGTGAGGCTGTGGATAAAATTCAACTAACCCCATTCAAACCAAAACAAGGAGGGTAAAAATTATCATAGATAAGAAGGCAACGACTATGAATGCTCCAGCGGCACGGCTGACGACTCTACTATCATGCATTGAAGTTGTGTAGAGCTACACTGATCACCATTCTCATTTCTATTCGTCTTCAGTTATTAGCAGAAATAAAAAATAGAGACTTGACATCATTTTCTCATCTTTCTCATTTGCTTGATTGATCTTCTATCCTGAAGTTATTCAAAGTCCTCTGTGGTCGTAACTTTGCTTTCAAAATCCTTCGACAATGGTGGATTCCGTGAGGTTTTACGGTGGATTCCGTAAACTTTGTTGACCGGGGCTCATACACAAAGTGGATTCTTTGTGCGAGAAGTTGATGGGGACGCCTATCCTTTTCAGGCGTTTCATTAATTTAGTGTATACATGGGTGATTCCATAGCGGGTGATTCCGCAAAATACATTTTAAATTAATAAACGTTTATGAGTTTAGAGTGCGCACTCGTAATAAATTAAGGTTAGGATTGATTTCTAATCAGTTGATTTATTTATGTAGCTGAAGACTGCTAGGTATTCACTTTTGTCAGTTTAATTGTATTATTTTACTAACGATTGTGAATGCTTCAGTTGATGTGTAGAGATAGCAGTAGTGGCGGAGGAAAGCATTGGAGGATAGCGTTTATTCAAGTTATCACTTATATTTTGATGGGCGCATACCTTAGGCATGGCGCCTATATTTTGTCACGCCTATTTATTGAGGAGTTGGATATTTATTTATTATTTTGTATGCGCATGGGTGCACAATTATGATATTTGTATTTGGGCATTGTATTGGGTACGCCTGACTCTTTGGGCACCAGCCCACTAGCTTTATTTCTATGTGAACTAGACAAATACTTGGATTTGCAAGGTTTCACTCTTGTAGGTTATGGGTGCACCACTTGCATTGGCAACTCTAGAGAGTTACATGAGTTTGTGGCTACTGCAATTATAGATAATGATATTATTGCTACTGGAGCTATTCTGAGCGCTGAGACATACAGAATTGTTATCCCAGATTGGGTTCAGAATTCTCAGAAGCTACATGAGACTGTGGATTTGAACATAGACAATAATTATGTGTCTGAATCAAAAGATCATGTTGTCACAACAGAGTTAAGCTCTTCTTATGTAAAAGAAGGAGTTGCTAAGCTAGAAAGTTGTTTGTCTCATCAGTCTTCTAAAGAGTTGTTGGAATGTAAACATGAACGTTGTGGAGGTTGCCATTGTAAGCTAATTTGGCTTTCTATTCGTCTTTAGTTATTGGCAGAAATAAAAACAGAGACTTGATATCATTTTTTCATCTTGCTTATTCGCTTAATTGATCTTCTATCTTGGAATTTCTCAAGGACCTCTGTGGTCTCGCGACTTTGCTTTCGAAAATCTTCGACAACGCTCAAGTCAAGAAGTCCTATGGACCCTTGACCAAGTATATTCCATGCCCAGAGGATGAGCGAGACTGGATGCATGTTCTTGCTATGATCGAATTGCCATTCTCAAATCATGAGGCATACGAGCAAGCCATCAAGATAGTTGACAAGTCAAAAGACACACCCTCCATACCAGTCTGCATGATGGCAGGAAACCTTCGTGGGTGACCTAAACCTGTCACATTCTAAGTGCCAAATAACAAGAGGGAACTCCAAGAGATTCTAGAGTATTTGACTGGCAAGCTAGCTGGCAATCCACCAGCAAACTTCAAGCCACTCCAAGATCTATTAGACGAACCAAGGTGGCAATGGACCAGGGTGCATGACTTAAACCTCATGTACGATTGAGCCCTAGTCCCCGATCAGAGACAAGAGATATACCAAAACCTAGGAGACGATGAGAAGTCTAATGAAGATGACTCCAATGACGAGTACGAAGACTGTCGTTCTTTTAGTGATGAAAATGAGGGTGAGATAGTCACGGTGGAATATAACGCTAAGGGATGAGAAATAGAACAGATACGACTGGACTCCAAGCCACAAAAAAAGGGTGTCTTTAAGATAGAGCGAGGGGTCATGCACATGGATTGTGACCGTGCTTGGTTGGAACACATAGGAGCCATAGATTTTGAACAAGCAGGCCTAACCCAACCAGGTACGACACTAGTGCTTGGAACAGAGTCACCCTCTAAGCTGCAACTGCCAGGAGAAACCACCTCTTCTAGCAAAAATGGCGAGTTTGATTCTAAGTCGGAAGTAAGCTCAGATAACGACTCGGAAATACCTAGACCATCCAACGCACCAACGGGGACCTACCCGTCCACCTAAGGTGCAGACGGTTGAAGGAAGAAAGGGCAAAACAACCTAGGGACATGCAAACGGAAGAGCAAAGAAAGCCGCAGGATCTCCCAAAGAGATTTATGAAATTCAAGAAGGGTGACAGGGTAGTAATCCTGTTGGGTGCCAAATGCTAAGGGCAAATGAGTGAACCCATCAAGGGACCAGCCAAGGCCAAGGAGGTGAACCTAGCAGAGGAAGGGGAGACACCTCAACTGGTCTTTATTGTCGATTACTTGACTGAGGAAGAGGAGATGAGTCTTGTTGCTCTCTTGCGAGAATACATAGATGTGTTTGCTTGGTCCTTTGAAGAGCTTAAGGAGGTAGATCTGAATGTAGTGACTCATAACATACCCACGACGCCAGATGCAACGCCGGTTAAGTAGCAACCGTACCTAATGAATCCAAAACAGGCTCATGTAGTCAAAGAGGAGATTGACAAGTTGATGAGAGCAAGATTCATTTATGAAATTGAGCACACAGACTGGCTGTCACCCATAGTCATAGTGATGAAGAAAAATGGAAAGATTAGAGTGTGCATCAATTACAAGAAGGTGAACCTTGCCACTAAGAGAGACAAGTACCCATTGCCGTATAGCGAGCACATGCTTGAAAGAGTGGTGGGCAAAGAGGCCTATAGCTTTCTGGACAGCTTCTTTGGATATAATGAGGTGCAAGTACATCTTGCCGACATCCATAAGACTACCTTCCCCACTGCGTGGGGTGTCTTTGAAAATCCTCGCAAAGAGCAGAGCAAAGACCACCCAAGTAGCCAATAAGACTACACATGCCACCCCAACTAGATGTCGTGGGGCTAAGCCATGATGATCAACGGAAGTACTTATTGATGGCCGGTCTAACCCCCTAGGAGGTCGATGCACTGGGCTTTGAAGAGGAAATATAGCAAGTAGACTGACATAGGGATGAAGCTGAGAACTCCAAATTGATATGGGCAGATTTAAAGAAGAGGTGATCCCACAACCCCCCTCGCCACATTCCCAAGAGCAACCATCAATTGACACATCTACGGAAAGACAAGCCTAAGGTATTACATGTGGTTATGAAGGCAAGAAACTAGGAAACAAATGAGAGCCATGCCGATCGTGCAATCATCCGCACCCCTACCACCGTGCCTAGATGTCCTCCTAGTAGGTTTCCATGCTGAATTAATAATTTGGGAGTAACAGGAAAGGGACAAAAAACATTTCTCCTTTAGCTTCTTTGTACCCAACAGCCTGAGGAGAGTCATGCCACTTAAAGTAGTGGAGAAATTGATTGTGATTGGAAGCTCACTAGGCCAAGAATGGCTGGAAGAGAGAGAAAATAATCCCACTCTCTACGGGACCAAAGAGACGCAAACTAAGGTCTTTGAAGTGCCACATTCTGTACAAGGCTATAACTGCTAGCCCATGTGGAGGAGACGGGTTTGTGACATCAGCATGCTCTCTTGGATGGCCTTTTGCAACACCTTATCCTACGAGAGGAACAACCCTACATTTATGGCATACCATCATAGGGTAGGAGTGGATTTTGACACTACCCTCCATAGACGCTATGACTTCCCCATTATCTATAATCCTAATTGCGGCCTCTTTTGAACAAGCTCTCACCTTCACCTTTGAAAGCCTAGACATTTCCATGACCCGCTTCCTTGCCAACTTTTCCTCTTGCCTCGATCCAGCCTTCATAACCACCTGTAATACCTTAGGCTTCTTAAACTCTTACTTAAGTAGGACCCTACCCCACAAAAATGTGGCCTTCCACCCCTCTTTTTTGATCCTAACGTCATCGATAGCTATGCCATGACATGCTTGATGATGATAGCTAGCCTTCTACCTTCTTTTTGTTGGGGGTAAAGGTGCCTCCGCCTAACTGCCCATGTATTACTACACTGACAGTCACCCACTGCACATTGCAGGTGGCGGGTGCCCGTCACCGTCACTTTATTCTTTATTCTTTTAGTGATAGTTTGAATAGAGGAAGGCCCAGTCACACATTGTGACTGTTGGAGTTCCCATTTCTTGTCTCTCTCTTTCTTGCTCTTGATCTCCTGTCATAGCTCTCGAGTGCAAGCTTCGATTCTTCTCATCTTTCAACTGGTATCGGAGCATGGCTTCCCGACCCTTGAGCTTGGCTTGTGGGATTCTCAACTTCCCATCGACTCCCCACTCGCATTGGGTCTCCTTCTAGGTAGCCATAGCTCATTCTCTTGAGCTCCCATCACTCCTCGGCTTCCCGAGATTCTTCCTGGCCTATTGAGGCACCATCAAGGCATTGACATTGAGGTATTGCTTCATTATTTGAGATATTTATCTCAGTCCACAGGTCTACGTAAACAAGGTTTTCACAGGTTGTGGGCAGCCAGAGCTCACACCTCTTGGCCTGGATCTTGCTTCCAACCTATCAAGGCTTGCTAAGGCTTGGTGTAGGCTTTCTTTGGCCCCCATTTGTGCCCCCTTTGGGCCCCATTGTTGACTCGTGGGACAGCAAATCCCCCCCAATGAGCTCACGTTTTTTTTGCGCCTGTTTTAAAATCTGGCCAAAAAATCACTCTTTTTGTCATATCTCGGGCATTCATAACCCGATTCAGGCAAGGTAAGAGTCTAAGTTGGGGTTTCAACACGCTCCGCACGTGATGGTGATGTTGGATTTGCCAAATTCAGATGATAGAATATTTTTCAATAGATTTCAGGTCTGAGACAGCATGTCTTTGTATACCTATGTCTTATGTGATGCTTCTACTGATGTCTATTGATACCGGATCACTTGTGGATGTTATGCCTCTTATGTGAGATGCATTTGGAGTTGATTTAGCTTAGCCATTGATTGTTTTGAACAATCCTAGATCTATCCAAAATAGGGCAGCCACCTGTTACTTCAATTTTATGCTTACAAGTCTTGGCATTTGATGCCCAAATATGCCCGGTTGGTACCTATACATACGAGAATCTATGCCTATGGTTTGCCTATGGACTTGAGCTTGGATTGAGCATTGATTTGCTCAGTTTACAGAGGTTATATTATGTTGGAAACTTCAGGGATAAAGGTATTTATGCTATAGTTGGGTTATGCCTATTGGTCATGGGGTGCTCCCGGCTACTTGGTATGATGTCATGATGTATTTGAACTATGCCACATGTCTTGTTTATGCTTCGGAATGCATTTGAGCTGAGATTAGAGCTTGATTTGGGTTTGACTTCCACTTCTTACAGCTGGCATTTCATCTATGACATGGTTTATGACTAAGCTACCTAGTATGGGTTATGATGTCTTGGTGAATGCTTTATGCTTTGGCTGTGGATGGCAATTGTTTGAGCTTATCTCGACATTCATCTGAGTATTCCCTTGAGCAATTGGACATTGAATTGGATTTTTCCGTTATGACTTGGCTTTTTCCATTACAACCTTGGATGCTATTGAGGCATTGTCTTTGTTACCTGTATTTGGTACTTTGACTTGGTTTGCTTGAGCTATTGAGCTCATTTAACCGCCTTTTGAGCCAATGGGAGAATCTTGTATGCTTGACCGACGTTGAGCAGGAGGTTTATGCTATTTTGAGCATTTTGCAGATACTTGAGACTTTGGGATCTCTTACACTTAAATGATCACGGTCCATGCATTGATATCTTAGAGTTGCTTTTGACTTGAGCTTGATCTTTGCACTCTTGTGAGCATACACCCACTGGTGTCAGGTCTTGCCAGTGTTATGTATACTTTGCCCTATTGTCTAGGAGGTATGCCTACTCCTTGACGGATACTTTGGTGACATGTTTGGGTGTTTGCTCAGAGTCTTGATGACTGTTTGGTGCTGATTTATGCCCATTTATGACCAGTCATGTCTTGGTTGTCATTTATTGACTTGGTACAGTGATTTGGTCAGCAATTGCTTCTCACAGTACCCTACTGTCATTTATTACAACAAGCATATAACTCTGGATTCACATGGATTTTTCATGCTGAAATATTCTGAAATGATGTACTTTCACTAGTGCTTGGTGGGCAATAGCTTTGGTTACACTTTTCTTGCCATTTTCTCTCGATTTTGGTGATTTTTTGGTCATTTTCTATAGTAAACAACAAGCACTTTTGAATTGTGTATAGTCTTCCAGCCTACATTATGGCGAGTTCGTCCACTGATCATGCTATTTTCAACATCACTAAGCTTGATGGTACGAATTTCTCTTATTGGAAGAGCCAGATTTGGCAAGTGTTAGTGTAGAAACCACAGATCAAACCATTGAGGTTGAGCGGGCATCCGTCTGCAACTATGCCAGATGAGGAATGGCTTGATCTTGATGAGTTATGCAAGTCCACTATTGTATTATCTCTCACAAAAGAGGTTCATTACAATGTATTTGAGGAAGAACAGAGTACACGGAAGTTGTGGGATAAAATCAAGAATCTCTATCACCAGAAAAGTCCAACGAGTCAGATGTATTGTGGCTGAAGCAGCTTATGGATCTGCGCATGAAGGAGAATGTGACTATGTTTGCTCACTTGAGCTAGTTCCATGCTATACTCAAGATCTTGACTTCGCAGGACATCACATTTGTAGAGGATGTCACTCCTCTTTTCTTGCTTGTTGGTACTCTTAATGAGTCATGGGATGTATTCCGCACTGCATTATGTACCTCTACTACTACCTTGAAATTATCTAATGTTGAGAGTGCTCTTCTGTAGAAAGAGGTTAACTATAAGAATTTGGATACCTCTCGTGTGTCACATGCTATGACAGTTAGAGGGAGGAATTATGGATATGGAAAGCATGGCAGTGGCAGTGGCAGTGGCCATGGACGGGATTCCCAAGAATCTCGCTCCAAGTCTCGTTTGTCGGAAGTCACGTAGCAAATCCCTTGGTAGAAATGTAGATATTACTTGTCACCGTTGTGGGAAAAAGGGCAATATTAGGCCAAAATGCCATGAACTACGCAATGAAAGGAGCAAAGATAAGTGGAAAGACAAAGTGCAGGATAAGTCTTCTGATCGCATCATAGTGCCTGCAAAGTCTAGTGTTAAAATTGAAGAAATCAATGTTATGCAGCCTGAGGATGTTGATGATGATGATCATATCCTTGCAGCTTCTTCTAATGCTTCGTAGATGATAGAGATACACTCTAGATATGCACAGTGTTGGCTCTTGGACTCAGGTGCGTCCTTTCATGTGACACCTTGCCGAGAGTGGTTTCAATCATAACGTACTATTTCGAGTTCTGCGCGCTTAGGTGATGACAACTCTCTTGATATTGTGGGCATTGGTGATGTTAGGTTGTAGTTTTCTTTTGGCAACAGTTTTGTTATGCAGGATGTACGTCATGTACATGCTTTACCCACAGTCTCATGCCAGTTGGATAGCTTGATGACGCAAGTTATCATGTATCTTTTGGAGACTCTGCATGGAAGATCACTCATGGTAGACTTGTGATTGCGAGAGGTGCCAAGGTTGGTAGTCTCTATCCCTTGATTGTATCCACTTCTTCCCTTGATCATGTTTTGTCTGTGGGTTCTATCCCACATGTATCTCTTCAGCATGCCTATTTGGGCCATATGTCTTTGAAGAGAATGAAAATGCTTTCTGGTTTGCACTACTTACCGCCCCTTGATTATGCATGTTTTGATTCATGTGAGCATTGTCTCTATGGCAGGCAGACTAGTTCTACTCATAAGAAGTCTAGTAGGCCACGCATGAGTGAGCCCTTAGCCTTTGTAACGTGTCCACTAGTATCATCCAGGACATGTCTTAGCAGTCCATCGAAAAGGATGTCTAGAAAGCTTGTTACGAGTTTTGCGATCTAGGTCTTCCCGCGTCTGCCACGTAGCGGAAGTATCCTGGCCGTTCCCACTTACGATCGACCGGAATACTTCCGCTACGTGGCAGACGTGGGAAGACCTAGATCGCAAAACCCGTAACATTCCATGGGAGTGCCGAGCGGAGCTTTCTAGACATCCGTTCCGATGGACTGCTAAGACGTGTCCTGGATGATACTAGTGGACATGTTACAGTTGGTATCAGAGCCGACCAACAACGGAATTGTTTTTTATGAGATCTCAATAAAATGAAGTAAAGAAATTGTTGCTGTCCAAACATTTTCTCACCTTCAATGTTGTCTTGCAGAATTATGAAGCGTGGAACAAGTTTTTGGTATTTCGAGTCATGTTTATGACTGCAATGCATTCTCCGCTTTATAGACAAAGAATTGGGATGATGAACATCCTGGAGCAGCTTTATAATCCATCACCTCTTTACATAGAACGAAGATGGACGGGGTCTTCAAGAATCTACTATATAACCGCCCACCGGTTTTCTTATCTACAGACCAACCTAAAGAGGATCAAGTGGTTGGAAGACTTGAAAGTTGTGAAGCTGTTCATTTTTGTGGAAGCTCACGTAAATTCGACTTTATATATTCAAGATCGGAGGGTTGAAATGAACTCATATGTATATGAGGAAGTAACCCGTGTAATCCCAGCCGACAGGATTAAAATGTTGGGCCACCATGAGAAGTATGGATTCCAACGGAAAGGGTATCCTGAACTTCCAATGAATTATCGATTCCTAAAGATCCATGACCCAAAACCCTACTACTACACAGTTCCTGTAGACAAATGCAATACAACGTTGTTCTCGCCAAACTGAATGTAATGATTGGATTATCATCACACGAAATGTTGTATAAGGCTATGCCCATGTAAATACAAATAAAGACTTCTTTTATCAATATCTGGCTGTGCATAAGAGTTGTTAAAAAGTTAAGTAGCTACATTGTTTACGAGATAGCTGAACTAAAAATGAAAGATAAGCTAACGTCGATTATCATATAATAACATTAAGAAAACTTTTATCCAGGCAAAACCCCAGGTACAGGTTCCAAATTCACCTCCTACATCAAGTACTGCTGTGACCCAGGAGAAGAAGTTCCTCCTCAAGCAGATAAAGCCACCCAAGTTTGACGGGAAGGGCAAATTCGTCCAGGCGGATGCTGAAATTTGGATTGAATCCATGGAGGATTACTTTGAAGCAGCTGGTACTGCACCTACCAATCAGGCCATGCTCGCCAAGTTAAAACTCACTGGCAAAGCCAGACTTTGGTGGAAGCAATGGTGCAGGGATCACGGGACTTCAGAGGGGTCCGTTACCTGGGAGAAGTTGAAGAAAGCCGTGCAGGGAAGATATTTACCACCTGCATATCGTACGCAAAAAATGAATGAGTTCTACGAGCTAAAACAGATAGGACTCACTCTTGACGCATACTACTCTAAATTCGTCTCACTTTTAAAGTATGTGCCACAGATGGACATGACGCAGTAGGTGTCCAAATTTTGTACGGGCTTAAATCCACCCGTAAATACCCGTCTCGAATCTATGCGTCCATCAGATCTTCAGGATGCACTTATTCGAGCGGCGCCTATAATTCAGGAGGTGCAAGCTAGACCAAGGGGTAACAAAACTTGGTCCTATAGTGACCCGAACAGAGGAGCATTCAGACCTCAAATGAAGAGAGTTCAAGGTCACAATCAGGGACAAAGGAAGAAAGCAAGGACAAATAACGTCAACAACTTTTTTCCTACTCAAAGTAATGGCCGAAACCTCCGTTGTTTCCACTGCAACGAACCCGGTCACTTCAAGAGGCAATGTCCCAAGCTCAGCGGAGGACATCGCCAAACGCCTTTCCAAGGAGAAGGCCGCGGTCAAGGAGCCGTTACCCGTGGAAGAGGAAGAACCACTTGCATTGCCAATAGGCAAAGATGCGAAGAAGAAGAAGAGGAAGATCCAACTATGGAAGCAGAATTTGAAAGAGCGACAGTCCATGCTGCTTTACACAAGAAAGGGCCGAATCGCCAGTTCTCGATAATTCAGACACCGTCGGACTATCAAGGAAAAGGTTTCAAAACCTTGATTGATTGTGGCAGTACACATTCCTTTATCTCACCAGCATGTGCAGAAAGATTAGGAATAGCCAGAGTAGAAGCACCTACCCTGCTTGTGGAATTGGCAAACGGTCGTGAGGTAACTTGTACCAGGCAAACTGCTAAGGTGGAATTTTTTCTGGGAGGAAAGAAGACTTCAGTCAAATTCAGAGTCATGAATTTAGGTATCCATGAGTGTCTACTCGGGATGGATTGGCTTAAGCCTAATGACGCCCACATTCATTGTGGAAAGGGTCAAGTTTCCTTCCGAAACTCTGAAAGGGAATTTGTCACAACTCAAGGTGAGGTAGGAATGCCAAGAATCCAATTGGCCAAAGTATCTCGGATCAAAAAAGGAGTCAGAAAAGGATTACTCGTTTACCTGATCAAACTCAACAAGTTGGATCAAAAACAAGAGTCTCGTGAGGGACCTTCTTGGCTAAAGGAATATGCTGACGTATTCCTTGAGGAATTAACTAAACTTCCGCCTCAAAGAGAAGTAGATCATGAGATTAGGCTAGTACCTGGAGCTGCACCAATTGCAAAGAGACCTTATAGAATGTCCATACCAGAAGCAATTGAGTTGAAAGAACAGCTCAAGCAATTGTTAGATCAGGGTTACATCCGGCCTAGCACTTCACCGTGGGGAGCTCCAGTACTGTTCCAGAAAAAGAAAGATGGGACACTTCGACTATGTATTGATTACCAAGGGCTGAATCAATCAACAGTCAAGAACAAGTATCCTATTCCTAGAATAGATGAGCTTCTTGATCGTCTTCAAGGTGGAAAGATCTTCTCCAAGATTGATCTCAGGTCAGGTTACTCTCAAATAAGGATCAAGGAAGAAGATATTCCAAAGACGGCCTTCAATACAAGATATGGGCACTTTGAGTTCCTGGTTATGTCATTCGGGCTTACGAATGCACCTGCCACCTTCAATAGATTAATGCAAGATATTTTTAGACCATATCTTGATGATTTCGTGCTTGTCTTCTTCGATGACACTTTAGTCTATTCTAAACAGGAAGAAGATCATGAACCTCAACTTCGGATTGTCCTTGAGACAATGAGGTCTCATAAGCTATATGCAAAAATGAAGAAGTGTGCATTCTTCAAGCGTCAGATTGAATATATGGGATTCATAGTATCATCAGAAGGAATATCAGTAGACCCAGCCAAGGTCAGAGATGTGCTTGAATGGCCAATACCAGTATCCGTCGAATAGATACATAGCTTTCTTGGATTGACAGGATGGTATAGGGTCTTCATCAAAATTTATGCTTTGATTGCAGCACCTCTTACAGATTTACTAAAGAAGCAGACTTCCATTACATGGTCAACTTCAGAACAAAATAGCTTCGACAAATTGAAGCAAAGTTTGGTATCAGCACCTATTCTAAAACTTCCTGACCTCAATAAGGAGTTCGAGGTAGTAACTGATGCTAGCATTCTTGCCTTGGGGTGTGTACTTATGCAGGAAGGTCATCCAGTAGCATACTCTTCAAGAAAATTGAAGAGTCACCGAAAGAAGTATGCCACGCATGATCTGGAATTACTAGCTGTCATCCATGCTCTAAAGCTTTGGAGACACTACCTGTTGGGTAACAAGTTTACGCTAGTAACCGATCATAAAAGTCTCAAATGGATTTTTACCCAGAACGAGCTCAACATGAGGCAACGTCGGTGGATTGAAGTATTGGAGGAATATGATTTTGAAATCAAGTACCGACCAGGGAAGGAGAATGTAGTTGCCGATGCACTCAGTCACAAGGCATTCCTAAATTCCCTAATCTTGCAGAATCCATCAACGGCCAGATCTCTGGCTACAAAGGTATCTATGCCAAACAACCCTATACTTGAACTAGCTAGAGAGGAAGCATGCCATGATTTGCCCTACCAAACAATGATAAAGGAAATATCTACCAAGGAGAAAAATCAGAAGTTGCAAGCTAAGTATCAGGAATTTTCCATTGATAATGGACTTGTCTACTATAGAACAAGGCTGTGTATACCAGCAAGCCAGTCACTTAAGCAGAAGATATTATGGGAAGCTCATGATTCTCCTTTCGGAGGACATCCTAGCTATGCTAAGACTCTTAATGCAGTTAGAAAGAGCTATCATTGGGAGAGGCTTAAAGGTGACGTTCTCAAATATGTCACTGAGTGTTTGTCTTGCCAACGTATCAAAGCTAAACATGTCATGATGCTAGGGAAACTGCAACCGCTTGACATTCCCCAAATGAAATTCGAATTCATCAGTATGGATTTTGTTGTGGGCTTACCCCAAGTCCAAGGAGGATACAATTCCATTATGGTTGTGGTTGACATGCTTACCAAGGTTGCACACCTGATTCCAGTAAAGTCAAATTATAAAGCCTCCGACATTGCGAGATTGTTTATCAAGGAGATATTCAAGCTACATGGGTTACCTAGAAGAATCATTAGTGATCGAGATTCTCTCTTCACATCACACTTCTGGAGAGCTATCTTTGAAGCTATTGGGACTCAACTCTGTTTTAGCACCGCCTACCATCCCCAAACGGATGGCCAAACAGAGCGAGTAAATCAAGTCATTGAGGATATGCTTAGGGCATACTGTTGTCGAGAGCCGAAGAGGTGGATTCAATTCTTTCCTTTGGTTGAATTTGCCTACAATGCTTCTTACCAGCAGAGCATTCAGATGACTCCTTTCCAGGCATTGTATGGTCGTGATTGTCGAAGTCCCCTAAACTTTTCAGATCCAACCCTAAGAGTTGAAGCGTCAAGATAGATGTTGGAGGACATGGATGATCAAATAAGATCAATAAGACAAGTCATACAAGCGGCCAAGGATAGACAAAAGGCATACGCAGATTTGAAACGTCAAGAAAGGGTCTTCGAAGAAGGAGACATGGTCTTCATTCGTGTACGCCCTAAAAAGAGTTCTCTATCCCTAGGAGAATGCAAGAAGCTAAGTCCAAGGTATTGTGGGCCGTACAAAATCCTCAAATGCCTAGGACCCAATGCTTATAAATTGCAACTCCCTAAGAACCTAAAGGTTCACAATGTATTCCATATCAGCCTCTTAAAAAAATATATACCCAACCCTACAAACCCCTGACAACCTCAATAGTGGTATGTTATATCTGCAACTCCCCGAGGTGAGAGAGTATATGATCAAAGCAATGTTCAGAGCATAGATAAAGATAATATGCAAATAGAGGGGTCGATATTACAAGGGGTAGAGGCCGTCGAAAGCTTGGAGCCAGCATCGGTTAACAATGATGGAAATATAGGAGTCCAAGAATTCTTTGAGAACGAGGTGGACTCATTCTTTTGTGGTGACATGTCTATCGACCTTCCAGTGTATGCGAAGTTGTGTCAAGAGATTAACATAGGACCATAGGATACTTCATACTTGGAGCATCCAATTACTCAATTCGTTGACCAATCGCTTATAAGGGTACATAAGATATGCATTTTAAGTGAGATTTTTTTTTAAATGATTTATATTACTATGCTTTGTATGATTAAAATTGATTATTCTAATATCATTTTTTATCTGTGTAAGTGACATTTTTAGGATGAGTCGAGGGATGAGTGATGAGGAGTTACAAGATATCTTCACACGTATGTCTCCAGACCACATCGCGAGATTCAGAGATATGGCAGACTAGGAGCTGTCTCGGTCTTTGTCAGGGCACTTTGATAGATCTACTTCAGCGTGATCGGATGCTTTAGCTTCGAGCAGACGAGCTCGACACTCCAGACTTGGGCCAGAGGGAGGGAGTGCTTTGGGGTCAGGGGGATGCTATAGAGATACAGAAGCAGTGAGCCCGCGGTCGACACGGGATACAGGTGTGACTCCTCGCTCTCGTGGCCCTTCTAGGGAGCATGGCTCAGGCTCAAGTGGATGCTGTGGAGGTATGGACACGGTGTCTCCGTCTCATCGTTCAGTTGGAGCTGCATCACCTCAGGGATTTGTCACACTTGTGGGGACATCTACTCCAGTTACTCTGACTTTTGCTCAACCATCAGCAAGTGACATCCCTGTGGGTGCCACTTCGAGAGATATTACCCCGGTCAGTACACCGAATGCAGAGGGGTCTCTTGGATATGCCTAGGAGCATGGACGTAGATCGGAGAGGACCCATCTTAGGTAGACTCCAGGGGGATATGGATATCTAGTCGATGGTAGGTCTGGCTCGCATGAGAGAGTTATGCCAACAAGTTTTTTGGCACAATGTCTTGGATCATTGGAAGAACATACCGGAGGGGAGTAAGGACTACATAGTAGCATTCTTGCACGAGGAGTTTCCGGTTCTAGCCTCAGTAGGATAGATTCTCTACAGGTTGGATGATGGATTGCATGCATGCATACATGTCACACAGATGATCCGACGCACGCAAGGCAATCAAGAGTGGGGCTGCAAAGTCCGAGTGGTTAGATGCAGATGATTGGCACCGACTGAGGGAGGAGGCTACAGATTCTCCAGGACATTGGAGTCAGTAGCGTGAGGCGGCGAGGGCACGACTCGAGGCCGGAGTGGTCCATCATCTTGGGAGTGGCGGCCACATGACATATTTGGAGGACTTTGTATGTTTTTCTTTTGTTTTGCTTGTTTATTTTTTTGCAATATTCTTTGTACTGACAATCATGTTTCTAACAGTTAGCATTTTGTTTCTTTTGCAGCACTCCATTACAAATCGCGATTCGACTGGCCTTGAGACTTGATATGCAGAGAGGCATGGTCTCACTTCATTGATCGACTGATTGTATAGACGCGACGGCCCTGTAAGTCACTCATCTTTCTTGTCCGTAGTTACCATGTTTAATTAGAATGCATTATTGTATGGTGGACTGATGTGTTGTTTATTTTTCTGCTGAGTCCGTTCGATGCTCCTTTGCGGCGGAATGAGCTTTCCGAGGACAAGGATATTTAGCTCGCCCTTGGATCCCTGGAGCTCACACACCTTTATTTTTGAGTCACCTGATCTATGCATATATTTTCTATGTATTAGTGATATCTTGTCATGATTGTACCAATCGCTTATTATGTGATCATGTATTTATTTCATGTATCAGTGTTATGATTTTAGTATACATTGTTTTTGTTTGAAGCGCATTGTACACAATGCAGAAACTATTTTGTATGGCTCTAATAAAGCACACAGTGCTAGCTGCCCTGCCACAAAATTTTTTTTCCCTGTTACCGTCGCTATTAGAGTCGCAAATTTTACTACTCGTATCGTTATTGGCATCGCTATTTACGTCGCAAACCGTCGCTATCAGCATCAGTATTGATACTGACGCCAATATTGACGCTAATAGCGACAGTGATACCAACTATTCTATGGCGCCGCCAATAACGATGCTTTTTGCGATGACGGGGAAAAAATTTGTTATTTGCATTTTCGTTGCTTTAAACGTCAATATAAGGCCTATATCTTATAGTGTAAGTGGGTGCCTACCAATGATAAAGTGCCTAGAAAGAGGGCACCAATCATTTTTAGGGCTATTAGTGAAAAACCCTAACTAAGATGGATACATGGAAGAAGTGGTTTCTTAATGCTTCCTTTTAGGCCCAAAAAAGGGATGAAGAAGTGGGAGTGAATGGAGGTAATGAGAAGATGTAAAGGATCCTTGAGATCCAAGATTTCCACCTAAAAGGTAACTTATAATAAGGAACAATGGACATGATGAACTATAGAACCTGATTCCACCTCGAGAGAGAAGCCACTAGCTCCGTAACTCCATGCTGAAAGAAATTTTAAGGTCTCCACACCAAGTTGTAGAGATGATCTCTAAGGTCCCAATCTAGGTTGTACTTGAAGATCCAAGGTATCAAGAAGAGAAATTACTACTTGAAGGTAGCCATCCCAAAAGAGTAAATGGTGGGTGAAAAACTTCAAGATAAAGAGGAATCCCCTTTGAGGGTCAAGATAAGTGACCTGAAGATGAAGGACAACTATCAAGGAGTGAAACACAATTGTCAGATGTTGTTAGGGAGGATGAAGATGATCAGTAGCTCTCGAAGGAGCGAAGTGTAGTCCTTGGATGCTAAGAGATGGGCCATGTGGCAAAACATTGGAGGGAGGATGATGCCAAACACTTGGGAGCTCCAAACACAAAGGTTGAAGAGCTACTTGACTACAATACACAAGTGGCAGGGGCTCTAAACTTGACACCAAGTTAGAAGGATAATGCCAAGGTGTAGAATGCTGATGCCAAGTTGGGGATGATGACATCAAGCAGCAGGGGGAAGCAGAAATTGCAAGTGAATGTGGAGCCTCAAGGAGAAGGGTGCTAATGCCAAGCAAAGGGATGGTGATGTTAGGTGGAAGATGCTACAAATGCAAGGTTTGATGTTGTGGGAACATGGCACCTAAAGTAGAGGGAGAAGATAGTGAAAGCCAACAATGAAGCATGAACTGCAATGTCCGCCTAAAGGGGTGTGAGGGTAGTGGAAGGACTAGAGAGAGAAGGGAAGGGTGTTTGATGATAGAAGAAGAATGGTGGAGAATGACTAAAGAGATGTGTAGAATGAGTGGAGAGGTGGCCTATTTATAGGACTTAGCTATCTAGGGTGGTGCACCACTAAGTGGATGCCCACTAAGAAAGTGCTCAGAAAATGGGTACTAGCCCTTTTTGGGGATGTCAATGTAAAAACCTAACTAAGGTAGATACATGGAAAAAGTGGTTTCTCAATAGATGTAACTAACCAAATATAACAAGTGGTAAGTGGAAAGTCACTCGTCATGTGAGGATGATAATGACCACCCATGTGCTAAGTGTAGATATTGTCGGAGCATGTAAGATAAAAGGTCTATCACAAGGCTATGCGACATAAGGATTCAGAGAGAGTGAAACAAGGGACATGTAGAAAGAAAGAGTATTAAGTATTTAGATGAAGTGAAAGACAATGATAGAGGTGAAATCTGATGATTCTATTCCATATATGGTTCAACAATACATCTCAATACAATCATATAAAATACCACATCCTAGGTATGCAAACACACATGAGATGATTACATAGCATACAATCTAATATTGTAGCTCAAAAAACCTCTAACATGCATCAAGATCTCTACTGTACATAGACCAAAATCAAAGACATGTACCTCATAACTCAATACATACATCCAAATCTTTGCAATAGATGATATGTACTAATGCTAGAAAGTGACACTAAGCATCAGAATCCATGGAAAACCATTGTTTAACCATTATAGGGTTTCAAAAACCACTTTAGCCTTTTATAAAAGTTTTATTATAGTAAGAAGAAAACACTCCTTACTACCCATAAAACAACTCTAAACTTGAGTTTTGATGATACTCAAATCTTCTTTAGAGAGTCCAATTCCATCAACAAATGCATTTAGAAGTCAGTTTAAAGCTCTTGAACTTTATGAATAGCATGTTGCCATGTTTTGCCCTATTCTCGACAACAAAGACACTTTAGAGATCACTTCTAAAACCTTCCCTTAAGTCCTTTTATCATAAATTTTGATGGCTTCCCTTTCTACCCTACCTTGGGAGTTTCTTATTGAGTATAAGAAGAATATATCTCTCCTTCCCAACCTCTCCACGTTTTTTCCCAAGTAGGCTATCCACAACTAGCTTCACACAAAAGTTTCACTTTTCTCCTTCTTCCCCTTTGCATGTTCATTATATTTGGACACTTTGCCCTTATCCCATGAGCAGTGGACATTATCTTGGGTACTCACTTATTCTTAATACTTTTGGTCCTAATCATTTACAACCTTTGCAAAGTGCATGGTTATTGACTTGACAAGTATATCATATGTAAACTCCATCTTATACTTGGCAAGTCTTTGATGAAGCTTGAATAATCAATTACACTCCCGAATAGTCTTAAAGACACTCAACTTTCATTTTTCATCCAAACGCTAGTCATGAGACATAGATGAAAGCGTAGCATTTCAATAGAATTTGCAAGTTTTTACTGAATGAACACATTGTGTCATGACATGGTGGAGACCCATTTAACTAGGTGATTTGTCATCGATATCTACACATGTTTAGTTTGCCATCTCAACACTCTATGTCAAGATCAATAATCTTTGCAACTCCAAGTAAGCTTTAAAATCCTCAAAGTTTCTTTGCACCCAATGTCTTTAAGAAAATGTCAACTATCTATTCTTGTGTGATGATGTCCAAGTTGAATTCACCCTACTCCTTGCATGGAACATAAGGTTCTTAGCCAATTGTATGTACTACTATATGTTGTCATAATTAATCATAACTAGACCTTGTCCCTATACACCCAGATCACCTAATAACTTTTGTGGGCATACCACTTCACATGCTGCCATAGCGGTACGTCTATACTCAATAAAACAACCGATGGTTGCCTTTTGCTGCTTCAAGTAACAGCTACACTACCAAGAGAGAATATGAATCCACTTATAGATCTTTTATTAGACATGCAACTAGCCCAATTGGCATTTGTGTTACCCAAACACTTGTACATCATTACCCACCTGACAAAAGAGTCCATAATGCAAGGTGGATCTCACATATCTCAATATGCATTTGACTACATCCAAATGAGACTTTCTAGGTACTTGTATAAATTGACTCACAAGCCCAATAGTATAGCTCAAGTTTGGTGACCTTGTGACAGTCATATAGATCAGAATCCCTACTATCCTCTTGAACATAATAGGGTCTTCTATCTCATCCCTAATATCCCACCTTAATATTTGCTCCAATAGTATGAAAAGAGCCTTATATGCCATCATACCTTGGGGAGAATCATATACCATAGACACATTTGATCATCTAAATATCAAGAAAGTACCTTAACTCATCCAAATCCTTCATCTCAAACTTCTACTTTAAAAGGCCCTTGACATTAGCAATTCCATTGTCATTATCACTTTAATAATCAAGTCATGCATATAGATGACTATGATGACCAAACCTAGATCACCCTTCCTCACATAATATGAGTGATTTGTCTCTATGATATTATCAAACCATGCTCTAGGTGCTTGTTTTAGCCTATACAACACATTCTTTAACTTGCACCCATGTGGGATACTCCAAATCCTCATAACTTGTTGGCTGCTCCATATATACCTCTTCTTGCAAATCACCATGTAATAAGGCATTCTTTACATCCGTCTGTTGTAAACTCTAAGCTTTTGCTACCAATCCAATCACACATCTAACAATTGTTATCCTAACAACTAGACTAAATGTCTCTTCATAGTCTATTCCATATGTCTATGCATAACCTTTTGCAACTAGCCTAGCCTTATACTTGTTAATAGAACCATCTTCATTATTCTTTATTTTATAGACCGAATTACAACAATAGGTTTCTTACCCTGGGGTAATGATCATAGATCTCAGGTCCTATTGTCCTCTAATGGAGCCATCTCCTCATCCATTATTGCATCCCAATGAGCATGACTAGCAAGCTTCTCAAAATAAATGGACTCAACATCCTCAACCACCTCACTATAGAATCATAATGGTGAGCCACATAATCCTCAAAACCAAATCTTCTAAGAGGATATCTCACCTTGCTAGACCTATGTATCACTAAGTCACTCAATGGAGCCTTTACACTACTATGTGCCTCCTATGTGCGATTTATACACTTGATATTCTAACTGAAGGAATACCAAGCTCATCATCCAAATCTTTGAGCCACTAGAGTTTCCATCAAGAATTGAATGACTAGTAGATGCATCATTACCACATCTAATACTTCCCTCTTCTGTTTATCATTACTTTCAACATTAGTACATGCACTTGAAGATGTGGGGTTTCTTCTTAATCTCCCACCACTATAGGGATTTGAGCTTATAGCGACGACGATTAGAGATGGCAGGTAGCGGTGTCGCTATTTGCGACGCAAATAGCGACGGTCCACAGGGAAAAAAAAGGTCCAAAATCGAGCGCGGCTTTATTTCGTGTTTTCGCGTTTTGTGTTTTGAGAGCGAGAGCGAGGGAGAGAGCGACCATCATGAGAGAAGGAGAGGAAGAAGACTTGTTGCTGCCACCGTTGTTCGCGAAGGAGAGGAGGAGCCTTCATCGCAAAGAGGAGCCACCCCAAACTCGTCATATCTCATCGCTGAGTCTCCCTCTCTCCTTCTTTTTCTTGTTTAAGGTTTAAATCACTTTCTCTTTTGCTTGTTTAGGAGAGGAAATGAGAGAGAAAGAGAGGGAGACGGAGAGAGAGGGAGACGGAGAGAGAGGGAGAAGGAGAGGGAGAGGGAGAGGGAGAGGGAGAGGGAGAGAGAGTGAATTCTCTCTCTCCCTCTCCCTTTTGCTTATTTAAGGTTTAAATCACTTTCTCTTTTGCTTGTTTAGGAGAGGAAATGAGAGAGAAAGAGAGGGAGAGGGAGAGAGAGAGGGAAAGGGAGGGAGAGTGCATTCTCTCTCTCCCTCTCCCTTTTGCTTGTTTAAGGTTTAAATCACTTTCTCTTTTTCTTGTTTAGGAGAGGAAATGAGAGAGAAAGAGAGGGAGAGGGAGAGAGAGAGAGAGGGAGAGAAAGAGAAAGAGAGGGAGAGGGAGAGGGAGGGGGAGGAAATGAGAGAGGGAGGGAGAGTGCATTCTCTCTCTCCCTCTCCCTTTTGCTTTTGGAGAGTGTTAGGATATATTATGAGAGGGAGAGGAAATGCAAGAGAAAGAGAGGGAAAGGGAGAGGGAGGGACAGAAAGAGAGAGAGAGAGGGAGAAAGAGAAAGAGAAAGAGAGGGAGAGGGAGAGGGAGGGGAGGAAATCTCTTTCTCTTTCTCTCTCCCTCTCCCTTTTGCTTTTAGAGTGTTAGGATATATTGTGAGAGGGAAAGGAAATGAGAGAGAGGGAGAGGGAGAGGGAGAGAGAGGGAGAGAAAGAGAAAGAGATGTATACTCAAATGGATAGCTTTATGGAGATGTATGTCTACTCAAATGGATAGCTTTTGTCTACTCAAGATGTAGTCCACCTGTGTGTGCATATATTGGAATGATAACATATCCATCATTATGGTAATGGTATGCACTTTTCTTTTTTTATGGGTACCATTACATCGACTCCTTAAGAGGGCTAAAAAATAGTCATACACTTTATAAAGTCTAATTAGGAGATTTAAGATACACGATAATAGACTTATTGATAATGGTATGCAATGTGCTTTGCCATGGGCCACGTACATTGGTGACTCTTTAAGATGGCTTAAAATTGGTCATATCCTTCATAATGTACAAGTAGGGGATCTAATTGTGATATGCATAATTCATTGTTTTTGTATTAACTTTATAGGCATAACAAATTAGTAATCATGCCAACTAGTCAATGGAAGAACTAAAAGAAAATGATACCCTAGCTAATGGTCATTATAGTACTTCATCAAAATGAACCCGAAAGTATTGCTATAGAAGAAGAATCCCTTAAATTGAGCATAGGATATTTTCTTCAAATGTTATGACTATGAGTCGAATTGATTGGAAAAATTTTTATAACTATAGTTGATAAATTTCATAGATGGCATTAATTTTTATACATGGACCTAGGACAAAAAAACCACATTACTAAGATATTTTTTGTTGAGACTGATTTATTATTAGACTAAGAGATCCTCAATGATGCTCATAAATGGATTACTTATACTCAAAGCCCTCTAGTGGAGTTGTATAAGTAATCCTAGTAGATCCCCTCTAAGATACTCAAAGTACATAACCTAGAGACCGTAGCTAGGTATATAAGGTATAATGGTTGCACAAGAAGACACCTCAATAATTGACTGATCGCCACTAAATCCCAAAGAAGAATCGTGTTCCATCCCCTTCAACTCTATATTCACCTCGTGAAGAACTTCATTAATCATAGCATCCTTGTCACCAATCTTTTTGTTGCAATGATGAAGTAACATATTCATCACTTTTCCTCTTAGCATCTAAGGCATTATCCAATCTTTTAGTCAAGTCCAAACGTTTAGTCTTCGACTCATGAACCTTATGAACCAATGCTTGTTTTTTTACAATAATGAATAATTATCTACCGGGACAAACAAATCCTTGAGCATGGTATATGGCCAAGATATAACATCAATAAATCTCTCAACTATTATGTCCCATGCATTCTTTACATCAATCAGTAAAGCATTTCTTATATCTTGAAGTTTAGATTTCAACACCATGGATGCATCAATATCAATCTCAATGTTTTACAAAATTTACTTCTCAATCTCTTGCAGAGGCTAAAACCTCTCAAGCAAGAGCTAATGGTCAACTTGCAACTTGTTATACATCTCCATAAAGCTATCCATTTGAGCCTCATTTGTTGTGATGTAGATAAGATGGAAAACGAAGAAGGTCTTATTGTTCAAGATCGCGAGGCGTATCTTAATCAGCGTGTCCCATGTCCTTGCTCTCAATGCAAGTTGGCAATTAGATGAAAATGCTGATTGTCTATAGAACATGTACGACGATTTGGTGAGTTTCAATCTGAGATCATTGATCAGGCGATTGCAGATTTTTAGCAAATGGTAATTTGAAGTTAATATCAATCATGCATTGTACTCACAAGCTAATTGAAAACCATATACAATAAGATTGGGTCTTGTTGGAAAATTTTCTATTCAAGGAGGTGATGTCTCGTCCCAAGGGGGAGTGCACCCTTTGCGGCCAATTAGAAGAGTTCGTGGGTGTGCGATGGATGGAGTGCATGAGCCAATCCACCACTCACAAGGCCAATCTATACCGTCAATGCCAGAGGAGACAGACAACCTTCCAGACCTACCTACAATCTTGGAGCCTGAGATGGAGGCAATGATCGATGCATTGATTCCCATGGATGTCAAGACTTCTGATCCACTTAGAGAGGAAGCATCCATACCATTATATGATGGCTACTGAGTATCTTGGTTGAAGACACTGCTTGCACTCTTAAGTGTGCAAGTAAAATACGGATGGAGCGATACAAGTGTGACCGAGTTATTCAAGTACCTTGCACATAGGCTTCATTGATTTTTTTTTTGATACTATTATTACAAACATTTGTGCTTTTTCAAGGTGTTTTATGATTTTTTTCAAGTTATTGAAATATCATAGATTGCCACCTGCAAATACCATGCCTGAGTCTCGTGATGATGCACGACATGTTTTACGGAAGCTTGGCATGGACTACAATAACATCCATGCATGTATCAACGATTGCATACTGTTTCGAGAAGAATACGAGACTATGGAGACATGTCCAAAGTGTGGTGCTCATAGGTATCGACACGACTTACAAGGGCAAACCATCCCTCAAAAAGTTCTCAGACAATTTCTACTCATCCCCCGCATAAACCACATGTTTCGTGCGTCCGGCATGGCGAGCTTGACCATGTGGCACATGCTGAATAGGTCCACGGATGGAGTTCAACGAATATCAGCGGATTCGCGCGCATGGAGCCACATTGACTCTACCTTCCCAGGATTTGCGTGAGCCAAGGAATCTTCGGCTCGGTCTCGCAATGGATGGCGTGAACCCATTCGGTGTGCGCTCAACTTCTTACAATGTGTGGCCTATAGTCCTTGTCAACTACAACATCCCTCCATGGCTTTCTACGAAGAAAGGACATCTCATCCTTAGCTTGCTCATCCCAGGCCGCTACAAAGTAAAAAATATGGACATGTATCTTTGTCCATTAGTCGATGAGCTTAAGATTTTGTGGAAGGAGGGGGTCACTGTGCAAGATATGAGCAGGCGCGATGGTCGGTGGTTCGCCAATATTTGAGTCATTCTCATGTGGACGATGCATGACTTTCCGGGATTGGGAGAGTGCTCAGGTGAGAAGGCCTTCGTTCTTGCTGGTAATATCTATATTTTATCTCATTCAATCAAGTATTCAATAGGTCGTGGTGTTGGAACAGGTTTGGTTACCAATCATGCATGTCCATTGTGCGGGCCACAGTTAGACTCCCGAAGGTCACGAACCATGAAGAAGATGGTATATCAAGGACATGCCGCTTTCTTGCCGAAGGATCATGAACTCAGGGAAGGTTTCCTTGGACGACCTCTAACACGTATGAACGCCGCAAGCTGGTATGAGCTGAAAATGCTCCACGCAAAATCACATCCAAATGGAATGCGATGGTTCTCAGTTTTCTACGAGTTGCCATATTGGACCCACTTACAGGTCAACCACTTGTTGGATCCCATGCATATTTTCAAGAATGTGGGTAGCTTGCTATGGGACCACATCACAGGAAAGAGAGACACTATAGGGGCATGAATGGATTTGAAGGAGGTAGGTAAGATGGAGGCGCTTTGGCCGCAGTTGAGTGCTGATGGTCGCGTGCAGCTTCCTCGCGCTCCTTGGGTTTTTTCCACTAAATAAGAGAACATTGTGAAGCAAGTAATCAAGTCTATCCGCACTCCGACGGGTATGATGCGTTCTCTCAGGTCCGCATTTTCTAAAGACGACCAATTGTCGGGGCTAAAATCCCATGATTGGCATAAGATATGTCAGGTTTGTGCTACGAATGGATTATAATTAGCATGGGAATTTTGCAATTTGGAAAGTGATCATTATTCATAATGCTTTCTCATTTGTGGCAGTTTGTCCTACCGATCGCGATCGCAGGATGCCTTACTCCAAAAATTCGCGGGCCATTTACAAGTTGTCGACTTTGGTGCAATGGATCTCATAGAAAGAGATTAAGACATCCTTTATTGAGTCCGCGAGGCGCGAGGCGGGGAGCAGTGGAGACGTTCTATCTCTTTGAGAAATACCTACCCACTAGCATGCTTACGATACAAATCCACCTTCTTGTGCATCTTGTGGAAAAAGTGGAGATTGCTGGACCTGTCCATACGCGATGAATTTTCTTCCTGGAGCGCTTTATGAAAACCCTGAAAGGGTTTGTGTGACAACGAGCTTGGCCAGAAGGTGGCATGGCCAAAGGTTGGTTGGTGTCAGAGGCGTTAGTGCATATTTCACAATGGCTACCAACGATGGAACCAGACAATGAAATGCTATGGACGCTAAAGGATAATGATAGACTGACTGGAGATGTGGTGGTTGGAAATGGGGTAGAAAAAAGAATGGATGCCTCAATGGAAGAGAAGGTGAATCGCTTTTGTATGTTACATCATGCCTCCATGGAGACGTGGCTCGCCAAGTACCAGATTGCAATGCAAGATCGAGAGGAAGCGCAAGCTAAATTCCGACATAGTACGTCATCGACCGATTCAATATCCCAAAGGCATGGAGGAGATTCCGCGATTTATATCAACACGATGGTTGCATGGAGTCTTGACCACAGCATCCAGCGAAGGGACAGAGGTCTCAATGGAGGAGTGGGAATTCTCGAGGGGATGTAGTCCAAAGGTGATGAGGGGTTTAGAATCTGTCGTATCTAAATTTTATATGTGACATCTAATTTGAGTGCTTCAATGTACAGTACAAAATATATAGTGAAGTGTGGTCGCGTGGATGACATTTTCGTGTGGAGCGTATTGACAAAATGCGCTCCACAATGGACTGTGGTGTCATGGCAAGGTTCAAGCAAGAGAGCCGACGATGAGCAATGGATCCAAACACGATTGTGGATGAGATGGAGTATTTTGGGAACTTGCAAAGTATTATTATGGTTGATTACCATAGCTTCTCCATGATACTATTCGATGTGTAGTGGTTCAAAGTGGTACTTGGAGGAGCTGGAGCAACAGTTCGATGAGGTCCATTGGGATTTCTTGAAATAGATTCTGAAAAAAAATAGACGGATTTGCGCGACACCTTTGTGTTGCCGGCCCATTGTGAACAGGTGCATGGAGTCATTTGCTTGCTAATTGTATTACGGCATGGTTTATGTCACAATGGTTAATCACTCTCTTGTACGTGTTTGTGAACAAGTAATCTTCTATCCAAACCCCCGACAACCTCGATGGTGGTATGTTATACCTTCAACTCCCCGAAGTTTGAGAGTATATGATCAAAGCGATGTTCCAAGCATAGATAAAGATAATATGCAAATAGAGGGGTCGATATTACAAGGGGTGGAGGCTGTCAAAAGCTTGGAGCCAACATCGGCTAACAATGATGGAAATACAGGAGTCCAAGAAGTTTTTGAGAACGAGGTGGACTCATTCTTTTGTGGTGACATGTCTATCGGCCTTTCAGTGTATGCGGAGTTGTGTCAGGAGATTAACATGGGAACATAGGATAATTCATACTTGGAGCATCCACTTACTCAATTCGTTGACCAATCTCTTATAAAGGTACATAAGATATGCATTTTAAGAGAGATTTTTTTAAAATGATTTATATTACTGTGCTTTGTATGATTTAAATTGATTACTCTAACATCATTTTTTATCTATGCAGGTGACATTTTTAGGATGAGTCGAGCGATAAGTGATGAGGAGTTACAGGACATCTTCGCATGCATGTCTCCAGACCAGCTCACGAGATTCAGAGAGATGGCAGACCACGAGCTATCTCGTTCTTCGTCAGGGCGCTCTGCTAGATCTGCTTCAGGGCGATCGGATGCCTAGGCTTTGAGCAGACGATCTCGATGCTCACGACTTGGGCCAGAGGGAGGGATTGCATCGGGATCAAGGGGATGCTGTTGTGGAGACACGGATGTGGGGTCTCCATCTTGTCGTTCAGCTGGAGCTGCGTCACCTCCAAGATTTGTCACACCTGTGGGGACGTCTACTCCAGTTACTCTGGCTTTTGCACAGCCGTCAGCAGGTGGCACCCCTTTGGGTGCCACTTTGAGAGATATTACCCCCGTCCGTACACCGGATGTAGAGGGGTCTCCTGGATATGCCCAGGAGCGTGGACGCAGATGGGAGATGACCCATCTTAGGCAGACTCCTAGGGGTTATGGATATCTGGTCGATAGTAGGTCAGGAGCCATCATCATGAATGATGAGGGGAGGAGGGTGATGGCTCGCATGAGAGAGTTGCACCAACAAGTTTTTCGGCACAATGTCCTGGATCATTGGAAGAACATACCAAAGGGGAGCTACTATGTAGTCCTTGGAGTTAGCAGCGCGAGGCGGGGAGGGCAGAACTCGAGGCTAGAGTGGTCCATCATCTTGGGAGTGGCGGCCACACAACATATTTGGAGGACTTTGTAAGTTTTTCTTTTGTTTTGCTTGTTTGTTTTTTTGAAATATTCTTTGTACTGACAATCATGTTTCTAACAGTTAGCATTTTTTTTTCTTTGTAGCACTCCATTACAAATCGCGATCCGATAGGCCTTGAGACTCGATATGCAGAGAGGCACGGTCTCAATGCATTGATCGACCGATTGTATAGACGCGGCGACCCTGTAAGTCACTCATCTTTCTTGTTCGTAGTTACCATGAGATATTTGAATGCATTATTGTATGGTGGATTGATGTGTTGTTTCTTTTTCTACAAAGTCTGTTCGATGCTCCTTTGCGGTGGGACGAGCTTTCGGGGGACGAGGATTTGTAGCTCGCCCTTAGATCCTTGGAGCTCACACCCCTTTATTTTTTAGTCGCCTAATCTATATAGACATTTTCTATGTATTAGTGATATCTTGTCATGATTGTACCAATCGCTTTTTATGCGATCATGTATTTATTTCATGTATCAATTTTATGTTTTCAGGATACATTCTTTTTGTTAGCAAGTGCTTTGTATACAGTAGTGCAGAAACTATTTTGTATGGCTCTCATACAACACAAGCTGCCCTGCCACAAAAAAAAAATTATTCCTGTTACCTACCGTCGCTATTAGCGTCGCGAATTTACTGGTTGCGTTGCTATTGGTGTCGCTATCAGCGTCGCAAATAGCGACGCCAATAGTGACGCTCATAGCGACGTTTCTATGGCGTCGTTAATAACGATGCTTTTTGCGACGACAAGGGCAAATTTTTTTGTTTGTATTTTTGTCACTTTAAACGTCGGTATAAGGTCTATATCTTGTAGTGCACCTAACTATAGATTCACTACTTGATGATATATTCGATCTATCTACACATGACCACCGTGATCATTACTATCATCCAATGCACCTCCATTGGATGCATACCAAATAATCTCATAAAAATAGCATCCTTGCTCACCTCAAGCTCGCCACTAATAGGGCTATAAACAAAGATAATCTTTTTCTCAGAAGAGCATCCAATGAAAATGTATTTTTTAAGCCCTTGGTTCCGATTTCTTCTTCAACTCATTAGACAGTACATGAACATAGGCAATACAATCAAACACTTTTGAGTGTGATCCATCATGTTTCTTGCCTACAAAATCGTATCCAATGAAAATATATTTTTCAGCCCTTAGGTCTACTTTCTTCTTCAACTCATTAGACACATGATCATATGCAATACAGTCAAACACTTTTAAGTGTGATTCATCTTGTTTCTTGCCTATAAATTTTCTTCAAGGGTTATACCATGAACTATAGCCGTGGGAGTTATGTTCACAATGTAGATAGTAGTAGGAATAGTCTCAAAAAAAAGATACTTGGGCATATTCTTTTAAGCTACCATCAATGTCCATGCAACTTCTGCAATATGTATGTTTTTCATTACCACAATTTCATTTTGATGTGGGGTATACTTGCATATGTAAATTATCACTTTATTTCATTAGACCCCAAAAAATCACTAAACTCATTAGAGAGGTATGCTTAGATATAAGCAATGAACCATTTGGTTGTGGAGTATACTTGCATGTCGATTGTCACTTAACTTTTCAACTTGTTTTTGTTTCAACAATAGCCTTCGATGTTTTAAAGTATTCAAATACTTCACTCTTTTGTGCGTAGAGTTTCCTAGAGTAATCATCAATGAATGTGCCTAGAGTTGTGATTGTTTCTACTTTACATGTAACATCTAATATAAGAGTGTAGATAGAACATTTGTTCATCCTTAGATAACAACATAATATTTTAATCTGGTGGTGTTACAAAGAAAATAAGAGCATGATGATCCTACATCTATAACGCTCTAGAATGCAAAGAAACACCAAACCTCTCACCTAACCTATGTGGTGAGGAGAGTACTCTAGAAATTTTCAAATTCCTTAATTATTTTTACAATTCATCATAGACATTTTAACAAAGAATAACAAACTAAACATGAGATAGTGAAGGAAAGCATAGAGAAGTGGCCTTTTCATTTCATAAAATTATGTGTAATCACTTCACGCCTCCCATATAAACCATATATGGTTAACTATTACCCATTACATAAGGAGATATACATTCCATCATAATGCCTTTGCGACAATTAGTGAAAATTTTAGAGGTCCTAGATCACAAAAAATATATGAATTTTCTATAGATATGTTTAAACATTAAAGTTCAACAAAGCATAGAAGCTAGATTTTCTAGGGTACTCTTTTTACTCTCATACCAACACATTATAATCAAGTTTAGTAGACTTCTTACTAGCTATTCCATCCATGACAAAGGGTACTCTCTTTAGTCTAAGCATTTTGAAATTCCAAGTGTATCCTTGTAAGCTATTAGATCAAATAAAATACTTGTCTCTAGGTACATTTGAGCTTAATGTCTCTCTATTTTTTCTCAATTCCAACCAATAGTTAAGTAGCCCCCTACTTTATTGTTCTTATGTTGGTGAAGGCTCTATTGGAACTTCATCATAATTGAGTTTCTTTACCAATTTAGGAATCAATTTTGAACTTGACTCATTAAGATACTCTGTCCACACATACTAGTATTGATGATCTATATGAAAAGCTAAGACCACCTTAAAATTTGATTTTCCATTGGAACCAACAAACCAATCAATACTATGGATTGTTGTTAGCGTTTTACCACCACAAATATCTATAAAATAAGCATGTGATTTTGTTTCACACAAACCCTTCCTAATAGATACATGGAATAGGAGAAACAATATAAGAAGTTTGCACATGATAAATCTATGGAAAAAGTGTTCGGGGAAGAAAGGGGTTACCGATGCTTTAAGCCTTGCATTTTCTCTATGAAGCTCCTTTTCTTGGCAAAACAAGCTAAATCCCTTTAGCATTGAAATGCTTCACCCTTCTATAAACTTCATTAGTTTCTTTTGTACCATACCTTTAGATCAAGGTGTTCCAAGAGTTTTGAGACCATTTCATTCTATAAAAGAAAGGGACAAATACATTTTATTGACATATACACAACCAATTTAAAGCATGAAATAAAATTACTTATTTCTTTGAGAAAACACACCTTTTGATGAAGTGCCTTGGAAACCTCCTCTTCAAGTTGCTTTAATTGTCCCATTGAAAGAGCACTTAGCTCATTCATGTCACCTTTCATTCTCCTATCCGGTTAAATCTAAGCACATATGAGAGTGAGAGTGAGAGAGTGAGAGAGACACACAGAGAGAGAGAGAGAGAGAGAGAGAGAGAGAGAGTTGATTCCAAATAACGAAGCAAGTCACCACCTTTGGTCTTGTTGAGGTTGTTCTAACTCCCTTCTTAAGCTCTCACTCTCCTATTCACAAAATCAAGATATTTACCTTCTCAACCATTCACTCCTAGATGGTGATTTCACAAGACTTGGAAATAGATGATTCAATAAGTATATTTACATGTAACTCCCAAGCAATAGCCAAACTCCTCTAAAGATCGTTTCCCATACATTTTGTTTTGTATCATTCTTCAAGATCAAATATGGAACTTTAATAACCAAGCTTTCAAAGTTTTGGGGGGCAGGGAGTGCAAAGGTGTTTTAGCTATTTTTCCTTCGTAAGGCTACACATTTGATATTAGCTTTTTGAAAAAAATAGATAGATTTGATTTTCTTATCTAATATATCAATGTCTTCATTAAGTATCTTGTTTAGAGATCAATTGAAAGTGTTTTTAAACAACTTGAATGATCTACTTGGTTGGAGAAGTAGTTAGAAACAAATTTGAAACTTGAGATATGTTTATGTGATTTGCAAGCAAGGGTAAAGCATTAGTAGTGCAAAATCTTTTAGTAAAGGACATGCAAAGTCCTTGATGACCCAAGAAAAAAATATAATGTGGTGGCACAATCTATTACCGTCATCATGAAAGTTACTTTCATTTTTCCTTCACAACAAATATCATGTGTTAGGGACATAAGGTGAAGATTTACATATAGGTCATCATGTTGCCAAAGCTAAAGATTTGGGAAATATCTAGTGGTGAGGATGTGGTCTATTGCAAAGGGCATCTCCTTCAATATGCAATTTGGTGTCTTCTCAATGATCGGTGCTTTCTCCCCATAAATAAATCCAAAGAAGGAGATTTTGAAAATGTATGACGCACACGTACTTTCAGTGTAGTATTCAAAGTGGAACCACATGGAAGGGTTGGATAGAGTGATGCATATGTGAGGTCATATAGCATGAGAGGATGGTGTAGAGAAGTTACTCAAAAATTAAGCGTATTGAAATGGTAGGGAAAATGGGCATCATGTCATTACAAAGGACTTAAAAAGGACTTGGAAGAGTAACCGCTTATTAAGATGCCAAGAGGCTAGTGGCCAAGACCAATGAATGCAACGTATAAGCTTCATGAAAAATAAGGCTCAATGAGTTGAGAAGACACGAGAGAGAGAGAGAGAGAGAGAGAGAGAGAGAGAGTGTGTGTGTGTGTGTGTGTGTGATGTAGGACGTAGGGGGCGCCCCACTATCGAAAACTTATGAGAGGATTCCGCACATAAGCGGCCCCAAATTAGTGTCCAAAGAGAATGCCCAAACCCCAACCCAAAGGCCATTCAGTACAAGCCCATGGTATGCACGCACTGTAGAATGCTAACAACCCCCCTCTCAAACCATTGAATACTTCCAATCTGGGCAAACACCAACATGTCCACCATGTCTCATAGCACCACAATTCCCACCAACAACACGTCCCATATGCATAAGCCACCATAACAAGATCCCATAAACTTCATGATATCAGATACATGCATACATTTAGAACAAGCTTGACAGTGCATGGAGTCTAATGATGCTGCTGAAGAAACCGTCTCTTAAAGAGAACTAAGAGTCTAGAATCAAAACACAAACAAACTGCAGGAAGAAATTGCAAAAGGAGGCACATGTGAACTCAAGGCATTGAAGAAGGCCATAAGAGATGTATGTGATGCTTAGATATGCAACAATGACGACAAGAGAACACTGGGTAGGTCAACAGTGGCGACATCAAGGCAAACATTCAAGGCAACTCAAGGCATTGAAGAGGGCAATAAGAGATGCATGTGATGCCTAGATATGCAACAACGACGACAAGATAACATCGGGTAGGGTCAATAGTGGTGGCATCAATAGCAGCAACAAGGCAACACTCAAGGCATTGCAGAGGGAAACAAGAGATGCAGGTGATGCCTCGATATGCAATAACGACGAGAAGAGAACACCAGGTAGGGTCAACAGTGGCGGCATCAAGGCAAAAACACTCAAGGCATTGAAGAGGGCAATAAGAGATGCACGTGATGCCTTGATATGCAACAATGACATCCAGGAACAATGACAACAAGATAACACCGGGTAGGGTCAACAGTGGTGGCATCAATAGCAACAAGGCAACACTCAAGGCACCGCGTAGGGTCGACAGTGGTGGCATCAATAGCAGCAACAAGGCAACACTCAAGGCATTGTAGAGGGAAACAAGAGATGCAGGTGATGCCTCGATATGCAACAACGACGAGAAGAGAACACCAGGTAGGGTCAACAATGGCGGCATCAAGGCAAAAACACTCAAGGCATTGAAGAGGGCAATAAGAGATGCACGTGATGCCTTGATATGCAACAATGACATCCAGGAACAATGACAACAAGATAACACCGGGTAGGGTCAACAGTGGTGGCATCAATAGCAACAAGGCAACACTCAAGGCATTGAAGAGGGCAATAAGAGATGCAGGTGATGCCTTGATATGCAATAACGATGACACAAGGCAAAATTCAAGGCATTGAAGAGGGCAATAAGAGATGCAGGTGATTCTTGGATATGCAACAATGACATCCAGGAACAACGATGACAAGATAACACCAAGTTGGGTCAATAGTGGTGGAATCAATAGCAACAAGGAACCACTCAAGGCATTGAAGATGGCAATAAGAGATGCAGGTGATGCCTCGATATGCAATAATGACGACACAAGGAAACACTCAAGGCATTGAAGAGGGCAATAAGAGATGTAGGTGATGCCTGGATATGCAACAACAACATCTAGAAACAATTATGACAAGATAGGACTTAGGTGCTTGCTTCATCCTATACAAAGCTTTTCACAATATGAGAACCTTTTTCTCATGGATAGGAAGTGAAAAACTAGGTATATAGACTTCTTTCTTGTGGAAACCATTTAGAGAGGTGCTCATGACATTCACTAGTAGATAGGCCATCTATGGTGAGAGGCCAATCCTAAGAGCAAGTGGAAAGATGTCAATTGTGCAATGGGAGAAGGAGTGCTCAATACCATACCTTCATAGAAAAGATTAACTTTGCACCATTAGCTTTCTTATGACTTGGATAACATACTCATATCTAAGTCCCATTGTAGGTAATTCTTTCAAACTCATTTTCAATATCAATTCCATGGAAAGTTGTCAATCAAGATGCTTAAGGGCATCTCAAGTGTGCTACATGTTATGGACATAGCAAGTGCTCTTTGAGCGTGAGAAGATTACTCTCATAGCTTACAAGAGAAGAACTTGAAAGAGAAATTGAACTAGAGCTTGCTTGAGAGATCACTCATTACAAGAGAGCTTGGTTTCAAGAGAATGCTCACAAGAGTGTGGCTTGATTACAAGACAAGACTCAACACAAGAAAAGACTAGAACAAGACATAAGCTGGTGGATGGGGCTTACCTTGCAAGAGAGTTATAACCAATGCTAGCAAGATTTAAGAGCTTGAAGCCCAAGACCCCTATTTAAACTTTAATTGAGGAGGTTAAGGGAAGCTTTTAGATTATGACATCATTGATGATGTAGCATCACTGACATAAGTGATGGCATAAGCAATGTTGATGTAAGCATTCATGCAAGCCTCTTCTAGAGCTTTCCAAAGAATTATCTAGAACCTCCTTAGAATTGTCTAGTATTTTTTCAAACATTCTAGAATGTTCTAGAACCTAGAACTTAATGGAACAACCATGGGATATACTAGCTTGCATACTAACCAAGGGTTTTCCTTGCTTGAGAGTCCTTTAAATTACCTCCCCTTCTAGCATCAAGTTCCACGAGGGGTAGAGTTGTACTTTTGAATAGGCCTTGGCTTGGTTGGGCATAAAACTTGTGAACCTTAATATGAGCTGTTTGAATATGTGAAGTTGGTTGCCATGTTTTTTCACTTTCATTATAGCCCTTTCAATAGACAAGATATTGTAATCTGCTTCTTGAAATTCTTGAATCTAGGGTTTTGTGTACTTCATATTCTTGGTGCTCTTCAATTATGATTGGAGGTGATAGCTTTGGTATTCTTCTAGGGATACTAGATATATGACATGGCTCCAAGATTGAAACATATAATACAAGATGGATTTCCATGGATGCGGAAAGTTGGAGATGATAGGTGACTAGATTTACTTGGCCAAGAATCTTGAAAGGCCAAGTCATTGATAATCTAGTTTTTGGAAGGGGCGAGAAGAACATAGATCATGTCAAAGAAGGCAAACTTGATCTTCAATTTTGTATGATGGGTGTTGCATGCAAAGATTATTGACATTACTCTTATATTTATTTTGATCTTATTTGATGTGTGCTTGCAACTCTTTATGAATATCAAAGAGGCATCGAGCTAAGTTTGGAGGGCATCTGGATTCTTCTCCTATGATCATACATGATTTTGTATCCTTGGGTGTTGACCATATTTAGCAAAGAATGGTGTGAATTGAGTGGAGTCACATGAGGAATCACTATATACAAACTTAGAGAGGGGTAAAAGATCCACCCAATTGTCTTGATGATAGTTGATTGAGCCAATATACCTATTTCAGGAAGAGCCTTATTGTCCCTTCCCTATTGATACTCTTGGTTGTTGGGATTGTTAGCAGGATTGTTAGCTCATATGCAAGTTTGTGCATGCTTGTCAAGGATGGACACCATCATTATTTTAGGAATTATTTTTGTGATTTATTTGTGCCATTTGTGGCATTTTATGCTAGTCACCAAGCATTTAATATTGGCCAACCAATTGCCACATTTAGCCTATTTTGTGTCTAAATTTAGTGGGGCTCCTCCTCCTCCTCCTCCTCAATCATCATCATTCATCAAGTTGACTTATTGGAGAGGAGGGCCAGTGCTAGTGCCCACATTACCAATGACTCGCTGTTGTAAACGATAGTCTCATGTTTAGCATATGGATTTCGTTTCCCTAGTACATCTCTAAGTTCTCTTCTTTTGCAGTGTTCTTCTGTTTTATTTCTCTTTTGTCTTGTGTTCAATAGTTTATTTTAGCACTTGTCTATGCTTCCATTGCTGCATCCACTTTTGACATGGTATCAAATTGTAGGATCTAGGTTCCTATTGCGATTTCTTTGCTGATTTAAGGTCTTTTCATTCATTTGGTGATCATGCGACTGTTTTTCTATTATCTATCACACAGATTTTCCTCAAATTCTTCTACATTTGTTGCATTTACTACAACATCATCTAACATCAACTCTCCCAAGATTTGCATTTTCAAGTTGCAACCCTCTAGCAACATCTAGTAACTCCTTTACTGTTGTTGGCTACTCTGTTTTTTTGCATTTTTGAGCCTCTAACACTATTCCATTATAGGGAGACATCTTCTGACTACTTCCTTGTAGAATTTGGTACTAGTAGCATTGTGTTTTTGTGGTTAGCCTATGAATATTGCATGTGAACTCTCTTTTTGTGTAGTCTTTGGTTGGTTGTCTTCTCTCTCTATATACTTTCTATCTACTTTCTATCTTCTCTTCTTATCCTCTACATATAGCTCCTTCATGTACCTCTACAAATGATAAATTACATGGGCATGAGTGTCTTACATGGAGTGTTGGGATGAAAGCATGGTTTGTGCAGAAGCGGATTTGACACATTGTTTGTGGGGCTATTCCCCATCCTTAGATCCTTTTCCAATTCTCAAAGATTTTGATGAGGACAACTATGAGGAAATTGTGCTTGCATGGGACTTAGATGATGTATGTGCCTATTTTTCTATTCTTTGATGCATTTTTAAAGAAGTTCCACCAAAGGTTACCTCTTTTAGGACATCTCTCGGAGAACTATGGTCAAAGATTTAGATGTTGTATGAGGCACCTTCCACCATGCTAGCTTCAAAAGATGAAGTTGGTGTATAAGGACACCATTTAGTCATTCTTGCTCTGTGTTACACAGGTATAGGACCAACGTTACACATGTAGTTTTCCTTTCCAAAGGCACATCTTGTGTCATTGGTACTCTATAAAATCGGCCTATAGTTTTATGGAGTGGCAAATGATTTGTGGGCACAGACATCATCTACACATGTCAGCTTACACGTATATCCTCATGCTATTTGAGCATGAGGTATCTTTGTGTTTAAAGGGAGGCTTCCATCTCATTATGGAGGTTCCAATGAGTGCCTTTAAAACTTTAGAGAGGGGTGGTAAGAGGAAGAAGTTGAAGGCCCACTGTTACCACTGTGGCAAGATGAGCCATTTGCGGAAGGAGTGTAAGGAGTTAGCAGCCTAACAGAAGAAGGAGAAGAAGAGGAGGAGGGATACAAGCTCCTCCAATGAGTCATTCTCTTCCTTATATTTAGTAGGGCTTCCCATGAGCCTCTCCTCCTCCTCGATAGTCATCACCATTCATCAAGTGGACTTCCTATTGGAGAGAGGAGCTAACACCAGTGCCCACACAACTAGTGACTCACTGTTGTATGCAAAAGTCTCATGTTTGGCATATGGATTCCATTTCTCAAGCACATCTCTCAGTTCTCTTCCTTTGTAGTGTTCTTTTGTTTTCTTTCTCTTGTGCCTTATATCAAAAGTTTATTTCAGCCCTTGTTTATGCTTCCATTGCTGCATCCATTTCTGAAGAGGATAAAGTGTACCATTTTTGTGAATCCATCAATCACCACCAAGATGGAATCATATCCTATGAAAGAAGGTAGTTTGACAATGAAGTCCATGGATAAAGATCACCATGTCTTACTTGGAATAGGTAATGGTTGAATAAGGCCATGAGATCTATGACGAGGGACTTTAGCTCGATTGCATGTGACACAAGAACACACAAAGTCCTTCTCTAGTTTCCACATTTGCATCAACTTATTAAACCCAAAATGCCCTACTTAGGGGGAGATCATGTCTCTTTTTTAGTATATCCACTTGCAAAGGACCAGGAGAAATATAGAGTCCTTTATAATACCATCCCATCAATGTCCTAGAAATCCCTTTCAGTTTATTCTTGGTGTTGATGTAATTTCCTTCTTATTTTCTTGGTGAATATGTCTTTTGTAATTAACTTGTCCTTCTAGGGCTTTGTTGAGGATAACTTCCCTTAACTTCAATTGCTTAGGTTTCAAGATTAGTAAATTCTATTGGTCATGGGATTCATCACCTTCTTTTGGAGCTTGATAGGATCTTCAAGATAAAGCATCTAGCTTCCCTTGTTGGTGGCTAGGCCTATAGGTAATGATAAAGTAAAATTTTGATAGGAACTTGGTGATGATTTAAGAGATCAGAAGTCATGAAATACTCAAGATTATTATGATTCATATAGATAGTGATCTTATGAGGGGCACCTTCAACTAGGTGTTGCTAGGTCTCTAACGAGTCCATATTAGCTAGAAGTTCTTTATCATGAACTCAATAGTTGATTTCTATAGTAGAGAATTTTCTAAAGTTGAAAGCTACTAGATGAACTCGATTGTCATCACCAAACTCGGATAGAATAGATCCAAGTGCAAAATCTATGGCATTGGTCTCCATGATAAAGAGTATCAATATATTTATATCGATGAGAATGGGTGTTGAGGTGAAGGTTTATTTTAATCTTTGAAAATCTTGTTCATGCTTTTGATCCCATACAAACTTTTCCTTTCCAGTTAGGTTGGTTAAAGGGGTAATAGTACTAGAGTAATCCTTGATAAAGATTCGATATAAATTTGCAACTCCCAAAAAGCATTGAACATATTGCATAAATGAAGGAGTCTCCCATTTTAGAATGTTTGTATCTTCTTAGTGTCCATAGAAATGACGTACCTCAAAAACTCAACTTTAGTTTTATGGAAATAATACATTTCTAGCCTTGCATATAAGCCTACTTCCCACAATTTATTTAAGATTATTTTGATGTGATGCTCATGCTCCTATTGATTCTTGGAAAAGATTCAGCTGTCATCCAAACAAATCACAATAAAGTCATCCAAGATTTCTCGAAAGATACCATTAATCACATGTTGGAAAACTATTGGAGCATTTGTGAGGCCAAAAGGCATAACAACATATTGAAAATGCCCATACCTTTGTGTGAAAAGCAATCTTCCATTCATCACCTTCCTTTATCATGACAATGTTGTAAGCGCCACAAAGATCTATCTTGGTGAACACTTTGGATTTTTCAAGTCATTCAAGGAGTTTTGGAATCAAGGGAAGAGGGTAGTGATTCTTGATAGTAATCTTATTAAGCCCTATATCATCCACACATATACATACATGGAGGGATCCATCATTTTTCTTTACAAATAGAGTTGGACCACCCATTAGAGATTTTGAATGATGTATGAATCCCTTCGCAAGATTCTCATCAATAAATTTTTTGAGCTCTACTAATTCATCTTGGGATAGTTGAGCGATGGCTTTTTGACCCTGAAATGTGCTCAAAATTTGCCAAAAAATCCGCATTTCAAGAGAAAATTGAATCCCATAGAATGTGGTAGGTGCATCTGGGTCGATTTTAAGAGGCAAGTAATGCAAAAGCGCTTTAAAGACACACGAAGTGACAGTTGCAGAATTTTCAAAAATTTTCTGGGTGTCGTATCAGACTTTTGGAAGTGGCCAGTAGTGGGGGACCCCGAGACGGTCAGGCAAAAAATTTGAGATCATTAATCAGAGGTCGGGACAGTGAAATGGTAATGCCTGAGGTGGAGGATAAAATTTTTGTTGTCGTAAATGGTCTTTAGGGGAAGGGGGGTGACCCTTGGACCCCTTCAAATTGAAACGCGATGAAGGGGGGGGGGGGTACGTGGTGAAAAAAAAAGAAGAAGAGGTTGGGGGCATAGGCAACATAACAAATGGAGGGGGGGGCTAGAAGCCATACCACAAGGTCTATATACCCATAGCAATCAATGCCACCATCGAGATGAAGAACTTCTATGCTCTCCAACAATTGCCTTCACTTGTCCAATGGCTATCCACATCAAAAGATTTAAATCTAGTCTTTCCCTCTCCTCTCCCTCTCTCTTCCAAATGATGATTCACACAAAGGAAATCAAGAAGAAGAGGGGCTGAAGGATGCTTGTTCGGCAGTGATCAGATTGCTCTGAGATCAAGAGGAGGTTTATGGAAGGTGTTCAGCACTGAAGAATGATTGTTGGTTGGTCTGTTGGCTGTCCGTAATGATTGATAAAAAAACTTGCAACATGGGAATAAGCGGTATGCTTCATTTTTATAAACAAAAATTGCTTCTTTTTTATGTTTGATGGTTGAAATGGTGTGCATATGGAACAAAAATTTGTTTGAATCTTGTTTGTATCATGATTGAGGGATGTGCATAAAAGAAATGCAGAACCATAATGATATATAGTCTTAATAATTAAATTACAACTCGAAAAGCCCTCAATTTGTCAATACAAATTCTAAAGTCTAAACAAACTTGAAAAATCATTTGAAATCCTACTAAGCACATGTTAGGGTTTTGTTGGTTTCGGGTGGGAAAATGAAATTCACATGGGATAAAATTATGATAAAAACTATCTTTCAGCTATCATAATTAGTCAAGAATCATAGATTAGAAAATACCCTATTTTTATGAATGAATAAATAGAAAAAATAAGAGAAAAATAGGATTTTGTGCTTTAAAAATGAAGAAAAATATGATTAATATTTGTGAATGTTTAACAAGGCTGAGGCATGAGGATTAAGACCTAGTTCAGCCTTGTTTTTATGTTTCAATGCATTTTTATTGCTTTTCATATAAAAAATGACACAAAAAATGAACCTTGAACCTATGCAACATGGCAAAATCTAAATGGTTCGAGGAAAGAGATTGTAAAAGAGAGAGATTGCTGGAAATATATAAAATTTTGATTCATTTACTTTATGCATAGCATATAGGTCGATAAAAATTTAAGTTTAAAGATACTAATAGCACGAGAAAACTTGGTGCTAGTCTTTAGCAATGCAGCAACAACGAGTAGATTGGAAAATCATTAAAGAATTATCTTTGCACACCACATAGCTAATTTTTAATCATAAAATGATTTCACACAATGGTTATACACTTTTACATTTTGCATGCCACATGGTACAACACCTGGACACATAACACTTGATTGGATAAATAAATTACCAATGTAGAGTGTGTGAGGATTCCTAGGTTGTAGTGTAGATATGAACAATTTCTTGGGGTAAGTTTAGTGAGACAATATCAACTCCTGGACCGTTCAATATACAAAAGAGTGGAGCTTGTACGTTTGTTCTTTATGTTGGAGTAGTGCAGCATCAAGGGGCCAATCCTCGAGATGTAGAAGAGCTGCAGTGGGGCCACTATGTTTCAACCAAGAGGTTTCCTTCTATGTATGTGATACATGGTATATTATGCTACTGTGTATAGGACACCTCTGAGGAGTAGGGAAATGCAAACGTTAGACTGTGTCCTATTACAAATGCAAGATAGATATTAGAGTTTAGTATAGCATGTCCCTTAGATGCTCCTGACCTTGAGGCTGTGTGGGGTACCTTGTGTGTCTTCGAGATTTGGCTAATGCTAGAGAGCCAGTGTCAGGCACGTTTTTAGGTCCCGACAGGTGGTGCGTTTGCCATGACATACCTATACAGGTGGTGGTGTCCTACCTTGGTCGATTGGGATCTATCCTCTCGTGTATGCCAAAAATTAGTGAGCTAGACTCACAAGACCGTCAAGCAGAGTTCCAAAAGCAAGAGAGGGCTGAACGAGCTAGACGGCGGGGTGAGACAAACAGAAGATACTCTCCACAAAGGAGTGGCTCAATAGATTTGCAAGGGTGGGGTTTTAATAACTCCACTCCAATTAGGCCCTCCACATTGAGTGGAGCTCTAGTTCCGATTGTTCAAACCCGTGTAGTAGTAGTGAATCCCATTGTTAACACAACGGTACAACCTATTGCTATACTTGTTGGAATGGTGGATTTTTAGCTTTTCCCCTACCCATCTTTAATGGGTTAGTGGAGGAGGATGCAGAACTACACATTAATGAGTTTCAAAAGTTAATGTTCAACTATCGCATCCACGATGAAGGACATCTAATGATGTTCTTTAACATGACTCTCAAAGTAAGAGATTTCATATGGTATCATGGCCTAAAAGCCGGAACCATAGCCACTATTGATTTATTTTTCAAAGCCTTTTGAAGGGAGTTCGCCCGTGAAAGGGGTGGTCAATACTGGCTATGTGTACTAAATGTGACACGTCAAGAATCACATGAGGATATCCGAGCAAGAAGTTAAAAGAGGTCTTTCGCAAATTGTAAGCCTCTATCCCTATTCCAGTAGTTGCCCAACTGCAATATGTCTTGCAAGGCCTGAATTTCAATATTCAGGTGCAGTTGAGTAGTGTCACTTTTCTGGATGTAGACACTACCATTAGACGAGCACAAGAAGTAGAATACAAACTACAAGCAGCTTATGCCTCTCGAACCAATCTTAATATGGGTCTAGTTTTGGAAAATAATTTAGCATTGACCAATGGCAATGGAAGTCAAGGGATAGTGATAACTAACCCTAATGGGAGAGAAAACATGGTTCAAAATATACCCTTATTGTCAACTCCTCCCACTGTGACTATGCCTATGGCTAGTGAGTTGGCTCCACTGAATGTTGGAGGGCAAGCATCAAGCCCTAACAGTGTTCCTATGAGTCAGCAACAACCAATCAGATCGTTAGGCCAATGGAATGACAAATGGACGATCATGGCTATGAGTCAAGTGCACAAAATTTACAAAAAGTAAGACTGGTTTATTAGAATAGTTTGAAATCTCTAGTATCATGTTTAGATGACTTAATTCCCACTTTAGATGGATCCAAACATATACTGTGACTTATTTTGAAGGGAATAAGTCCTCCAAGACAAAAGATGGAGAAAAGTAATGTGATTTACCAAAATCATTATTTTAATCTATTTTTAATGGATTTTCACAAATTTTCTTGCGTTGGCATGTCAACCAAATGTGTTCCGATAGTTTTGAGTACCGGTACAAATATATTCGGAGTTCATATGATGAAGTTATAATCCAAACAAGTTACAAACAATAATAGGGCATAATAAAATGAAAATAGTGAAAAGCAGTAAAAAAACATAAGCTTTAAAGTTGAATGCCTTAAGATTTTATGAGTGAAAGAGAGTGGAGAAAAACTATAAAAGGGAGGACAAGGAGAGGAGTATCATCAAAATCAAGTGTGTGCAAGGATTGAGGTTGAGGTTGAATCCCTCACCTTCTTTGAGGGCCATCATTGAATTTTGGAGAGAAAGCTTGAGGTGCTTTAAGCCCCTCCTCTACATCGAAGTTTCCATCATCGTGAGTTGCTATGAAATATTGAAGCTTGATGCTCCTCCCCTTCCTTGAGAATCTTTCCAGAAATCATGACATTTCACCTTCTTCTCTTCTCTCACAGTTCGAAATCTATGAACTTGTATTTTGCCTATATTTTTAAATCAAGAAATTTGTTTTCCTCATTCAAAATTCTTTTGAATCAGTTTTATTTCATTTAGTTCTTCTCTCATCTCAAAGTGTCCTGTGGTGAGCGACTTTTCACGAATCCCTCGTGCAAATCCTGTGCGACAGCATACTGGGTGCATCGTAGAACCTTTGGGCATAGCGCAAGTAGGATATGATTGGTTTCAGCATGCTAAAAAACGTTGCCCAAGGATTGCAACTTACATTGATGGAATACTAGTGGATCATGCTATCATAGATACGGGATCCTCTGCTAACATCATAAGTTCTAAATTGATGGAGAGGCTGGGTCTTGCAATCTAAAAGTATGCATTTACGATTCTTAGAATGGTCGACGATAGTCTTAGGTAGCCTGAAGGTTGCATCACTAAGGTTCACGTCACTATTGCAAATATAGAATGCCTTCTGGACTTTAGGGTGATTAGATTCACATGGCATCCTAGCTATCAAGTGCTGCTTCTACCTGCCGCATAGTAGTTGATGCATATCTTGAGTCTCTTCAAAGCAAGAGAGCTCCTTTATCCTCTACGGAATTCAAGACCTTAGAAGATGTATCTACTAGTGAGACGTCATCGAGTGATGAATCTAAAGAAGGGTCCACTATAGAGGACATCTATCAAATAACTCTAAATGAGTCAATAGAGCCTCAAGATCGAATAAGAGACATGGATGTGATTGAGCTAGATCTTGGTATGCTAAATGATCCGCGACCAATTAAATTAGTGTTCATGTTTAGTGTGGAAGAAAGGGAGGACTATGTGTCCCTTGTCCAAGAGTTTTGCAACATCTTTGCTTAGAGTTATGATGAGGAGAGAGGTATTTCCTAAGCCCTGGCTATTCGTATCGTTCCTCTAAAGGAAGATAGTCATCATGTGCATCGAAAAGTAAGGCATATGCCTTTTGAACTGAGGGATGGATCATTCAAGGAGTTACAGAAATTGCGACAAGCTGATTTGATCTTCCCTGTTCATCAACACATTGAATGGTCTTTACCTATTGTTATCATGAAGAAGAAAAATAATCAAATCCCGCTTTGTGTAGACTTTAGAGAGCTGAATAAGCAAACAATTAAGGACTACTACCAGTTTCCCTTTATTGATCAGATTTTGGACTAGTAAGCGGGTAGGGAAATATATTCGTTCATGAATTGCTTTGCAGGTATAACCAAATGGCAATTGCAGAAGAACACAAGCTTAAACCGATGTTTATTACTATCTTTGGTACCTTTGCGTACCATATGATGGCATTTGGTTTATGCAATGCACCTACTTCATGGAAACGAACAACGGACAAGTCCTTTGGTGACATCTCCCCAAAGGAGTTAAACGTATTTATCGATGACCTGGGGGTATCCACCATAAGAGAAAGGCAATTGATTATTTTACGGAAGTGTTTTGAGCGGTACATACAATTTTGCATAGCTCTTAACCCACGGAAGTGTGCCTTTGGGATGTCTTATGGGCTATTGGTAGGCCATGTGGTCAGTTTAGTAAGGATCGCGAGACTGACCCTGAAAAGGTCAAGGTCATAGTCACCATGAGTCTGTCGCGCACACCAAAATAAGTACACAATTTTCTGTCATCTGTGCGCTACTAGGGGAGGTTCATAAATGCCCTAGCAGAAAGAATTTTGCCACTAACGAATCTAGTATCCTTTAGCTGTCTTTTTTAATGGAGTGAATCTTGTAAAGTAGCTTTGAATGATATAAAACATGAGCTAGTAAAAGCACCTAAAAGGGGCAAAGCATTCTATATATTTTTAGCACCCACCTTGCATAGTATCAATTGCTATTTATCCCAAATTTGGGAGGGAAAATTGTACCATCCAATTGCTTTTGCTAATCAAAAGTTGGGCATATCATCAGAAATCAACTACACACCTAGATGGAGAAGTTGTGCCTTCCAATGGTATTTGCGACTAAAAAGTTTAGGCACTACATTCTCAATGAGAAGGTTGTATTTTATACAAAGGCGGAAAGGCTTAGATTGGTAATGAACAAGCTATAGCTACCCAATTGTTTAGCAAAGTAGTTAATCACTTTGCAAGAATTTGATTACGAGATTAGAAGTGATCCACCCAAGTTGCAGGGTATTGTGGAATGCCTTGTGAATTTCCAAGAGCCAAAAGAGACTTTAGTGGAAGGAAGTGATATCGAGAAAATGTTTAAAGTTGATATAGCTTTGATCCCATCTTGGTATGCTGCCATTATGCATTACCTATAATAGGAGAGGCTGGAGCCGATTTATCAAAGTCAGAAAAGAGGAAAATTAGACAGCACGCTTTGAAATTATCTTTGATCACAAGAACACTATATCGACAGGTGGTTGATGATATTTATCGCCGATGTGTGATGCTTGATGAGGTTCCATTCATTTTGGAAGAGTGGCATGACTCCGTTGGCGGAGGGCATTTTGTGGGATAGCTGATGGCCCAAAAAGATTTGAGAGCAAGTTATTGGTAGTCATCCATTTTCCAAGATGCATTCGAATATGTTAAGAGGTGCGATACTTGTCAACGACATGATAGTAGGGAGAATAGGAAGCGGCCATTTACTTTGATTATGGCTATACTTCCATTTGAGAAGTGGGGCATCGACTTTGTAGGTCCTATTACTCCGTCATCCACTATGCAAAAGTGATATATTATCATGGAGAATGACTACTTTACGAAATGGTCAGAAGCACGAGCAACGAGGAAGGATGACACAAAAGACACTGCTATTTTCCTATTAGAGAAAATTATATGCCGATTTTGTCCACCAAAAGAATTGGTATCATGGATCATGGAACCCATTTCCTAAACGAAGTGATTAAAATCTTGACTAAAGTATGGAAAATTAAGCACAACAAGACAACTCCTTATAACCCGCAGGTGAATGGGAAAGTTGAAAGTACTAACAAGCAGCTTGTGGGTGTTCTATAAAAAATAGTGTTTGAGAAGAAGCACGACTGGAACAAAAAACTGTATGTGGCAGTGTGGATGTATCACATGATGTTGAAATGATCCACTAGTCACATCCCGTTCAAGCTAGTCTATGGGGAGGAGTGCGTTTTGCCCTTAGAGATTGAGTTGCCGACCATCAGATTCCCAATCAATCATTTTTTGGGTGATGAGGATGCCCTCTAAGGGCTTTATGACTCTAGCCCACTTGAATGATATCAAATTGAATACTTTGCTGCACCAGGAAGTGGCTAAGCATTGGATGAAGCATCTGCATGATCTACAAGCGTAGAAATATATATTTAAGAAGGGACTATTAGTTTTATATTATGATGCACATAGAGAACTGTTTCCAAGAAAACTTAAGCCCAAATGGGACAGTCCCTACAAGATCGTAAAAATAGGGAAAAATAAGTCCACGGCATTACTCGATGAGCTTGAGGGAGTGGAGTTTAAAAATACGGTTAATCTTAATAAGATTAAACATTATTATCTCTAAATACACTAACGAAATAAATGTCTTGCAGGTTAATATTGGGCTAATTAGGAGCCTGCAAGAGACAAAAGAGGTTGATGGGGCAGCTGATTCCTTACTTGGAACACTCATACTTGGAATAGTGATATTATCAGGGGAAGCTTATCTGGTGGAGTAAAGAATGTAAGGTGGTTGAGCAAGAGGACAGATCATCTGTTTGGAAAATCAAAGTCTTCTATCATCACTGCTTACGAATTTTGACAAGTTTCCCTATTGTATTCAATGAAGAAGGTCGAATGGAGCCTTCAATACATTCTCTGAACATGCTGAATTTTGATTATCATAATTATGAGTAGGAGTGACAATGGCGGGTTGTGTGAACCCACTGTGGACATACACAATGTACTTTGATGGAGTGTCCAAGGGTCCCAACAAAAAAGGGAGTAAAGGGGTAGTTATTAAAGACCCTCGATGTAGAGTCGTAATGAAATTGGCTATTTATCTCGGGATTGGATTTACCAATAACATGGCAGAATACAAAGCTTTGATCATGGGGTTAAATATTTGCTAAGAAAGGTGATTTCCATCGGTTGTTATTAAAGGGAGATTTCTGAGTTGGTATTGAACCAACTATATGTGACTTACACAGTACAAAATCCCATTCTTTCTATGTATTGTCACACTGCTATGACCATGCTCGACGGGTTTGAGAGAGTGTCTCTTCAGCTCGTTCCACAATGAATCAGTTTGTGGACTCGTTAGCAAAATTTGCTTATGAAGAAGAAATTTTCTTTAATTGTGGTCCTAGTTTGGATATCTCTATGGATGATAAGATATGACCCAGTCGATTATGTGTGCTTCTATCGGAACATGCCCTATGTGGCAGGAGATGGTTATTATGGGTAATGCAAAGAGTGGCTGAGACCCATTTGCCTTTGTTATCTTGGACCCATAGGTTGGTTAGATGACATGTTATGCGTACACCTCTTGCTATTTATGCAGGAGGTATGCGCCACCATTTGATGCATTTAGTTTAGGGCAGGAGCCCTATTTCCTCCTTGGAATGGAGCATCTGATTGGATATTAATAAGATTTTACAAGGGGGGATATATATGAGCTGGTTTTCTTGATTTCCTTAGGCCAAGAGGGCCAGTTGATTTTAAGGGTTTTAATGCTTGATTTCCTTAGGCCAAGAGGGCCAGTTGCTTTTAAGGGTTTTAATACTTGATTTCCATTAGGCCAAGAGGGCCGGTTTTGTCGAGTTTAAATGTCTTATTTCTTTAGGCCATGAGGGCTAGTTTTGTTAGGAGTGAACAATGTTATTTCCTTAGGCCAAGAGGGCGATATGTTTGTTTGGTTCATTTGCATTTAATGGTTTTCTATTTTAGTAATTGCATCACAGAGGTTTCCGAAGTTACTAGAGGGAGCTTTTGCTGTGCAGGAGCTTCTCATTGCCATTCCAAGTGGTTTCGTCCCCTTGCCAAGTTTTTATCCCTTACGCAGGTAATGATATATGTGTATGTAGGAGTAAATTTCTTTTCGCTTATTGGGGATTAGCAATCAAGGCATGAAGTCCCAAGTTTAGGTTAGATATGTCCGTGGGAGGACTGAATGGTTGTTGTCACCTCCAAAGGTATTGTCAAAGGCACTGAAAGACCCATTTTAGAAGGTAATCCTAGTGACCTTGTTCTGCTGACCTACTAGGCGGCTGTTCTCGGAGTTTTTGTTAGTTGTGAGGTAGTTAGAAAAGCCTGCCATAACAAATATATGCAAAGAAGAAAAACCCTGAATAGCTCAAGAATAAAAATATACAAAGGTTTGTCAAAAGGGGTTCTAACTGCTATAAAAGTAGCAAAGGAAAGAAATAAAAATCCTTGATCAGTTGTTCATCACCTTGTGAAGGCTTGGTAGGTTCTTAGGGATGAGTCAGTAGACCTGGGGCCCATGCCTTGCCTTCCTAGGGGTGGCATCTAGTTGAACAAATGAAACTACGAGAAGGTTGAAGTGAAAATAAAAGTGATCGTCACAAAAGGATTAAGTATCACCTCGCGAGGGCTTCGTAGGTTCTTGGGTACCAAGACAGGACCTAAGGTTGATGCCCTCTTCTCCTTGGGTCACTACGCTCACCTCCCTCCTTTTTACACGCACCAGTATGGAGAAATAAAGGCCTAAAAGAAAAATGTGCTAAAAGACAATATTTCTTGATTATCCTATAGGATTCCTCGCCTAGTAGGAGCTCTTGGCTGAGTTGTCCTAAGTTAGATAGGTAGTTCAGACGACCACCTAGGATCACCTCTTTGATAGTTCTTTTTAGCTTGGCCATGTTGGAGCAGTTGGTCAGTGACTAGCTTTAGGGCTTTCTGTTAGATTATGTTAGGCCTACTCCTCGTGGATTTCATGCCTTGATTTTGTTACGGGATAGGGTGAAAGCTATGATGTGTTTTGTTGTGTATTGTTTGTATCAGCTTGATGCTCTTTGTGGTTATGGTTATAATCAAATTTGCTCGTGGGATTCGACGGGCTAAGTCACCCTATCCCATGGCTGTTGATGAGCGATGGGATGTTTACCCTGAAATGTGCTCAAAATTTGCCGAAAAATCCACATTTCAAGAGGAAATTGAATCCCATCCAAGTTTGTTTCACTCCTTAAGTATGCACCCCTTTGAGGAGTAGGGAAATGCAAATGTTGGACTATGGCCTATTACAAATGCAAGATGGATATTAGAGTTTAGTATAGCATGTCCCTTAGACACTCCTAGCTGTGAGGCCGTGTGGGGTATCTTGTGTGTCTTTGAGATTCAGCTAATGCTAGAGAGCTAGTGTCGGGCACGTTTTTATGTCCCGACAGGTGGTGCATTTGCCATGAGCTACCTATACAGGTGGCAGTTTCCCTACCTTGGTCGATTGGGATCTATCCTCTCGTGTATGCCAGAAAGTGAGCTAGACTCACAAGACCATCAAGTAGAGTTCCAAAAGCAAGAGAGGGCTGAACGAGCTAGATGGCGGGCTGAGACAAACAGAAGACACTCTCCACAAAGGAGTGGCTCAATAGCTTTTCAAGGGTGGGATTTTAATAAATCCAGCTCGGCACATAGTCCATTAGGGAGAGGAAACTCTAGTTCTTCCCCCCCTCCAATTAGGCCCTCCACCTTGAAGTGGAGCTACAATTCCGATTGTTCAAACCTGTGTAATAGTAGCGAATCCCATTGTTAACACAATGGCATAACCTATTGCTATACCTATTGGAACGATGGATTTTCTAGCTTTAGCTTTTCCCCTACCCATCTTTAATGGGTTAGTGGAGGAGGATGCAGAATTACACATTAACGAGTTCCAAAAGTTCATGTTCAACTGTCGCATCCACGATGAAGGACATCTAATGATGTTCTTTAACATGACTCTCAAAGTAAGAGTTATCATATGGTATCACGGCCTAGAAGCCGGAACCATAGCCACTATTGATTTATTTTTCAAAACCTTTTGAAGGGAGTTTGCCCCTGAAAGGGGTGGTCAATACTGGCTGCGTGTACTTAATGTGACACATCAAGAATCACATGAGGATATCCAAGCAAGAAGTTAAAAGAGGTCTTTTGCAAATTGCAAGCCTCTATTCCTATTCCAACAATTGCCCAACTACAATATTTCTTGCATGGCCTGAATTTCAATATTCAGGTGCAGTTGAGTAGTGTCACTTTGCTGGATGTAGACACTGCCATTAGATGAGCACAAGAAGTAGAATACCAACTACAAGCAGCCTATGCCTCTCAAACCAATCTTAATATGAGTCTATTTTTGGAAAATAATTTGGCATTGACCAATGGCAATGGAAGTCAAGGGATAGTGATAACTAACCCTAATGGGAGAGAAAACATGGTTCAAAATATACCCTTATTGTCAACTCCTCCCATTGTGACTATGCCTATGGCTAGTCAGTTGGCTTCACTGAATGTTGGAGGGCAAGCATCAAGCCCTAACAGTGTTCATGTGAGTAAGAAACAACCAATCAAATCGTTAGGCCAATGGAATGACAAATGGACGATCATGGCTATGAGTCAGGTGCATAAAATGTCCTTAGCGAAGTAAAGGATATGATGAAGCTGAGAGCGGAGTTTTGATTCCGAGAAGTACTTAAAAATAGCTAAAAATTATGAATATCAAGGAAAAAATATTCAACGTTGAAGGCGATGGCTCCAGGTAGGACGATTTTAAGCGTCAAGTGCTTTAAAGGCGCCCGAGCGACACTTGTTGATTTTTGATAATTTTTCACACTACCGTGCGGGTTGTCAGGAGTTGCTAGCCAATGCAAGATGTCAAGCCGGACGCCCAGGACTCTCATTTGGAGCCCGGACAGGGAAATGGCCACAAAATGGGCAAGATATGAAAAGGTGAACATTTGAGAGGGCCAAAAGGGGTGCCCTTTGGGACATTTTAACCCCCCCTTCAAATTTTTTATCAAGAAGCATGAAAAAACATGGAGAGAGAATGAGGCATGAAGGCCCCATCTTCACGCCATTTTTTTTGCGCCCTCTCATGATGGAGATGGAGTATGCAGGCTGAAAGCAACCCATACAATCGATCATGGGGTTGATCTTCTCCTTTCTTGCTGGTCTTATCACATGTCTTCGCCCGTGAAAGGGCTGTGGGAATGAAGAGATGGAAATCTAGTCTTTCTCTCTCCTCCCTCTCTCCCTTTAGGGGATGTTCTTGTGTGGAAGAAGACAATGAAGAATGATGGAGGAAAGCTTGTCCGGATGAAATCGGATTTCTTCCGGATGGATGAAGACATGAAGAGTGCTGTTCTTGAAGATGTTGAGCATTAAATGCATGCTGGAAATTAGTCCCGTAATCAAGACCAAGAAACTGAGACCTGAAAATAAGCGGTAATGCTATTTTTATAAAGAAAAATGATCTTTTTATGCTATTTGCTATATGAAACCTTGTTTATATGGGATGAAAGTTCATTATGATATTGTTTGCCATGAGTTTCAACTGTTTGCAACCTGAAAATCAGAAAATATAAGGCTACATGGCTGGAATTAGTGTTAAAATACATTAAAAACACGCTTTTTAAGGGTAAATTTGGGGTTTTTGCTATATAAATGAGAAATATAATATGTCACACCAACTAAATCTAAGTTTCTGCTATCAATGAACCTAAGGGCCACATCCCACAATCAATTTTCATTTTCAGTCATTATTTATTAAAGAAAAATAGGGAAAAATGTCTAAAAATAGAAAAAGTGGGTTTAAAAATAGGGAAAAATGGAAAACGGGCTGAGAAAAATTAGGAAAATTTATATCTGTGTTTGTGCAATGCATAATGATGGCAAAGCACAAGGTTGGCCTCGGTTGGTCCCCGTTTCTATTTTTTGTGCGTATTTATCGTTCTTTTAAAAGGAAAAAATGCATAGAAACCCTATCTAACCGGTCAAGGATACAAAATGCTAAGAGTTAGATGAAGAGGGGCTAAAATATTGAAAGATAAAGAAAATATTTGATTTATGCATTGCACTTGGCATATAGGAAACGGTTTAAATAAAGAGGATGGTAGCACGAGCATATGGCTCGGTGCCTCCTTTCAACGCAGTACTGTAATATTTCCGCGTAACCATACCGTAAATATTAACCTTGCGTACGCCGTGTAAACCCTGCACAAAGGGTATCTCTTTGCATTGAAATCATTGGCCGCGTAATGTGTGAGCCGCACGCGGGAAATAGGGTCCTCTGCGAATGGTAAATCGAATCGGGTGTTCAAAACCGCAAGCCGCACGGGAACACCCTCTTGGGAGGGGCAAATTCAATTAATTAAAGGCAAATTTTTTTATGTATTTATCCCTTTCCCCCAGCCGATGCATGGCTGGAGGAAAGGGAGTGTGTGGGGGGGGATGGGAAAGAGGAGTTTGCATGGGAAGATCCCCCACGTGGGGGAGACCCCTTCCCCACCCCCACTAGCTATAAAAACACCCCCTTGATGGGGGGGTGGCTTAAGGGAGAAGACTGGAGAGGACTCTGTGGGGAGAGAAGAGGAGGAAGTCGTGTGCTTAAGGAGGGAGAGGAGGGGCAAAGACTCTGAGAGGAGGAGGAGAGGCCGTCGTGGGAAGCCGCCAGATCGCCAGCCGATTGCTGCCGCCCAGTCCGGCCTGGCCGCCGCTGCCACGGTCCGCCGTGCTGCTGCCGCCATCGAACGCAGCTGTCGCCAGCCCCGCCGACCATTCTGCCGCCTGTCCACCGTCCAGATTCGAGCCGCCGACACGTCGTCCACGACACCTCCTTTCCCCACGTGGAGTTGAAGAAAAAGAAGCTCCTTTGGAAGCTTCTTAGAAGCTTCCATAGGGGGGGCCTCCCTAGACCCCCTTCCCACGACCCAAAATCTCCTATCCTTTGTCACCCATTTTAGGGGAAATTTTCCCACCATTTGGCCAAAAGGCCTTTCCCACAGTATCTCCTCGAAGATCCGTTAAAGACCGGGATTTCCAAAGAAGTAGAGACGGCGGAGCCTCAAAGACCACCGCAAGATCCATCGAGTGATCTCCGCAAGAAGGGTTAAGCCGCAAGCCGTCCAATTACCGCGCCGATTCGAATTCGTGGAGAGTCCTAAGCTTTTGTCGCAAGCTCTATCCCGAAGAGGAACCCAACCGCATACAAGCACAAAGGCAGATCGGGAGTCGAATTTACGACTACGATGGCTCCTAAAAGATCCCAGGAGGCAACCGCGGGAGGTTCAACTCCAAACGTGCAAGTGGACATCACCCCGACACCACAAGTCCAGGTTCTTCCGTGTTAAATTCCGCATAAGAAATGATTAGGCGCGCTTAGGAAGGGAAATTCAAGTTACGTTTAAATTAAAAGCATTGAAAGAAATGCATCTTTTTGAGCATTATGAAAGATTGAACAGTTAGGGAATTAGATGCATGTAGATGGTATTTTTAAAGGTAAGAATCTAATCCTAAGCAAGGAAACGGAATTTATATGTGCATTATTTGTCATCCTAGATATGGTAGAATAAGCGTATGCTGCACATTAGGTAACATACCTCTCATAATGATTTTATAGGGAAAGGCTAGCACCATAAGGTTTCATTCGGAAAGAATTAATAGGGTACTAAAGTGAACTTATAACTTGCAAAATAGTTATAAGATGGAATAGAATAACACTAATTTCGCTTGAGTATCATCAACGACTTAGTGGCTAGGAGAATGTTAGGAATTGCGTAGTCGTCATGGGAAAAAGGTCAATCATTAAGAGCCGTAATTAGGTGTAAATGCATAAAATGAAAAAGGGTAAACAACAAGGTTGTAGGTACGACTATTGATGTAAGACCTAGAAGGTCCTAGGAAAAGCTGTAGCTAGATTATCGTGCACCAAGGAAAGATTGCATGGTTCGCCAATGCATAAGTTTCGAAAGCATAGACTACAAAGTAGTAGGCATGATTAATTGGTAAACCCTAGGGAGACTTAGGAAAGTTAGCGTACAGATTAGTAAGTAATTTTACCTTACCAAGGAAACAGCAATCAATCGCATGTTTACGCGAATTGGATCCCGTTAGATTTGGTTTATCACCCTAGAAGGATCATTCTTGTCGCAGAACAAGCCTAATTGAATTGACTAGGTAATATAAACATCAAGGATTCGTATAAACATGACTGAGTCAATATGATAGGAATCCTAAGAGATAACTAGGATTTAGTGCAAGGATAATTCGACCCCGCTTAAGACAAAAAAAAACTGTGAGTCTAAGGATCTTACACGCATTCACAAAATGTCGAAGCGATTGGTTGTTTATTCATGAAATGATCTAAGGTTTTATCCTAAGGATCATGATGGAACTCCGACGGAGTTGCATATTCTAGAATCATGAGCCAAACCTAATTAGAAATGACTTGGAGGATACCCCAAAATCCCGTTACTCAGCTAGGGTTAAAATCCGTGATCGGAACGCTAAGAAATGGATAGAAGGATTCCGTGAAAAAGATGCAATACTTGTGCACAAAGCTGCAGTATTGTATAGATTTGGGATTTGTCCGCAAAGAGTCTTGTCATCTCTCGAAATGAGATTAGCAAGTTATTGAAAGAATTTAACTTACAAGAGGATGAGTAATCATCCTGTTAACTCACTTTCCTTGGAAAAGTAATTGCCAAGGGAAAGGAAGATTAGGCGTTGCCTTGAAGCAAATGACCGACAATAAACTAAGGCGACATGGTCGCTGGATCCTGCCACAACAAACCTAATGTATTGGAAGGGTATGACCCTGACCCTAAGAATGATAGGAATCTTGCCAAGTTGCAATTGATTCTGGATCGAATGCAGGTTGCATTCGGAGGAAAAGGAGTTACTCCTTGACAGTTTGCCAGCCAAACGGCCATTGGAATTTGATTGTGTTTGTAAAAGTTAGAAAGGACTATTTGCATTGTTTGCTCAATGAACTAAAGGATGAAAATATATCTAAAGCTTCAGGTTGGTGCCTGAGAGGCAGCTTCAGTTACCCCCGACTGCCTGCCTGACCCTAACCAAGGGGGTTGTGAACCGCGCCGGGAACGTGGACCGAACCCGCCGTGAGAGGTCTCTCCGTTGAGTTCTGCTTGGAGCAGGAGGACGCTTGGGTGCCAGGGGGGGCTCTGGCTGTAAATCCCTCGCCTTCCGGGTCCTGCACAAGAGACTAACGTGACTCGGGATTGGATCTCGAGGCCCGCATACTAGTCTACGGGCGGAAACTTGGGATAGTAATCACAGGAAGGATTACTGGATAGCCTTCGGGCGGATTATGAATACGCCTACGGGCGGGAACTCCTTGTATTTCAAAGATAAAAGGATATAATGATAATAAAGGAGTTGTTTGACATTGTTTTCTTTATGTCCTGTGATAAGATTACGTGAAGGAACCAGTGCTTAACAGGGTTAATCAAGGAAGCTGTTTGTATGTGTCAAACTAATGTGGTAGGTAATTACATAATTAAAACAAACCGAGGAAAGTGCGGAGGATGGACCATGGGTCCGTCCTACGGATGGGTGGTCCCGGTTAGCCGGGAACTTTTCTCAAGATCTTCGATGGTCAGAGGATGATCGTCATCACCAAAACAAGCAGGGAGAACAATGACTTGGAAGTACCGATTACCCGATTCAGGCTGTTTTAGGGGAACGGAATGGGACTATGCCTTTTGGCAGAGAGGTCGGGCCTTGCATCCCTCTCGTTTCCTATTCTCCTTGAACCAAGTGCAGCATGAATTCGCTTCAGACCGGGCGTTCTGCGTAAAGTAGTTCGATCAGGTCTGACGCTAGTCGCTGTTAGCAAACGACCAAACAATTCCGTTCGATCCTAAGTGGAAAGCGCCCAGGACACTTCCGTTACGGGGCAGACGCGGAAAGTCCTAGATTACAAAACCCGCAACATTCCATGGGAGTGCCGCGTGGAGTCTTCTAGACACCCTTTCCGATGGACTGCTAAGACGTGTCCTAGAGGATGTTAGTGGACACGTTACAAGTACGCTTTAGTGAAATTCATGGAAAGAATGTTTTAAGCACCATTCACGATGCTGATCTTTCTTTTGTCTGAGCACATAGCCATACACGATTTGCATTAAGCATAATAATTTAAAGGTATCAAAAAAACCTCCTGGATGCATGGCACCTGTCTTCCTTAGGTTGTGACCAACGATGAGCATGAGAGGATGTCCTAAGCTATAGGTTAGCCATTGGGTCCTAATGGGGAAATTATAGTGAGGAATGGTACATCCTAGAACGTAAAATATTGGTACCTTGAGAGGAGTTTGTGTTCTCTTGTGTTATATGTTTAGCAGCGCATCAAAGGGCCAATCCCTGAGATGTAGAAGAGCTGCAGTTAGGCTCTGACTATTGGTCGGTGGAGTGCCTCCATATGTGTGTGATCGTGGCATTGCCAATGTATAAGGCTTATCCCTTTGAGGAGTTTTCGGGAAATGTTGGACTATAAACTATAAACGCAAGAATTAATCTTTAGGGAAGTTTGTCCTTTAGCATTAGATTGACGCTCCTGGTCCGCGAGGCCGTGAGGGTGTTTGTGTGTAATGAGTATGAGGTCTGGCTAGTGCTATAGCCAGTGCTGGCCCATTTTAGGTCCCATCAGTGGTGTGTCTACCAGGAGCCACTTATAAGTGGTGGTTTTCGAATCTAGGGTTTCTAGGGACCAAAAGAAAGTTGGATTATGTCCTCTAACAAGGACCGTCAAGCCGAAATCCAAAAAGCAGAATGTGCTGAGAGGGCTAGATGGCAGTTGGAGAGCGTAAGCCGTTATTCTCCTGTAAGGAGTAGCCCAGTACGTATAAGAAGCAGTGTTCTTAGTCACCCAACTGCTCCACATATTCCGTTAGGTGCGGGAGGAAGCGTAAGTTCTTCCTCTCCTCCACCAAGTCTACCCACTTCAAGTGGGGGGGTGAAGGCATCCGTTCAAGCTCCTGTTGTTAATCCGATTGTCGCCATGGCACAGCCTATTGCGATTCCTGTAGGGACGCTATATCGGCAAGGTGTTGATGATATCTATCACCTATGTGTGATGCCTGACGAGGTTTCTTTTATCCTAGAAGATTGCCATGACTCTGCATGTGAAGGGCACTTTGCAGGACTGTTGACAGCGCAGAAAGCTTTACGAGCTGGATATTGGTGGCCGTCCATCTTTCAAGAATCCTTTGAGTATGTTAAGAGATGTGATACCTATCAAAGACATGACAACATAGAGATTAGGAAACGCCCACTTAGGCCTATCATGGCTATCCTTCCATTGGAGAAGTGGAGCATTGATTTTGTGGGTCCTATCACCCCGTCGTCTACTACAGAGAAGAGGTATATTATAGTAGCCACTGATTATTTTACAAAATGGTCAGAAGCATGGACAACGAGGCAGGACAATGCAAAAGAGACTGCAAGTTTCCTTTTAGAGCAGATTATCTGTCGTTTTGGTCCCCCGAAAGAATTAGTATCGGACTGTGAAATCCATTTTTTGAATAAAGTGATCAAAAGCTTGACTGAAGCTTGGCAAATCAAGCACAATAAAACGACTCCTTATAATCCGCAAGCAAATGGGCAGGTGGAAAGTACTAATAAGCAGCTTGTGGGTATCTTATCTAAGATAGTCTCTGAGAAGAAACGAGACTGGGACAGGAAGCTGTATGTGGCAGTATGGGCATACAATACCACGTTCAAGAAAGCTACCGGCCATACTCCATTTAAATTGGTTTATGGGGAAGAGTGTGTGTTACCCCTTGAAATTGAGTTGCTAACCATACGGTTTGCAATTAACCATTCTCTGGGAGATGAGGATTCCCTTTTTGAACGTTTCACGACCATAGCCCACCTGGATAAGCTAAAGTTGCAGAGCTTACTACACCAAGAGGTAGCTGAACGTCGGATGAAGCAGTTGCATGACCTTAGAGAGAAGAAGTATACCTTTAAAAAAGGGCAATTAGTTCTATATTATGATGCACATAGGGATCTATTTCCAGGGAAGCTAGAACCTAAATGGGATGGCTCCTTGTCAGGTTAGGGAAAAATAGGTCTACGGCCCTATTAGCTGATCTACAGGGAGTAGAGTTTAAAAATAAGGTTAATCTTAATAAGATTAAACCTTATTATTTCTAAGTATGCTAATACAAAGAAAATGCATTGCGGGTCCACGCCGGGGATGATTTGAGACCTGGAAAAGAGCTTAAAAGCTGGTTGATGGGGCGGTTAATTTCTTATTTGGAGCACCCATATCTGGAGCAGAGATACCATTAGGGGAAACTTATCTGGTGGAGCAAAGGATACAAAGTGATTGAGTAAGAAGACGGAACCTTTGTGTGGGAGATTAAAGTCTTCTGCCATCACTGCTTACGACTGTTGACAAGCATCCCTGTTGAGTTCAATGAAGAAGGTGGGATGGAGCCGTCAGTTCATCCTCTAAACATGCTAAACTTTCATTATCATAACTACGAATAGAGAAGTTCATGATGGCAGGCTGTGTAAACCCATGGTGGATGTATACATTATATTTTGACGGAGCGTCCAGGGGCCCTAATAAAAAAGGGAGTATTGGAGTAGTAATCCGAGATCCCCGATGTAGAGTTACGATGAAATTAGCTGCTTATCTCGGGGTAGGATTCACTAACAATATGGTGGAGTATAAAGCCTTGATTATAGGACTGCATATTGCCAAGCAAGGTGGTATTCATCGGTTTTTAGTAAAAGGGGATTCCCAGTTGATCCTGAATCAACTAGATGGGACATACAGAGTGCGGAATCCCATTCTCTGTATGTATCATTGGACTGCGATGACCCTATTTGAGGAGTTTGAGAGAGTGTCTTTTCAGCTGATTCCACATTACTGGAATCAATTTGTGGATTCACTGGAAAATCTTGCTTATGAGGAATACCTCTTCTTCAATTGTGGTCCTAGTTTGGATATTGTTATCAATGATGAAACAGGACCCGGTCGCTTGTGGGGAATGTTATCAGAGCATGCAATATATGGCAGAAGATGGTTGATATGGGTGATGCAAATAGTAGCCGAGACCAATCTACTGTTATTATCCTAGACAACCCATAGGCTGATTAGACAACATGTTATGCGTATGCCTCTTGCTATATATGCAGGAGGGATGGGTCATAACCTTATGCATTTAGTTTAGGGCTGCAAGCATGTTTTTCCTCCTTGGGAAGGAGCCTATTATTGTATATCTATACTATTTCGGGGAGGGATGTGTAGGTGCTATTCTATTTTATTTCATTAGGCCAAGAGGGCCGATCAAGTTTTGTAGTGAAGTGCTTTATTTCATTAGGCCAAGTGGGCCAGTTGTCTGTTTAGTGCAGGTGCAGTTAATGGTTTCTTGTTTTAGTTTTGTGCTAGACAGGTTCGAAGAAGAGCTTGGAAGGAGCCTTTGTTGCGTGGAAGCTTCTCGTGGCCCTATCCAGGTGATATCTCTCCTTTATGAGTACGGTGTTCTTCTGCTATATGTGTTTGTGTACTTGTAGGGGATTTTCTTATCTTATTGGGGACCGGCGTCCAAGGCATGACGTCCCAGGTTTAGGTTCATATGTTTGAGGGAGGTCTGAGTAGTCGTTGCCTCCTGTAAAGACATTGCCCGACACCAAAAGACCTGTTTTAGATGGAAGTCCTAGTAACCCTATTCTGCTAGCCTGCTAGGTGGCTGTTCTAGGAGTTCTTGTTAGTTGTGAGGCAGTTAGAGAAGCTTGTCAGAAGAAAAATAATGATGATAGAGGAAAGAAACCTTGAATATCTTAAAGACAATAAAAATATACAGAGGTGTGTAAAAAGGGGTTCTAACCCCTATAAAAATAGAAAAGAAAAGAAAGGAAAAGTTATGAGCAGTTGATCATCGCCTTGCGAAGGCCTGATAGGTTCCTGGGGACAAGTCCAACCCAGGGCCGATGCCTTGTCTTCCTAGGGGTGGCATCTTGCTAGAAAAGAAAGAAATAAGGAAGGTTGGAGAGAAAATAAAAGTGAGCGTAAAAAAAGGATTAAGTGTTGCCTTGCGAGGGCTTGGTAGGTTCTTGGGTACCGAGACAAGACTTGAGGCCGATGCCCTGTTCTCCTTGGGTCACTACGCTCAGCTCCCTCCTTTTTACATGCCCAAGTATGTCAATAAAATAAAACCTAAAAGAAGAAATGTGCTAAAAGAAAATACTTCTTGATCAGGCTATAGGAGTCCTCGCCTAGTAGGAGCTCCTGGTTGTGTTGTCCTTAGTTAGGTTGGTAGTTCAGACCACCACTTAGGGAAACTTCTTTGATAGTTCTTTTTAGTTTGGCCATGTTGGAGCAGTTGGTTAATGACTAGCTTCAGACCTTCTATCAAATTATGCTAGGCCTACTCCTTGTGGATGTCATGCCTTGGTTTTGTCAGGGGGTAGGGTGAGCATTGTGATGTGTTTAAGTGTATCTATTTTGTATCAGCTTGATGCTTCCTTTGGTTGTTTTATGCAGATTTGTTGTGGGATTCCACGGGCTGAGTCGCCCTATCCCGTGGTCGCCAATGAGAGCGGAGTTTTGATGGCAAGAAGTGCTTAAAAATAGCTAAAAATTACGAATATCAAGGGAAAAATATTCAACGTTGAAGGCGGCGGCTCCAGCTAAGACGATTTTAAGCGTCAAGTACTTTAAAGGCACCCAAGTGACACTTGTTGATTTTTGATAATTTTTCAGATTTTCGTGCAGGTTGTATAGAGTTGCCAGCGAATGCAAGATGTCAAGCCGGATGCCAAGGATTTTTCAGAGCTCGATTTGGAGCCCGGACGGGGAAATGGCCACAAAATGGGCAAGATATGAAAAGGTGGACATTTGAGAGGGCCAAAAGGGGTGCCCTTTGGGACATTTTAACCCCCCCTTCAAATTTTTTATCAAGACGCATAAAAAACGTGGAGAGAGAATGAGGCATGAAGGCGCCATCTTCACGCCATTTTTTTTTACGCCCTCTCATGATGGAGATGGAGTATGCAAGCTGAAAGCAACCCATACAATCGATCATGGGGCTGATCTTCTCCTTTCTTGCTAGTCTTATCGCCTGTCTTCGCCCGTGAAATGGCTGTGGGAATGAAGAGATGGAAATCTAGTCTTTCTCTCTCCTCCCTCTCTCTCCCTTACGGGGCTGTTCTTGTGTGGAAGAAGACAATGAAGAATGATGAAGGAAAGCTTGTCCGGATGAGACCGGATTGCTTCCGGATGGATGAAGACATGAAGAATGTTGTTCTTGAAGATGCTGAGCATTAAATGCATGCTAGAAATCAGTCCCGTAATCAAGACCAAGAAACCGAGACCTAAAAATAAGTGGTAATGTTATTTTTATAGAGAAAAATGATCTTTTTATGCTATTTGCTTTATGAAACCTTGTTCATATGGGATGAAAGTTCATTATGATATTGTTTGCCATGAGTTTCAATTGTTTGCAGCCTGGAAAAAAAAAAATATAAGGCTACATGGCCGGAACTAGTATTAAAATACATTAAAAACACGCGTTTTAAGGGTAAATTTGGGGTTTTTGCTATATAAATGAGAAATATGATATGTCACACCAACTAAATCTAAGTTTTTACTGTCAATGAACCTAAGGGCCATAGCCCACAATCAATTTTTATTTTCAATCATTATTTATTAAAGAAAAATAGGAAAAATACCTAAAAATAGAAAAAATAGATTTAAAAATAGGAAAAAATAGAAAATAGGCTGAGGAAAATTAGGAAAAATTATATCTATGTTTGTGCAATGTATAACGATGGCAAAGCACGAGGTTGGCCTCAGTTGGTCCCCGTTTCTATGTTTTTTGTGTATTTATCGTTCTTATAAAAGGAAAAAATGCATAGAAACCCTATCTAACTGGTCAAGGATACAAAATGCTAAGAGTTAGATGAAGAGGGCCTGAAATATTGAAAGATAAAGAAAAGATTTGATTTATGCATTGCACTTGGCATATAGGAAATGGTTTGAATAAAGAGGATGGTAGCATGAGCATATGGCTCGGTGCCTCCTTTCAACGCAGCACGCGTTAGTGAAATTCATGGAAAGAATGCTTTATGCACCATTCACGATGCTGATCTTTCTTTTGTATGAGCACATAGCCATACACGATTTGCATTAAGCATAATAATTTAAAGGTATCAGAAAAACCTCCTAGATGCATGGCACTTGTCTTTCTTAGGTTGTGACCAATGATGAGCATGAGAGGATGTCCTAAGCCATAGGTTAGCCATTGGATCCTAAGGGGAAATTGTAGTGAGGAATGGTACATCCTGGAATGTAAAATATTGGTACCTTGAGAGGAATTGGTGTTCGTTTGTGTTATATGTTTAGCAGCGCATCAAAGGGCCAATCCCTGAGATGTAGGAGAGCTGCAGTGGGGCTCTGACTATTAGTCGGTGGAGTGCCTCCATATGTATGTGATCATGGCATTGCCAATGTATAAGGGTTATCCCTTTGAGGAGTTTTAGGGAAATGTTGGACTATAAACTATAAACGTAGGAATTACGCTTTAGGGCAGTTTGTCCTTTAGCATTAGATTGACGCTCCTGGTCCGTGAAGCCGTGAGGGTGTTTGTGTCTCATGAGCATGAGGTCTAGCTAGTGCTATAGCTAGTGCCAGCCCATTTTAGGTCCCATCATAAGCATTACACTGACATGATTGCCGAAAATATAGATAAATAGCAATTGATGTTAATTTCCTTAAAAAACAACACAATCTGATAGGGAGTTGACGCCCTAAAGAGGGTGGCCCATCAAGATCTAGTTGTAAATGGTGTGGCAACTAGCACTACCCTCGAAATTGTCCAAACGTCAAATGTAATATTTGTGGAAAGTCTGACCATTTGGCTGGCACCTATTGGAGTAATATTAGTTCTCTCCAACAAGTTAGTAGACAGTCAAGTCCTATTAACCATCACGTGCAAGGGAATAATCTTTAGCAAGATGATGGGCCGAACTATAATATCCCAAAGGCGTAGGCACGAGCGAACTACCCAATAAAAGATAATGGAATTATTCTTTGGATAAAAGTAAAATTTTTAATTATTTTCCCTCTCCTCCAACCGACTGTCGAGTTGGATGAAGAGAGGATTAGTATGGTGGGCAAGCTCCTTGCTGGAGCTTGCCAAAGCTGGTGCTCATGCGCCTCGCCACGTAGGGGAGGGAGGATTCCCCTCCCCTTACCTATTTAACTGGGGGGATGCAAGTGGGAGGAGGAGGACGAAAAGGCTCTATGCAGGGAGTGAAGCTCTATGATGCCATAAAGTTTGAGGAAGGAGGAGTTGTTAATTTGAGTGGTTGCTGCCAGGTAGAGCGCCGCCTCTCTCTCTTCCTTTCGATGAGGAGTACGCCGTCTACCGCCACGTTTCCCATTCGACTATAGGCCGCCAGCTGGCCACGAAGCCCGTCGGCTATAGCTTCTTTGCCCCCCCCCCACACATGGCTTTCTAGCAAGCCTTGGAAACTTTCAAGGTTGTGCTACCTTAGGCCCCCTTCTTGTGGGCCTTTGGACTACCCCCTCCCTCCAATTTTGTTTCCTAAGGGCTTTGAGCCATTGTCCTATAGCCTTTAAGGCCACCTTTTTTTCCCCTTAAAATTCCCCTCCTTAAGGCTTTATAAAGCCCCCTTTCCCCCCCCAAAAAAAACTTTGACCTTAAAGGTCCCTTGCCACCCCATGTTCATAAATCTCTCTAAGGGCTCCCTTAGGTTTTTTTTCCCCTCCCAAAAGGTTTATCCTTTAAAGGCTACTTTTTCCCCCCCTTGGAATTTCCCCCTTAGGGCTTTTTAGGCCCTTTCTATACCCTCTTGTTTACACCCTTAAAAATTCTTCTGTAAGACTCCCTTAGGGCCTTTTCCCCCATTAAAGGTTACCCCAAAGGGCCTTTTCTTTCCCCATGTTTTAAAACCCCCTTAGGCCTTTCATGTCTTTTTTTCTTTTCCCTCCTAGCTGAGGTTTGTAAGGGATTGTCAAAACAACCCCTATTCCCCCCCCCCCCCCCCCCCCCCCCCCCCCCCGAGAATTTCAAAAGCCTTCATGTGCCCTTATATATAACACCCCATCCACGAAATTTCCTCCCTAAGGACCCTTATAATCCCTTTTGTTTTACACCTTTTATTCCCTGTTCATGCGAGTCTTTACAAGGCAATTAAGCCTTTCCCATGGCTTTAATGGATCTTTTTCGCGAAAGATTTTGAAACACACACTTTTGAAATCCCTACTTCAAGGAGAAAGCCTTCTAAAACTACTTTCGACGGACGGTGCAAGTTATTGAAAAAGGGAGCCACGGTGGAATTTCAAAAAGGAGTTGTAAAGCTGCATCCATGACGGAAAGACGGTATTGCAATGCCTCCTAAGAAAGCCCAAGGCACAGCCACAAGAGGATCGTCTCCTAGCATCCACGTGGATATCTCACCCCAAGTCCAGGTTTTCCTTCATCATTTTTATTTGGTATTGTTATAACTCAATCGTGCAAAGGATAATTGTTGGAAATAGGATGCAATTTGTTGTGTTAAATAAATTAGCTCACGATGGAGGAATTTAGTCATTAATATTTTCAATAAAACAAGCAAGATAAAGGCCACATAAGTGCATTTCTAGTAAATAGTTTTATGCAGTGCAATGAATTAAAATTAGATTAATGTCCATTGTTATAGAACAGAATTAAAATAGTATACCTCATTTAAACATGGAAGTATAAATTGCATATCGCATTATTAACCCATATCCCCTTCGCAAGTTGAATCATCATGGAAAGTGCTAGGAATCCTTAGGAAAGTGCAAGGCATGAAATAATTCTTACGATGCATAACACTAGACAATTATTGTTTGTCAACTGCATAAATTATTAGGTAAAAGGTTGGTTGTTTAGCATGAATTTTTAGGAAGATTAGTTGGAATCAACCTGGCCTATGCCTGACCTTAAAAATGATAAGTTAGGGTTTAAAAATCAATTTACGCATAGACAACGAGTCATCTTTTTATGGAATGATAACGCAACTATCTTCAAGAGTTAAACAAATTGGCATAAATCTAAAACACCTAAACCGCGGAGTACTCGTTAGAATGAGTTAAATTCCAAGAAATTCACTAGGATCTTAATATGTTGTCGTAGAGTTTGTGTAAGAGGTGTTGAACACAGGGTTCAAGATTCAACAAGGAAAGAGGCTAACAAGAAGAACTCAAATTTTTGGTCCCAAAGATCACTATATTGCTTGTCAAAATCGTAGAGTTTGTGTAAGAGCTTGGTAACCAAAGATCCTTCTATTTTATTTCTATCTCCACTCTTCTTTCCGTGTTAATAGAGATTAGGGTGATCTGTAAGCAAGCTGGACAGAATGGTTCTCCTTCTATAAGCTCAGATTCATCCTCATCAACAACTGCAGCTGATTGTATTTGTCTAAATCCTTCAGCTATGTGTTGGAGAGGAAATTCAGAACTTCTCTTCAGCCCAGGAAAGCTACCATCTTTGAGCTTTGGAGAGAGTTAGGGGATATCCTCTTCATCAATGTATATTCCAATTACTGTGAACTTAATAAACTTCTCATTGATCTTAAAGCCTCTAGCTCCTGAAGAAAAAAAAACATCCCATCCATAAGATGAATTCCTGTTCCTCCGAGTACCAATAGAAAACTCAAGGCCTGATTGCGAGTTGCAATATCTATAGTTCCATGTATGAACTCCACAAGGAAGTCAATGTCATAACTCTCTGCCACCGATCCATTCTCCTGTGTCAAACTCCTGGCTATTCTTTCAAGAATCTCCAATGTAAGCTGTTGAACATAAAACACCCCGGTACTCAAAGTTGATGTGCCTCCAATGTGTGCACCAACGAGCATTTCATCATTGCAAATGATAGGTAGCTTGAATAAATTGCCAAGGATATCAAATAGAGATTTGACCAAGTTTCTCCCTTCAATGCTATTCTTTGAGATCAGAAATTCGAGCACTGCACTCAGGGAGCTGATAACAGTAAATGCATTCTCCTGGTTGACCTGTGGTTCTTGCTTAAGATCTGGTTGTCCTAGTTGTATCAGATGACAGAGGCGTAGACGATGATAATGGCGCTGGTGGAGGGCTGCATCCGTTTATGGGTCAGCTTTTTTTTTTTTCCTCCTCCTCGCTTTCCTTTATCACATCGGCTTCCTCCCAGATACTCAGGATTCCCTGCTTTGTTGCATCAATCGAGGGCCACAAAGATATTCTTAGATTAGGATTGTAATAAAGTAGTGCACCGGCCTTCCTTAATCCTTTGTATAGTATCTGCAGCCTTCCTGCCCTTCTCGACTCAATGTTCCACAGTTGATTCAACCTCCTCCAATTATCGATGAAGACGCACCAAGGAAAGGTTTGAGATTCGATAAGATTCAATCGTTTCCAGCATCTGAAGGAAATCAAACTTGGGCATAGTGATGATGGAATTGCCCCTCTGAAGCTGACCAAACACAATTACTGACAAGACATACACATGGAACATGGGGATGATACACAAAAAGGAAAGATCCCTCTCATCATGCAAATCCGCATCCGTGTTGATCATCAAAGCTGCAGCAATAAAGTTGCGATGAGACAGGACAACACCTTTGCTAGCCTCGGTTGTGCCAGAGGAGTAGAGTAACGCAGCACAGTCGGTTTGCTTGATGTTAATTGCGGGGACATGGTATGAGACAACTACCCGGACAACATCTGTGAGCAATTTGACTTGTGGTTGAGCATCAACATGGTGTTTCTCCTCATTGATGAGGATGATGGGCCAGCCAGACTCTGTGACCTTGTGAAGGAGCTCTGGGATGGTGACGATGAGCTTGGCCTTCGAGTCGAGGATCTGCTTGAGCATCTCGGCGGGGGTGTTGATGGGGTTAACGGTGGTGGCGATGATGCCGAGGGTGATGATGGCGAAGAAGGCGACAGGGAAGTCGATGGAATTGGGGGAGAGGATGAGAACTACGTCCTGCTGCCGGATGCCGAGGAAGGAGAAATGTATGATGACATTGATATTTAGTTTCATCCATCAGACCATTGAATTTTTTTAAAAAAATGCTGAAAAATCATCCGACGCCTCCTCTCATCCAGAGACAGGCGTTGCAATTGCATGTGGCTCCAAAAATTTCCAGAGCCAAAGATAGGCTATGGTGGTCCAGGGAAAACAGGGCGTATCCAAGAATAGTGACTGTAGTCTTTGCGCCTCCGTAAATTTCCAAAATTTCCCATGTCAGATGGGCAGACCCCCCCACCCCCCCCAATCTCAACATAGCATTGGTAAGGCTATTTTGAGAATGCAAAGCTTTTTATCTTTCCCTCCAACTTTCAAAACAGGAAGCCTAACCCACCTCTTACACTTGTTCTAGACACTTGTCTCTTATCTCCCCAAGATTGTTTTGACAGAGAAAACAAAACCAATCTCCCTCCGGTATGCAGGATAGACCAGCACATTCTATGTGTTATGCTCCTGGGCATCCATCACAAAGAACATGATCCCCCCCCATCTCCACATTCAGCATGAGCTTCAAATGATGAACAACTAACCGCTTCGTTGCAGCATCCACAGCAAATTCCCGAGCCTTCCTTCGATTCCACGATATCCTGCACTTTTCTTGGAATTCATCATTGTAATTGACAACATAATATTACTCTTTGGCATTAGTTTTTCATATTTTTCTGTCACACACACAACATGCATACAAACTGAAACACACACAAACACAAACACACAAGTGGAGTATGTACATTGGATGCGGGTACTGAAAGGACGGGAAGATAATGCAGCAATCACACACAATGAAACACACGCGAAAAAAATAACACAGATGCACAACAAAAATGGAGGTGTTTACGGCTCGGATGCGCAGCAGCACGACAATGTGACCTAATCGTACGTATAGCTAAAACTGAAACTCCCATACCTTAAATACTTGCCCACACTCACTAAATGTAGGGATAGTGAAACATATTTGGGAAGTGAACTAGGGTTTGTCCCTAAAAATCTTACGAGATGGAACTTGGAACCCTAGGACTGACAACGTCAACCTAATGTAATCAGGAAGAGATTGTTTCGTGACTCCATTTGATGAGTAGAATAGTCTCCTAGTTCAATGAGACACTTGCGCAACAAGTGCGGAGTCATATGATCTTATGATTGGATCACAAGGGAATGACCAATTCTCGCAATAAGGTTGGCAGGTCCTTCCACAAATTTTCTTGCAAGAGGATGAATAATCATCCTAATTTAGTATCTTTCTTGAGTAAAGATAATTGCTTGGAGCAAAGGACAAACCAATAAATTGGTATAACATATGAACTTAAGCTATTGACCAAGTTGGGTTAATAGGGTATGCCCTAACCCAGGATATAGGGGATCTTGCTAAGTCGCAAGTCATCCCGCATCGCGTGCTGGACGCATTCGAAAGGAAGGACTCATTACTTAGTGGTTTGCCAACAAAAATGACCAATGGAAATGTTTGTGCTTGCTACAGATTTTAGAGCACTGTTTGGTTTTGTTTGATCAATGAATTAAAAGATAAATGGATATTTAATACTTCAGGTTGAAGGCCTGAAGGGAGAGGCAGTTTTAGTAACCCCCGACTGCATGCCTAACCCTAACCAAGGGGGTTGTTAACCGCGCCAGAAAGGTGGACCAAACCTGTCGCGAGAGGTCTCTCCATTGAGCGCTGCTTGGAGCAGGAGGATGCTTGGGTGCCAGGGGGGGCTTTGGCCGTAAATCCCTCGCCTTTCGGGCCCTGCACAAGAGGCTAACGTGACTTGGGATTAGATCTCGAGGCCCGCATACTAGTCTACAGGCGAAAACTTGGATTGGTAATCCTTGTGGATTGCTGGATAGCCTTCACACATATTGTGGATAAGCCTACAAGGTGGACTTTTTTGTATTTCAAAGATAAATATGATAACCTATTAATAAGGAACTTGTTTGACATTGTTTTTCTATGTCAAGTGATATGATTACGTAAAAGAACCAGTGCCTAACGGGCTAATTAAAGAAGCTGATTGATATATGTCCAACTAAGGTGTTAGGTAATTAAATAACTAAAACAACCCGAGGAAAGTGCAGAGGATGGGCCATAGTCGGTCCTACGGATGGGTGGTCTCGGTTGGTTGGAAACTTTTCTCAAATGACGATGGACAATAGGAAGATCGTCAAAGAACACGAACAACAAAAGCGTTGACCTAGAGTTATGATTGATCCCGATTTACATTGTTTTAGGGGAACAGAATGGGACTATGCCTTATGGCAAAGAGGTTGAGCCTTGCATCCCTCTCGTTTTCCATTCTCCTTGAACCAAGTGCAGCGTGAATCCGCTTCGAACCTGGCATTTCTGCGTAAAGTAGTTTGCTTGGGTCCGACGCTAGTTGCTGTTAGGAGATGACCAACAAGGAAAACCCTAATTGAGGTCGATCCTAAGTGGGAACGAGTAGAATAATTCTGCTACGTGGCAGACGCGGAAAGCCCTAGATCGCAAACCCCGTAGCATTCCATGGGAGTGCCGGGCGGAGCTTTCTAGACATCCTTTCCGATGGACTGCTAAGACGTGTCCAGAAGATACAAGTGGACACATTACAGTTGGTATCAGAGCCAACCAACAACGGAATTGTTTTTATGAAATCTTAATAAGATAAAGTAAAGCAAATGTTGTTGTTCAAACATTTCCTTACTTTCAATGCTGTCTTGCAAAATTAGGAAGCGTGGAACAAGTTCTTAGTATTTTGAGTCATGTTTATGACTGCAATGCATTCTCCGCATTATCGACAAAGGGTTGAGATGATGAACATCCTGGAGCAAATCTATAATCCATCACCTTTGTACATGGTACGAAGATGGACGGGTGCCTCAGGAATCTAATATATAGCCACCCACCGGTTTGCTTATCTACAAACCAACCTAAAAAGGATCAAGTGGTTGGAAGACCTGAAAGTCGTGAAGATGTTCATTTTTGTGGAAGCTCACGTAAACTCAACTTTACATATTCGAGGTCAAAGGGTTGAAATGAACTCATATGTATATGAGGAAGTAACCCGTGTAATCCCCACTAACAGGATTAAAGTGTTGGGGCGCCATGAGAAGAATGGGTTCCAAAGGAAAGGATACCCCGAACGTCCAATGACTTATCGATTCCTGAAGATCCATGACCTGAAACCATACTATTATACAATTCCTGTAGATAAATGTAATACAACGTTGTTCTCCCCAAACTAAATGTAACAGTTGGCTTATCATCACAAGAAATTTTGTATTCCAAGAGGGCTATGCCCATATAAATACAAATAAAACTTATTTTTATCAATGTTTGATTGTGCATGAGAATTTATAAAAAGTCAAGTAGTTATATTGCTTGCGTGATAGAAGAAATGGAGATGTAATATAAATCAATAATGATTATCGCGTAATAACATTAAGAAACCTTTATCCAAGCACAACCCCAGGTATAGGCTCCTAGTTCGCCTCCTACATCCAGTACTGTTGTAATCCAGGAGAAGAAGTTTCTTCTTCTCCTGGATCTTCAGGAATCGATAAGTCATTGGAAGTTGGGGGTATCCTGCCAATCAGGCTATGCTCGCCAAGCTGAAGCTCACCGGCAAAGCCAGGCTTTGGTGGAAGCAATGGTGCAGGGATCAAGGGATCGCGGAGGGATCTATTACCTGGGAGAAGCTGAAGAAAGCCGTGCAGGAAAGATACTTACCACCTACATATCACACACAGAAAATGAATGAGTTCTACGAGCTAAAACAGTTGGGGCTCACTCTTGACGCATACTACTCTAAATTCGTCTCACTTCTTAAGTATGCGCCACAGATGGACATGACACAGCAGGTGTCCAAATTTTGTGCCAGTTTAAATCCACCAGTAAATACCCGTCTCGAATCTATGCGTCCATCAGATCTTCAGGACGCACTCATTCAAGTTGCACCTATAATTCAGGAGATGTAGTCTAGACCAAGGGGTAACAAAACTTGGTCTTATAATGACCCGAACAGAGGCACATTCAGACCTCAAATGAAGAGATTTCAAGGTCATAATCAGGGACAAAGAAAGAAAGCAAGGACTAATAATGTCAACAACTTTGTTCCTACTCAAAGCAATGGCCGAAACCTCCGTTGTTTCCACTACAACGAGCCCGGTCATTTCAAGAGGCAATGTCCCAAACTTGGAGGAGGACATCGCCAAGTACCTTTCCAAGGAATGGGCTGTGGTCAAGGAGCCACTACCCGAGGCAGAGGAAGAACTATCTGCATTGCCAATAGGCAAATGTAAGAAGAAGAAGAAGAAGAAGATCCGACCATGGAAGCAAAGTTTGAAAGGGCGACCGTCCATGCCGCTCTACACAAGAAAGGCCCGAATCGCTAGTTCTCGGTGATTCAAACGCCGTCAAACTATCAAGGTAAAAGTTTCAAGACCTTGATTGATTGTGGCAGTACATATTCCTTTATCTCACCAGCATGTGCAAAAAGATTAGGAATAGCCACAATAGAAGCACCTACCTTGCTTGTGGAATTGGCAAATGGTCATGAGGTTACTTGTACTAGGCAAACTGTTAAGGTGGAATTCTTTCTGGGAGGAAAGAAGACTTCGGTTAAATTCAGAGTCATGAATTTAGGTATCCATAAGTGTCTACTCGGAATGGATTGGGCTTTAAGCCTAATGACGCCCACATTCATTGTGGAAAGGGCCAAGTTTCCTTTCGAAACTCTGAAAGGGAATTAGTCACAACTCAAGGTGAGCCTGGAGTGCCAAAAATTCAATTGACCAAAGCATCTCGGATCATAAAAGGAGTCAGAAAAGGATTACCTATCTTTTTAATTAAGCTCAACAAGTTAGATCAGAAGCAAGAGTCTAGTGAAGGACCTTCTTGGCTAAAGGAATACGCGGATGTATTCCCTGAAGAATTGACAGAACTCATGCCTCAAAGAGAAGTGGATCATGAGATTAAGCTAGTACCAGGAGCTGCGCCAATTGCAAAAGACCTTCTAGAATGTCTATACCAAAAGAAATTGACCTGAAGGAACAACTCAAGCAACTGCTAGATCAGGGCTACATCTGGCCTAGCAGTTCACCATGGGGAGCTCCAGTACTATTCCAGAAAAAGAAAGATGGGATACTTTGACTATGTATTGATTACCGAGGGTTGAATCAATCAACGGTCAAGAACAAGTACCCTATTACTAGAATAGATGAGCTTCTTGATCGTCTTTAGGGTGCAAAGATCTTCTCCAATATTGACCTCAGGTTAGGTTACTATCAAATAAGGATCAAGGAAGAAGATATCCCCAAGACGGCCTTCAATACAAGATATGGGCACTTTGAGTTCCTAGTTATGTCATTCAGGCTTATGAATGCACCTGCCACTTTCAACAGGTTAATGCAGGATATCTTTAGAATACAATATTAGTGAGTTTGGGAATCTCCCAATTTCCATTTTTTGAATACTAAAAAGGTGGCACCCGGATAACATGCCCATAAGTTTCTCAAAACCATATGATGTGTAACATGTCCGCAAGAATCTTCTAGGACACGTCTTGGCAGTCCATCGGAAAGGCTGTCTAGAGAACTCCGCCTGGCACTCCCATGGAATGTTACGGGTTTTGCAATCTAGGTCTTTCCGCGTCTGCCACGTAGCGGAAGTGTCCTGGCCGTTTCCCACTTAGGATCGACCGGAATTAAGGTTTTCCTGTTTGGTTATTAGCTAGCAGCATCTAGCGTCAGACCCGAGCGAACTACTTTACGCAGAAACGCCAGGTCCGAAGCGGATTCACGCTGCACTTGGTTCAAGGAGAATGGGAAACGAGAGGGATGCCATGCTCAACCTCTCTGCCATAAGGCATAGTCCCATTCCGTTCCCCTAAAACAGCGTGAATCGGGTAACAGGTAAATCTAAGTCATCCTTCTCGTTATTTGCTCGGCGATGATGATCATCCCTCTGTTCGTTGAAGATTTTTGAGAAAAGTTCCCGGCTGACCGGGACCACCCATCCATAGGACGGACCCACGGTCCATCCTCCGCACTTTCCTTGGTTTGTTTTAGTTATGTAATTACCTACCACATTAATTTGACATATAACAAACAGCTTCCTTGATTAACCCTGTTAAGCACTGGTTCCTTCACGTAATCTTATCACAGGACATAAAGAAAACAATGTCAAACAACTTCTTTATTATCATTTTATCCTTTTATCTTTGAAATACAAGGAGTTCCGCCCGTAGGCTTGATCATAATCCGCCCGAAGGCTATCCAGTAATCCACCAGGGATCACTAATCCAAGCTTCTGCCCGTAGACTAGTATGCGGGCCTCGAGATCCAATCCCGAGTCACGTTAGCCTCTTGTGCAGGGCCCGGAAGGCGAGGGATTTACGGCCAGAGCCCCCTCTGGCACCCAAGCGTCCTCCTGCTCCAAGTAGAACTCAACGGAGAGACCTCTCACGGCGGGTTTGGTCCACGTCCCCGGCGCGGTTAACAACCCCCTTGGTTAGGGTCAGGCAGGCAGTCGGGGGTAACTGAAGCTGCCTCTCCCTTCAGGCCTTCAACCTGAAGTATTTAGATATCGTTTCATCCTTTAGTTCATTGAGCAAACAATGCAAACAGTGCTTTCTAAACTGTTACAAGCACAATCAATTCCAGTGGTCGTTTTAGCTGGCAAACTGTTAAGGAGTGACTCCTTTTCTCCGAATGCAACCCGCATTCGATCCGGAATCAATTGCAACTTGGCAAGATTCCTATCGTCCTTGGGTTAGGGTCATACCCTGTCAATACTTTAGGTTTGGTTTATGGTAAATTCCGGCGACCATGTCGCTTTAGTTTATTGATTAATCATTTTCGTCCAAGCAAATGCCTAGCTTCCCTTAACTTGACAAAGTTTCCCTAATGAGGATAGAGTAAAAGGACGACTACCCTTTTCCCCTTGCGAGTTTAAACTGGCGCAAGAACCTGCCAACCTTAATCCACGGAATGGCAAAACTTCTTACGATTAAACCGCAAAGCTAAGTGACGTTGCAATTTATTGCACAAGTGTCGCCTCCATTCTAAGGGATCATTTCCCCTAATGAATGGCGTATTCAGGTCACGGAATTAACTTCAGACGAGAAGGAGGGTTTAGGGTGTCTTTTTACCCACCCATCCTTAATTTCACTAAATCGACAGCGTTTAGTCCAATCTCAAATCGAGTTTCATCATCTTGAACGCTTGGTCCTTAAGGTAGGAATCCTAGATTATTGTTTACATGAGCATCCAATTAGCTCAACATTTTGGGAATGTGGTTAGGACTATTGGCTTGAAGGTTTCGACTTAGCGACATTTGGAAAACTTGGCCGAATCCTTAACCTAGTTAGCGTTCGGGGTGTCTATCGTACCATATGATTCCTTTGTGGCTAGGTGATTTGGGTAATTCATTATGCTTGTCTCGCGACAAGGATGAATCCTTCCTAGAGACAATAAACTAGATCTAAAAGAGGAAAAATAGTTGCAACTACCACAATACATGTAAACATGTGATTCATCGCCTCTACGCATCACATGGTTCACAATGACTCTATCTTCCCTTGTATCGTAAAAATGCATGATAATCTGGGTACTAACTTTCCTAGGACCTACTAGGACTTACATCAAATAATCATGCCTACAACCTTGTTGTCTACACTTTAGAATCTCGTGCTTTGATAAACCATGCGACCTTTCCTAAATACGGCTCCTGATGAATGAAATTTCTGCATGATGACTATGCAACACGCAACTTTCCCCTAGCTACAATGTAGTTAATGAAGTTCATACCAAACTAAAGCTAGTGTTAACTTATTCCATGTTACATGCTACTTGCAAGTCCATAAGATCATTATCGTACTCTTCTATTTCTTTTCGGGTAATATCTTATGGGTGTTAACTTTTCCTCACGAATCATTACAAGGAAGATGTTGCCTAAAATGTGGCACACGCTTATTCCTACCATGTCTAGTAACCAAATGCACTTATCAACTTCATTTCTTTGCCCTAAGTAATATATGTTTAGACTCATTACTATGATAATGTTCCAAAATAGCAACATGCAGCTAGTCTTCTAAGGCGGACAACTCTCGAAATGCAACCGTTTCAATTTCATGACATGCATCAACCTTATCTAATGTTTAAAGAGATAATTTATCAAATGTATTTTTAACACTGCCACATGCATTAAAAATAAGCGTAAAATGCATTCTCCCTTATGAAATTAAGCGTGCCTAAACATTTCTTTATGCGAGAATAAACTCGAAAAAACCTGGACTTGTGGGCTCGGGGAGATATCCACTTGTATGCTCGGGGAAGAGACCTCCACATGTGCGCCTTGTGACTTTGGCTTTGGAGCCATCGTAGATGTAGAGGATTTGGGCTCCGGGGTTTATCCTTACCCTTTATGGCTCTCTAAATTTCCTCCGAGTCTTGGCAAGTAGTCTCAAAATATGTTTACTTCTCCCTTATGTAGGAATACCCCTTTATAGGGTATGGATTTTAAGATCCCGGAAAGCTCGTGGAAACGGGGCTTATGGGACCTAGTGGGAAGGGGGGCTTAAGAAAGCCCCCTTAGAAGCTTCTAAAGAAGCTTCTAAGAAGCTTCCAAGCTTCTGCAGCAACGTCGGGGGGGGAAGGGGTCATGATCTAGGCGGGCGGCGGACCGTGTCAGTCAGGCGGGCCGTGGCGGCGGCTATGGCGGACTGGCGGACTGGCGGACTGCAGCGCGGCGGCTTCCTCCAGCACGGCGACGGCGACCTCCTACAGCACGGCGACCTCCTCCAGCACCTCCAGCACCTCCAGCACGTCCCCCTCCCTCTAGCTAGGGGGTGTTTATATAGGCATGGGGGGGGGGGGAGAAGGCCTCCACCACGTGGCCCCTTTGCATGGGTTCCCCCCCTCCCATGCAGGCCACGACTTCCATATCCCCATCCTCCCCACACTCCCTCTTCTCCAGCCATGCATCGGCTGGAGGAAAAGGGTTAAAAATTTAAAAAAAAAATTGCATTGAATTATTCAAATTGCCCCTCCCAAGAGGGTGTTTTTGTGAGACTTGCGGTTTTGAACTCCCGGTTTTGATTTACCAATGCGGAGGACCCCATTTCACGCGTGCGGGTCACACATTACACTGCCAATAATTTCAATGCAAGAGATGACCTTTGCACAAGGTTTACGTCATGTGCGGGACGTCAATATTCACGGGTGGGAATATTACATGATGTGACCTATCATTGGAAAGCACTTGAAAAATGGAATCTATTGAGCTATAGAGTACTTGATTTGGAGTCATATTATTCAAGTTATGACAAATCCAAAGATTTGACCACATGTCCCAAACTTATGGAAAATTCCCATATTCCCCAATATGGTGTTTTAGGCCATATCTTGATGACTTCGTGCTCATCTTCTTCGATGACACTTTAGTCTATTCTAAACATGAAGAAGATCATGAACCCCAACTTCGGATTGTCCTTGAGACAATGAGGTCACATAAGCTATATGCTAAGATGAAGAAGTGTGCATTCTTCAAACGTCAAATTGAATATCTAGGATTCATAGTATCAGCAGAAGGAATCTCAGTGGACCCAGCCAAGGTCAGAGATGTGATAGAATGGCCAATACCAACAACTATCAAAGAAATACGTTGCTTTCTGGGATTGACAGGATGGTATAGGGTCTTCATAAAAAACTATGCTCTGATTGCAGCACCTCTAACGGACTTACTGAAGAAGCAAACTTCCATTGCATGGTCAACTCCCGAACAAAATAGCTTCGACAGATTGAAGCAAAGTTTGGTATTAGCACCTATTCTAAAAACTTCCAGATCTTAATAAAGAGTTCGAGGTAGTAACTGATGCTAGCACACTTACCTTCGGATGTGTGCTCATGCAACAAGGTCATCCTGTAGCATACTCTTCAAGGAAATTGAAGAGTCATGAGAAGAATTATGCTACACATGATCTAGAATTGCTAGCTGTCATCCATGCTCTAAAGCTTTGGAGACACTACCTATTGGGTAACAAGTTTACACTAGTAACTGACCATAAGAGTCTCAAGTGGATCTTTACCCAGAACGAGCTCAACATGAGGCAACGTCCGTGGATTGAAGTACTAGAGGAGTATGACTTTGGAATCAAGTACCGACCAGGGAAAGAAAATGTAGTTGCCGATACACTTAGTTGCAAGGCATTCCTTAATTCCCTAATCTTGCATAATCCATCAACAACTAGATCTCTAGCTACAAAAGTATCTATGCCAAACAACCCAATACTTGAGTTAGCTAGAGAGGATGCATGCCATGATCCAGCCTATCAAAAGATGCTAAGGGAAATCTCTATCAAAGATCAGGATCAAAAGCTACAAGCTAAGTATCATGAATTCTCTATTAATAGTGGACTTGTCTACTATAGAACAAGGCTATGTATACCGGCAAGTCAGTCACTTAAGCAGAAGATATTGTGGAAAGCTCATGATTCCCCTTTCTCAAGACATCCTGGCTATGCCAAGACTCTTAATGCAGTTAAGAAGAGCTACCATTGGGAGAGGCTTAAAGGTGACATTCTCAAATATGTCACCGAGTGTTTGTCTTGTCAACGTATTAAAGCCGAACATGTCAAGATGCCAAGGAAGCTGCAACCGCTTGACATTTCCCAAATGAAATGGAAATTCATCAGTATGGATTTTGTTGTAGGCCTACCCCAAGTCCAGGGAGGATACAACTCTATCATGGTTGTGGTTGACATGCTTACTAAGGTTGCACACCTTATTCCAGTAAAGACAAACTATAAAGCCTAAGACATTACAAGATTGTTTATCAAGGAGATATTCAAGCTACATGGATTACCCAGAAGAATCATTAGTGATCGTGATTCTCTCTTCACATCACACTTCTTGAGAGCTATCTTTAAAGCCATTGGAACTCAACTCTGCTTTAGCATAGCTTACCATCCCCAAATGCATGGCCAAACAGAGCGAGTCAATCAAGTCATCGAGGATATGCTTAGAGCATACTGCTGTCGTGAGCCAAAAAGGTGGATTCAATACTTGCCTTTGGTTGAATTCGCCTACAATGCTTCTTACCAACAAAGCATTCAGATGATCCCTTTCCAAGCATTGTATGTTCATGACTGTCGAAGTCCCCTAAACTTCTAAGATCCAACCTTAAGGGTTGAAGCTTCAAGGCAGATGTTGGAAGAGATGGATGACCAAATAAAGTCAATAAGACAAGACATCCAAGCTGCCAAAGTTAGACAAAAGACCTATGCAGATTTGAAGTGTCAAGATAGAGTCTTTGAAGAAGGAGACATGGTCTTCATTCGCGTATATCCAAAGAAGAGTTCCCTATCCTTAGGAAATTGCAAGAAGCTAAGTCCAAGGTATTGTGGACCATACAAGATCCGCAAGTGCCTAGGACCTAATGCTTATAGACTACAACTCCCTGAGAACCTAAAGGTTCATAATGTATTCCATATCAGCCTATTGAAAAAGTATGTACCTAATCTTAACCATGTACTTGATGACCAACAAGTTGTAATGCCTAGTCAAGGAGTCCTTGAACTAAGGCCTGACAAGATCTTAGATGTTAGGGAGAGACAACTGAGATTCAGAACCTTAATGCCTCCTCCAATGGAAAGATTATCCCGAAGAGGATGCCACTTGGATAGATGAAAGCACTCTCAACCATCAATATCCTCATTTTATCTCGAGATGAGGACATCTCGATTCCTCCAAGGGGGAGAGAATGTAATATCCTGAAGGCGTAGGTACGCGTGAACTACCCAATAAAAGATAATGGAATTATTCTTTGGATAAAAGCAATTTTTTTAATTATTTCCCCTCTCCTCCAGCCGACTGTCGATATGGAGGAAGAGAGGATTAGTATGGTGGGCAAGCTCCTTGCTGGAGCTTGCCAAAGCTGGTGCTCATGCGCCTCGCCACATAGGGGAGGGAGGATTCCCCTCCCCTTACCTATTTAAGTGAGGGGGGATGCAAGCGGGAGGAGTAGGATGAAAAGGCTCTACGCAGAGAGTGAAACTCTATGATGCCATAAAGCTTGAGGAAGGAGGAGCCATTAATTTGAGCAGTTACTGCCAGGCAAAGCGCCACCTCTCTCTCTCCCTTCAATCAAGAGTACGCTGTCTGCCGCCACGTTTCCCATTCGACTATAGGCCGCCAGCTGGCCATGAAGCCCGTCGGCTATACCTTCTTTGCCCCCCCCTCCCCACACGTGGCTTTCCAGCAAGCCTTGGAAACTTCCAAGGTTGTGCTACCTTAGGCCCCCTTCTTGTGGGCCTTTGGACTACCCCCTCCCTCCAATTTTGTTTCCTAAGGGCTTTGAGCCCCTATCCTATAGCCTTTAAGGCCACCTTTTTTTCCCCTTAAAATTCCCCTCCTTAGGGCTTTATAAAGCCCCCTTTCCCCCCCAAAAAAAACTTTGACCTTAAAGGTCCCTTGCCACTCCATGTTCATAAATCTCTCGAAGGGCTCCCTTGGGTTTTTTTCCCCTCCCAAAAGGTTTATCCTTTAAAGGCTACTTTTTTCCCCCTTGGAAATTTCCCCCTTAGGGATTTTTAGGCCCTTTCTATACCCTCTTGTTTACCCCCTTAAAAATTCATCTCTAAGGCTCCCTTAGGGCCTTTTCCCCCATAAAAGGTTAACCCAAAGGGCCTTTTCTTTCCCCGTGTTTTAAAACCCCCTTAGGCATTTCATGTCTTTTTTTCTTTTCCCTCCTAGCCGAGGTTCGTAAGGGATTGTCAAAACAACCCCTTACCCCCCCCACCCCCGAGAATTTCAAAAGCCCTCATGTGCCCTTACATATAACACCCCATCCACGAAATTTCCTCCCTAAGGACCCTTTTACTCCCTTTTGTTTTATACCTTTTATTCCCTGTTCATGCGAGTCTTTATAAATCCATTAAGCCTTTCCCATGGCTTTAATGGGTCTTATTCGCGAAAGATTTTGAAACACCCCCTTTCAAAATCCCTACTTCAAGGAGGAAGCCTTCTAAAACTGCTTTCGACGGACGGTGCAAGTTATTGAAAAAGGGAGCCACGGTGGAATTTCAAAAAGGAGTTGTAGAGATGCATCCACGACGAAAAGACGGCATTCGCGATGCCTCCTAAGAAAGCCCAAGGCATAGCTGCAGGAGGGTTGTCTCCTAGCATCCACGTGGACATCTCACCCCAAGTCCAGGTTTTCCTTCATCATTTTTATTTGGTATTGTTATAACTCAATCGTGCAAAGGATAATTGTTGGAAATAGGATATAGTTTGTTGTCTTAAATAAATTAGCTCACGACGGAGGAATTTAGTCATTAATATTTTCAATAAAACAAGCAAGATAAAGGCCACATAAGTGCATTTCTAGTAAATAGATTTATGCAGTGGAATGAATTAAAATTAGATTAATTTCCATTGTTATAGAACGGAATTAAAATAGTATACCTTATTTAAACATGGAAGTATAAACTGCATATCGCATTATTAACCCATATCCCCTTCACAAATTCAATCATCATGAAAAGTGTTAGGAATCCTTAGGAAATTTCAAGGCATGAAATAATTCTTACGATGCATAACACTAGGCAATTATCATTTGTCAACTGCATAAATTATCAAGTAAAAGGTTGCTTGTTTAGCATGAATTTTTAGGAAGATTAGTTGGAATTAACCTGACCTATGCCTGACCTGAAAAACGATAAGTTAGGGTTTAAAAATCAATTTACGCATAGACAACGCATCATGTGTTTATGGAATGATAATGTAACTATCTTCAAGAGTTAAACAAATTGGCATAAACTTAAAACACCTAAAGCGCGGAGTTCTCGTTAGAATGAGTTAAATTCCAAGAAATTCACTAGGAAATTAATACGTGACCTAATCGTATGTATTGCTAAAACTGAAACTCGCATACCTTAAATACTTGCCCACATTCACTAAATGTAGGGATAGTGATACATATTTGGGAAGTGAACTAGGGTTTGTCCCTAAAAATCTTACGAGATGGAACTTGGAACCCTAGGACTGACAACGTTAGAGTAATGTAATTAGGAACAGATTGTTTCGTGACTCCATTCGATGAGTAGAATAGTCTCATAGTTCGATCAAACACTTGTGCAACAAGTGCGAAGTCATATGATCTTGTGATTGGATCACAAGGGAATGACCAATTCTCACAATAACGTTGGCAGGTCCTTACGCAAGTTTTCTTGCAAGAGGATGAATAATCATCCTAATTTAGTATCTTTCTTGAGTAAAGATAATTGCTTGGAGCAAAGGACAAACCAATAAATTGGTATAACATATGAACTTAAGCTATTGACCAAGTTGGGTTAATAGGGTATGCCCTAACCCAGGATATAGGGGATCTTGCCAAGTCGCAAGTCATCTCGGATTGAGTGCTAGACGCATTCGAAAGGAATGACTCATTCCTTAGCAGTTTGCCAAAAAAAAAGACCAATGGAAATGTTTGTAAATGCTACAGATTTTAGAGCACAGTTTGGTTTTTTTTTATCAATGAATTAAAAGATAAATGGATATCTAATACTTCAGGTTGAAGGCTTGAAGGGAGAGGCAGCTTCAGTTACCCCCGATTACCTGCCTGCCCTAACCAAGGGGGTTGTTAACCACGCCGGGAAGGTGGACCGAACCCACCATGAGAGGTCTCTCCATTGAGCACTGCTTGGAGTAGGAGGACGCTTGGGTGCGAGGGGGGATCTGGCCATAAATCTCTCGCCTTCCGGGCCCTGCACAAGAGGCTAACATGACTCAGGATTGAATCTCGAGGCCCGCATACTAGTCTACGGGCAGAAACTTGGATTGGTAATCCCTGTGGATTGCTGGATAGCCTTAGGGAGGATTGTGGATAAGCCTACGGGCTGGACGTTTTGTATTTCAAAGATAAATATGATAACCTGTTAATAAGGAACTTGTTTGACATTGTTTTTCTATGTCAAGTGATATGATTATGTAAAAGAACCAATGCCTAATGGGCTAATTAAATAAGCTGGTTGATACATGTCCAACTAATGTGTTAGGTACTTAAATACCTAAAACAACCCGAGGAAAGTGCGGAGAATGGGCCATAGGTCGGTCCTACGGATGGTTGGTCCCAGTTGGCCAGCCGGAACTTTTCTCAAATCACAATGGACAGCAAGAAGATCATCAAAGAACACGAACAACAAAAGAGTTGACCTAGAGTTATGATTGATCCCAATTTACGTTGTTTTAGAGGAACGGAATGGGACTATGCCTTATGGCAGAGAGGTTGAGCCTTGCATCCCTCTCGTTTCCCATTCTCCTTGAACGAAGTGCAGTGTGAATCCGCTTCAGACCTGGCGTTTCTGCGTAAAGTAGTTCGCTTGGGTCCGATGCTAGTTGCCGTTAGAAGATGACCAACAAGGAAAACCCTAATTCAGGTCGATCCTAAGTGGGAATGGCCGGAATACTTCCACTACGTGGCGGACACGGAAAGCCCTAGATCGCAAATCTCGTAACATTCCATGGGAGTGCCGGGCAGAGCTTTCTAGACATCCTTTCTGATGGACTACTAAGACATGTCCAGAAAATACAAGTGGACACGTTACACGAACAAATCATTCAAAGAGGTAAGGCTACTTTAGAGGAGTTGCCTAGTGGCAATGGAGTTAGCCTCATTGAGGATGTATGGGTTAATGGCACTAAAGCCTCTAGTCTATGAGCTATCATAAGAGGTCAAAAGGGTAGAGAAGGTGACAAGGAAAATGCAAAGCCTGTTGACAAAAACCCTAAGCAAGACGATAATGTAATAAATCAAATTTAACCTAGGCTTAAGAGTTAGACACATTAATTAGGGTTAGCTATAAATAGTGGAGTATGGCCAAATGTGGAAACCTTTTGATCATTTTGGAATACAACTCCTTGTGGAGCTCTTGAGGTCACATCCTCCCACCATTTATGGAGGTGCATATCCATATCCACCCTACTTGGAGGTGAGTATCCTTGTCCACCATTGTAGGAGTTGAGTATTCTACAACAGCTTATCATCACTTGATTCTCAGCATACCATCTATTTTCCCATTTGTACATCTCATATGGAACATGGATCTTGGCTATGGAAGTAGCATTTCTTGTTATTGTCAGCATTAGATGTTAGATCTTGTGTATTTTCTTATATGAGATGTCATCTTTATTTCATTGGTATCAGAGCATGGATTTGATCCATGGGAAGGGTCATTTTCATGGTGAATTCTAGTCACAGACTTGGTACACGGTAATTGGGAGGACAAGATTTGGTCATAGGCTTAGTTACAATTCAAATTGTGATTAGCCATGGCTATCTACATCAAGTCGTCACTATTTCGGAGGTTCTTGGAGGATCTATGGTGAAAATAACAGTTCGTGGATTCATAGGTCATTTTTTAGGGAGATTGGACTAATTGGAGTTAAACAGGGATTAGGGAGGAGTAAACAGGGTTAATTTTTTCTAATCAAGGGTTTCTTCTTCTCTTTCCTCTTTCTCTCAAGCTTCCATAGCCAAAACCCTGCTCTCATCTCTAAACCAAGACTTCATCTACCTCCATGGCTTCTACTGGCTAATTCTCCATCTTCTAAGCATCACATAGAGTATGCATAAGCCTTGCTTGGCTCACGTGATTTTGAAGTAAATGAGTCAGTGTTTTTTGCATTGTTTGCGCTGAGTACATACTCCTATATTCACGATTTAAAATGGAGTTATCAAGCTCCATGAGGCTTGGCCATAATGCTTACAAGTTTACCACTTAGTCTCCTTCAACTTTGGCATGAATCAATGGTCATTATTGAGCTCTTATTTCTCATACAAACCCTAGAAATGGACTGTTATTATAGCAGAGAGAAAATTTTAGAATTCTTTATCAATTTCATGGGGCTTTTGCTTAAATCCATTCCCTAAAGCTACTACACAACTCTCTTGACTGACATTGAACCTTCGTCAAGCTTGGAACTTCATTTTGACATGGCTATGGAGTCAAAACAGGGCATCAAGCTATAGGCTTCAAATTTTTAGTATATTCTCTTCTATTTCATGGGGCTTTGGTCTTAAATGACTTCAAGGACTTTCCTACTACTCCAAACACTCAAGATTTTGAAGGCTTTAAGCAATGGATTCAAGATTGAAGGCCAATTTTCTCTTGGACTTCAAGCATGAAAGGGATTGAAGAATTTCTTGGAAATCTCAGTTAAAGAGGCTCCAATTACAAAGGATCTTCCATTCATTTGGCTTCTTGGAGTTGAAGACTCACTCAAGGCATCCTCCTTGGATCATACTTGGAGTTATTGTATGGAATTATGGAGCATTACTCTCTCTTGATCAATTGGGGGGCTTATGAAGATGGGCTATCACTCTTTATGGCTGAGGTTTGAGACAAGCAACATCTTCATCTTCAAGCATTGAAAGAGGTACTTCTAATACTCTTTTTAATCTCTCCAATAATTAATCCACTTGCTCACTGCATCTCCTATTGTTGAAAGGAGAGATTAAGAGAGTAATCTAAGCAATGACTTGCTTCATAGACTTTACCTTCAACATAGATTGATACTGAATCATCAAATTTCATACAATGAGCCTTCAATTTGGATTTTCAAGCATTGATTGAGTATCTATTCAGTCATTCAGCCATTCATTGATTGAGTTTTGATCATCTCATTGATCTATTGCATTTTATTGATTGAAGACTTCAAAATTCATCATATAGTCCTTCATATTTTGATTGAGATTTACCTAACCCTAACCCATGAGTTTGTGTTGACCCAATCTTTGAGAATTTCCCAAAATAAATCTGTAAAGATGTGCATAGTATGCAGTGAGTCACTGATACTATTGGTAAGCCTATCTCAGCCCATTTTCATTCATGATACCTTTCCAATTCATGCATATCATGAAAGGATCAATGTCTTGATTCGGTCTTGCATAACATACCTTTTTTGTTAGAATACTAGCTCTGCCATGTTCAATACCTACCGAGGAAAAAGGTCGAAGTCGGACGAGATAGCAAGACAATAGTGAGGTGACCCTCCCTTGCTATTGATGACTCTGTAAGGGTGCACAACTTGGCCCGGAAGGAACTTTGCACACCTTCCGGAGTTTCAGAGCCCATTTAGGTGCCTGTCTATCATTTTATCCCTCACCACAAGTGGTGGACCATAGAAGACCACTCAGGATGAGAGTGGAAAAGATTTGAAGACACTTGGTACAAATAGGAAAAAACAGGGCAATTTGGTCACAGTTTTGAACAATTTGACAGGTCTACAGGTGCTATAGATTTGATTCCAGGTTGTGATTATATCCTATAGGTTTCCCTTCAGTGCCCACATGATTTTTATCATGGTCTATATGCATATGGGATGAAACAGTGCTCAAACAGTGCTTTTACAGGGTTTACAAGGTGCAATCCCATTTTGGACAGTCATAAAGAACCTATTACAGGAAAGGCATTTTTAATTTTGCAATAAGAATTCTTGTGGTCAGTACATAGAGCTCAAATTCCTCTTCGATCCTAACTATAGCATGCCTCACTTGGAGTAGCGAAGTTCAAGTTATAGCCCATTTTGTGACAGGTGGTCACTGTAGACTGCACTTTGATAGGCAAGCAGAGACACACTGTTTTGGTCTGGAACCATTATATACCTTTTCCAAAGTGCTTATTTCAGTAAATTTCGTATATATACATATTGTAAGCTTTGTTTGGAGCTATAAAACACTTGGATTGGGGAAGCATAGCTCAAGATTTAGACCAATCTTTGACTGAGAGTGCTGAAATTACAACATGGCAAGGAACAAGAAGAAAGAGCAAATGTTAGACCACATTGAGGAAGGCTTGGAGGAGTATCATGATGAGAAAAATGACAATAATAGAGCCACAAATCAGAGGCTAGAATTCATGGGAGTTAGTACCACCAATGACGAAGTGCAATGGCCAAAGAATCCTCATGTGATAGATTAGGGGAATGAAGTAAACATCTCATGTGATTCTAACGACTTCCAACAAATGTCTAAGCAACTTGGAAACATGAATGATGGTTTACTTCCTCTTACCCACTCCATGGATGATAAATTTAACAAGATGATTTCTCATAAAGAGCAACAAAGTAGTAGATTGGATACCAAGTTTGATCAACTGATCACTATATTCAAAAAATTGGGAGATAGATTCCAAAGTAAACTACCACTCCATGTTGAAGAAGTGCCACTTACTCATGGGAATGTGAGATCTACTACAGCTCATCAACATATACCATCAACTTATGAATATGGAGGTTCTTCTAGAGTCAATGAAATCACTCAGCCAAGTGCTAATTCATGGAGTAGAGGCACTCCTAAATTTCCTATTTCAAGAGAACATGGACAGCAAGGTCATTCACTGCATGAAGATGAAGATGAAGCTGAAGACAAAGCTAAAGATGAAGATGAAGAGCAAGAGGATACACATGACAAAGTTGATCAAGAGTACATTAGTGTACAACAAGAAGAGCAAACTCAAGGTTTACATATATTTCATGATGATGTTGAAGAGGATTATGTTGATCATATATGTCATGAAGATATTAAGGCATCACATGAAGATATTGAGGAAACACATGATGGGTTCTATCAACCCATTGACAACTTTGGTATGCTACAGCCAATAGAAGAAGATGTTGATTGGAATGCATATGCAGATGTACATGAGAAAAATGTTTGGGATGAATATACTTTTGATGAGAGTATCAATGAAGACATGCCTTATGATGATGATGAGATATCTTTTCCCTATGATCCGGGTAGTCATGATGGAGATGATTCTCTCTTTCCTTTTGACCCGAGTGGTTTGACATTTATGATTCATGACAATCTTACTTCTCTTAATGGTTATTATCTTGATATTCCATATGATCCGGGTGGTCTTATACTAAGAGAAAGTCATTTGCAGCAAGGCATCCTACATACAAAACTTAATGATACTTTGTTCTCATGGTTTATATGGGAGAAAGGCTAAAGAAGATGGATTTTCCTGCAGAATACAGCTTGTTGTATTAAATTCCTGTCATGGAATTAAATGATTTATCTTTGTCAAAATCATGGATTTTTTCTTGGACACGGTAGCCTACATCATATACTTTGATATGACATATCATTTGACCAATTTGGATGTTTCTATCGAAAGTTATGCCTATTTTACTATGGCAGCCCGGTTATGCCAACATGCAAGAAATTCACTATAGATTTCTTGTGGAGCTTCATCAATCATGGGATCTTTTCAGCCACATATGCTTTGATCTACTATTTCATCCATTGTATTCTTTCCCATTTTCTCAAGCTTTGAGGACAAAGCTTCTTTAGGCCGGGATGGCTTGTAATAAAGCAAATTTAACCTAGGCTTAGGAGTTAGACACATTAATTAGGGTTAGCTATAAATAGTGGAGTATCGCCAAATGTGGAAACCTTTTGATCATTTTAGAATACAACTCCTTGTGGAGCTCTTGAGGTCACATCCTCCCACCATTCATGGAGGTGCATATCCATGTCCACCCTGCTTGGAGGTGAGTATCCTTGTCCACCATTGTAGAAGGTGAGTATTCTACAGTAGCTTATCATCACTTGATTCTCAGCATACCATCTAATTCCCCATTTGTACATCTCATATGGAACATGGATCTTGGCTATGGCAATAGCATTTCTTGTTATTGTCAACATTAGATGTTAGATCTTGTGTATTTTCTTGTATGAGATGTCAACTTTATTATAGATAAAGGGATGCAAGTCCTTAACTCTTACATGGAGGGGGGACCTCTAAAACTCATAGAAAGTAAATCCGATGCCAAAAAGGAAAAAGAATTACCAAGGAGGAATGGAAAAGCCAAGAAGGAAGCACAAAAAACAATTTAGCGACCAAAAGAGAGAATGGTCTGTTGAGAAAAAAGAGCTCTAGCAAAGTATTATGAATTCGATTTGGAAAGCTCTCTTCATGAAGTTAAACCAGACATGAATCTCTTGCAGCTAATTAAGATGTCTCCGGGAGTGTACAAGGAATTTAAAAAGATTCTACGTTGTCGTGATATTGCACATCCACACATGGAAAAACTTCAGAATCTCTATGGAATGTACAAAAAGCAAGACTGGTTTATTAGAATAGTTTGAAATCTCTAGTATCATGTTTAGATGACTTGATTCCCACCTTAGATGGATTCAAACATATACTGTGACTTATTTTGAAGGGAATAAGTCCTCCAAGACAAAAGATTGAGAAAAGTGATGTGATTTACCAAAATCATCATTTTAATCTATTTTTAATGGATTTTCACAAATTTTCTTGCATTGGCTTGTCGACCAAATGTGTTCCGATCGTTTTGAGTACCCGCACAGCTATATTTGGAGTTCATATGATGAAGTTATTATCCAAACAAGTTACAGACAATAACAGGGCATAAAAAACGAAAATAGTGAAAAGCAGTAAAAAAAAACATAAGCTTTAAAGTTGAACACCTTAAGATTTTATGAGTGAAAGAGAGTGGAGAAAAACTATAAAATGGAGGACAAGGAGAGGAGTATCATCAAAATCAAGTGTGTGCAAGGCTTGAGGTTGAGGTTGAATCCCTCACCTTCTCTCACAGTTCAAAATCTATGAGCCTGTATTTTGCCTATATTTTTAAATCAAGAAATTTGTTTTCCTCATTCAAAATTCTTTTGAATAAGTTTTATTTCATTTAGTTCTTCTCTCATCTCAAAGTGTCCTGTGGTGAGCGACTTTTCATAAATCCCTCGTGCAAATTCTATGCGATAGCATACTGGGTACATCGTAGAACCTTTGGGGGTAGCGCAAGTAGGAGATGATTGGTTTCAGCATGCTGAAAAATGTTACCCAAGGATTGCAACCTACATTGATGGAATACTAGTGGATCATGCCATCATAGATACGAGATCCTCTGTTGACATCATAAGTTCTAAATTGATGGAGAGGTTGGGTCTTGCAATCTAAGAAGATGCCTCTAAGATTCTTAGAATTGTTGACAATAGTCTTAGGTAGCATGAAGGTTGCATCACTAAGGTTCACGTCACTATTGCAAATATAGAATGCCTTCTGGACTTTAGGGTGATTAGATTCACATGGCATCCTAGCTATCAAGTGCTACTAGTAGGTAGACCCTGGATCTTGCAAGAAGATTGTCAAGTGGATATACCCACCGATCGACTGATATTTGGTAGAGTGCCCACCGCATAGTAGTTGATGCATATCTTGAGTCTCGTCAAAGAGAGAGAGCTCCTTTATCCTCTACGGAATTCAAGACATTAGAAGATGTATCTGCTAGTGAGACTTCACCGAGTGATGAATCTAAAGAAGGGTCCACTATAGAGGATATCTATCAAATAACTCTAAATGAGTCAATAGAGCCTCAAGATTGAATAAGAGACGTGGATGTGATTGATCTGGATCTTGGTATGCCAAATGATCCGCAGCCAATTAAATTAGTGTTCATGCTCAGTGTGGAAGAAAGGGAGGACTATGTGTCCCTTGTCCAAGAGTTTTGCAACATCTTTGCTTAGAGTTATGATGAGCAAAGAGGTATTTCCTAAGCCTTGGCTATTCATACCGTTCCTCTGAAGGAAGGTAGTCATCATGTGCATGGAAAAGTAAGGCATATGCCTTTTGAATTGAGGGATGGGTCGTTCAAGGAGTTACAGAAATTGCAACAAGCTGATTTGATCTTCCTTGTTCATCAACACATTGAATGGTCTTCACCTGTTGTTATCAAGAAGAAGAAAAATAATCAAATACGGCTTTTGTAGACTTCAGAGAGATGAATAAGCAAACAATTAAGGACTACTACCAGTTTCTCTTTATTGATCTGATTTTGGACCAGTAAGTGGGTAGGGAAATATATTCGTTCATGAATTGCTTTGTGGGTATAACCAGATGGCAATTGCAAAAAAACACAAGCTTAAACAAATGTTTATTACTATCTTCGGTACCTTTGCGTACCATGTGATGGCATTTGGTTTATGCAATGCACCTAGTTTATGGCAATGAACAACAGACAAGACCTTTGGTGACATCTCCCCAAAGAAGTTAAACGTATTTATCAATGACCTGGGGGTAGCCACCATAAGAGAAAGGCGGTTGATTATTTTACGGAAGTGTTTTGAGCGGTGCATACAATTTTGCATAGCTCTTAACCCATGGAAGTGTGTCTTTGGAGTGTCTTATGGGCTATTGCTAGGCCATGTGGTCAGTTTAGTAAGGACCACGAGACTGACCCTTAAAAAATAAAGGTCATAGTCACCATGAGTCCGTTGCGCACACCAAAAGAAGTACATAGTTTTCTGTCATTTGTGGGCTACTACCGGAGGTTCATAAATGGCCTAGCAGAAAGAATTTTGCCACTAACGAATCTAGTATCCTTTAGCTGTCTTTTTGAATGGAGTGAATCTTGTAAAGTAGCTTTTAATTATGTGAAACATGAGCTAGTAAAAGCACCAGTTTTAAAAGCACCTAAAAGGGGCAAAGCATTATATATATTTTCAGCACCCACCTTGCATAGTATCAAATGCTGCTTATCCCAAATTTGGGAGGGAAAATTGTACCATCCAATTGCTTTTGCTAATCGAAAGTTGGGCATATAATGAGAAATCAACTACACACCTAGATGGAGAAGTTGTGCCTTCCAATGGTATTTGCGACTAAAAAATTTAGGCACTACATTCTCAATGAGAAGGTTGTATTTTATACAAAGGCGGAAAGGCTTAGATTGCTAATGAACAAGCTACAACTACCCGATCATTTAGCAAAGTAGTTAATCACTTTGCAAGAATTTGATTAGGAGATTAGAAGTAAGCCACCCAGGCTACAGGGTATTGTGGAATGCCTTGTGAATTTCCAAGAGCCAAACGAGACTTTAGTTGAAGGAAGTGATATCGAGGAAATGTTTAAAGTTGATATAGCTTTGATCCCATCTTGGTATGCTGCCATTACACATTACCTATCAACAGGAGAGGCTAGAGCCGGTTTATCAAAGTCAGAAAATAGGAAAATTAGACAGCAGGCTTTGAAATTATCTTTGATCACAAGAACACCATATCGATAGGTGGTTGATGATATTTATCGCTGATGTGTGATGCTTGACGAGGTTCTATTCATTTTGGAAGACTGCCATGACTCCGTTGGCGGAGGGCATTTTGTGGGATAGTTGATGGCCCAAAAAGATTTGAGAGCAAGTTATTGGTAGTCATCCATTTTCCAATATGCATTTGAGTATGTTAAGAGGTGTGTTACTTGTCAACGACATGATAGTAGGGAGAATAGGAAGCAACCACCTACTCTGATTATGGCTATACTTCCATTTGAGAAGTGGGGCATCAACTTTGTAGGTCCTATTACTCTGTCATCCACTATGCAAAAGTGATATATTATCATGGCGACTGACTACTTTACAAAATGGTCAGAAGCACGAGCAACGAGGAAGGATGACACAAAAGACATTGCTAGTTTTCTATTAGAGCAAATTATATGCCGATTTGGTCCACCAAAAGAATTAGTATCGCGGATCGTGGAACCCATTTCCTAAATGAAGTGATTAAAAGCTTGACTAAAGTATGGAAAATTAATCACAACAAGACAACTCCTTATAACCCACAGGCGAATGGGAAAGTTGAAAGTACTAACTAGCAACTTGTGGGTATTCTATAAAAAATAGTGTTTGAGAAGAAGCACGACTGGGACAAAAAAGTGTATGTGGCAGTGTGGGTGTATCACATGATGTTGAAATGATCCACTAGTCACATCCCGTTCAAGCTAGTCTATGGGGAGGAGTGTGTTTTGCCCTTAGAGATTGAGTTTCTGACCATCAGATTCCCAATCAATCATTCTTTGGGTGATGAGGATGCCCTCTTTGAGCGCTTTACGACTCTGGCCCACTTGGATGATATCGAATTGCATAGTCTATTACACTAGGAAGTGGCTAAGCATTGCATGAAGCAACTGCATGATCTACAAGCATAGAAATATATCTTTAAGAAGGGACAATTAGTTCTATATTATGATGTAGGTAGAGAACTGTTTCCAAGAAAACCTGAGCCCAAATGGTACGATCCCTACAAAATCATAAAAATAGGGAAAATTAAGTCCACTGCATTACTGGATGAGCTTGAGGGAGTGGAGTTTAAAAATACGGTTAATCTTAATAAGACTAAACCTTATTATCTCTAAATATACTAACAAAATAAATGTCTTACAGGTTAATATTGGGCTGATTTTAGGAGCCTGCAAGAGACAAAAGAGGTTGATGGGGCGGCTGATTCCTTACTTGGAACACTCGTACTTGGAACAGTGATATTATCTAGGGAAGCTTATCTGGTGGAGTAAAGGATATAAGGTGGTTGAGCAAGGGGACGGATCATTTGTTTGGAAAATAAAAGTCTTCTATCATCATTGCTTACAAATTCTGACAAGTTTCCCTATTGTATTCAATGAAGAAGGTCGGATGGAGCCTTCAATACATCCTCTGAACATGTTGAATTTTGATTATTATAATTATGAGTAGGAGTGACGATGGCTGGCTGTGTGAACCCATTGGTTGTGTGTGAACCCATTGTGGACATACACAATGTACTTTGATGGAGTGTCCAAGGGACCCAACAGAAAGGGAGTAAGAGTCATAATGAAATTGGCTATTTATCTCGGGATTGGATTTACCAATAACATGGTAGAATACAAAGCTTTGATCATGGGGTTAAATATTGCTAAGAAAGGCGATATCCATCGGTTGTTAGTAAAGGGGGATTCCCAGTTGGTATTGAACCAACTAAATGGGACTTACACAGTACAAAATCCCATTCTTTCTATGTATTGTTGCACTGCTATGACCATGCTCGATGGGTTTGAGAGAGTGTCTCTTCAGCTCATTCCACAATGAATCAGTTTGTGGACTCGTTAGCAAACTTTGCTTATGAAGAAGAATTTTTCTTTAAATGTGGTCCTAGTTTGGATATCTCTATGGATGATGAGATATGATCCGGTCGATTATGTGTGCTTCTATTGGAACATGCCCTATGTGGCAGGCAATGGTTATTATGGGTAATGCAAAGAGTGGCCGAGACCCATTTTCCTTTGTTATCTTGGACCCATAGATTGGTTAGATGACATGTTATGCGTACACCTCTTGCTATTTATGCAGGAGTTATGGGTCACAATTTGATGCATTTAGTTTAGGGCAGGAGCCCTAATTTCCTCCTTGGAATGGAGCATCTTATTGGATATTAATAAGATTTTACAAGGGGGGATATATATGAGCTGGTTTTCTTGATTTCTTTAGGCCAAGAGGGCCAATTGCTTTTAAGGGTTTTAATGCTTGATTTCCTTAGGCCAAGGGGGCCAGTTGCTTTTAAGGGTTTTAATACTTGATTTCCATTAGGCCAAGAGGGCCAGTTTTGTCGAGTTTAAATGTCTTATTTCTTTAGGCCATGAGGGCCAGTTTTGTTAGGAGTGAACAATGTTATTTCCTTAGGCCAAGAGGGCAATATGTTTGTTTGTTGCAGGTGCATTTAATGGTTTTTTGTTTTAGTGATTGCATCACACAGGTTGCCAAAGTTACTAGAGGGAGCTTTTGCTGCGCAAGAGCTTCTCATGGCCATTCCAAGTGGTTTCGTCCCCTTGCCAAGTCATTTTCCCTTACACAAATAATGATATATGTGTATGTAGGGGTAAATTTATTTTTGCATGTTGGGGACTAGCAATCAAGGCATGAAGTCCCAAGTTTAGGTTAGCTATGTCTATGGGAGGACTGAGTGGATATTGTCTCCTGCAAAGGCATTGTCAAAGGCATTGAAAGACCCATTTTAGAAGGTAATCCTAGTGACCTTGTTCTGCTGACCTACTAGGTGGCCGTTCTCACAGTTTTTGTTAGTTGTGAGATAGTTAGAAAAGCCTACCATAACAAATATATGCAAAGAAGCAAAATCCTGAATAGCTCAAGAATAAAAATATACAAAGGCCTGTCAAAAGGGGTTCTAGCTGCTATAAAACTAGCAAAGAAAAGAAATAAAAATCCTTGAGCAGTTGTTCATCACCTTGTGAAGGCTTGGTAGGTTCTTAGGGATGAGTCAGCAGACCTGGGGCCCATGCCTTGCCTTCCTAGGGATGGCATCTAGCTGAACAAATAAAACTACGAGAAGGTTGGAGCGAAACTAAAAGCGAGCATCAGAAAAGGATTAAGTATCGCCTCGCAAGGGCTTGGTAGGTTCTTGGGTACCAAGAAAGGACCTAAGGTTGATGCCCTCTTCTCCTTGGGTCACTACGCTCAGCTCCCTCCTTTTTACACTCCCGAGTATGGAGAAATAAAGGCCTAAAAGAAAAATGTGCTAAAAGACAATATTTCTTGATTAGGCTACATGATTCCTCACCTAGTAGGAGCTCCTAGCTGAGTTGTCCTGAGTTAGGTTGGTAGTTCAAATGACCACTTAGGATCACCTCTTTGATATTTCTTTTTAGCTTGGCCGTGTTGGAGCAGTTGGTTAGTGACTAGCTTTGGGGCTTTCTGTCAGATTATGTTAGGCCTACTCCTCGTGGATTTCATGCCTTGGTTTTGTTAGGGGGTAGGGTGAAAGTTGTGATGTGTTTTGTTCTGTATTGTTTGTATCAACTTGATGCTCTTTGTGGTTATGGTTATGATCAAATTTGCTTGTGGGATTCGATGGGCTGAGTCACCCTATCCCATGGCTATTAATGAGCGATGGGATGTTTACCCTGAAATGTGCTCAAAATTTGCCCAAAAATCCACATTTTAAGAGGAAATTGAATCCCATCGAAGGCGACATGTACAATTGTGTCGATTTTAAGTGGCAAGCAAAAGACGGGTTGCAAAAGCGCTTTGAAGAAACACATGTGACGATTGTGGAATTTTCATAATTTTTCTAGGTGTTGGATCAGACTTCTGGAAGTGGTTGATAGTGGGGGACCCCATACGGTCATGCATAAATTTTTAGATCATTAATTGGAGGCCAGACAGTGAAATGAAGGTGCTCAAGGTGGAGGACAAAATTTTAGTTATTATAAATGGTCTTTAGGGGAAGGGGGGGTGACCCTTGGGGCCTCCCCCCTCCAAATTGAAACATGATTTGGGGGGGGCAGGGGGGGGGGGGGGGGGGGGGGGTTGTGTGGTGAAAAAAAAACGAAGAGGTTGGGGTGCAGGCGTCAGAAAAAATGGAGGGGGAGGCTATAAGCCATACCACAAGGTCTATATACCCGTAGCAATCAATGCAACCATTGAGATGAAGAACTTCTACAGTCTCCAATGCATGCCTTTGCCCTTCTAATGGCTGCCCACATCAGAAGGTTGAAATCAAGTATTTCTCTCTCCTCCCTCTCTCTCTTTTAAATGGTGATTCACATGAAGGAAATCAAGAAGAAGAGGGTTTGAAGGATGCTTGTCCAACAGTGATCAGATTGCTCCGAGATCAAGAGGAGGCTGAGGGAAGGTATTCAGCACTGAAGAATGATTGTTGTTCAGTCCATTGGTTGTCCATAATGATTGAAAAAAGACCCGTAACACATGAATAAGCAGCATGCTTCATTTTTATAAATAAAATTTGCTTCTTTTTTATGTTTGATGGTTGAAATGGTGTGCATATGGAACAAAAATTTGTTTGAATCTTGTTTGCATCATGATTGAGATTTGCGCATAAAAGAAATGTAGAATCGTGATGATGTATAGTCGTAATAATTAAATTACAATTCAAAAAGTGCATTTTTAGCATAAAAATGGGGGTTTTGTTGGTTTCAAGTGGAACAACAAAATTCACATGGGATAAAATTATGATAAAAACTATCTTTCAATTGTCATAATTAGTCAAGAATCATAGATTTGAAAATATCCTATTTTTATGAATAAATAAATATGAAAAAATAGAAAAAAATCAAAGAAAATTTGATTTTTTGTGCTTTAAAAATTAAGGATAAATACAATTAATATTTGTGGATGTGTAACAAGACTGAGGCATAAGGATTAAGGCCCAACTCAGCTTGTTTTCATGTTTTAGTGCATTTTTATTGCTTTCCATATGAAAAATGACACAAAAAATGAACCTTGAACCTATGCAACCTGGCAAAACCTAAATGGTTAGGGGAAAGAGATTATAAAAGTGAGAGATTGTTGTAAATATATAAAATTATAATTCATTTGGTTTATGCATAGCATATAGGTCGATAAAAGTTTAAGTTTAAAGAGACTAGTCGCACGAGGAAACTTGGTGCTAGTCTCTAGGAATGCAGTAACAACGAGTAGATTGGAAAATCATTAAAGAATTATCTTTGTACACCATGTGACTGATTTTTAATCATAAAATAATTTCACACAATGGTTATACACTTTAGCATTTTGCATGCCACATGGTACAAAACCTGGATGCATGGCACTTGATTGGCTAAATAAATGGCCAACGTAGAGTGTGTGAGGATTCCTCGGCTATAGGATAGACAACTGGTTCCTTGGGATAAGTTTAGTGAGGCAATATCAACTCCTGGACTATTAAATATACAAAAGAGTGGAGCTTGTACGTTTGTTCTTTATGTTGGAGCAGCACATCAAGGGGCCAATTCTTGAGATGTAGGAGAGCTATAGTGGAGTCGCAGTGTTTCAGCCGAGAGGTTGCCTCCTATGTATGTGATATGTGGTATATTATACCAATGTGTATGGGATCTCCCTCTAAGGAGTAAGGGAAGGCAAACGTTGGATTGTGTCGTATTACAAATGTAAGACCGATATTAGAGTTTAGTATAGCATGTCCCTTAGACGCTCCTAGCTGCAAGGCCATGTGGGGTGTCTTGTGTGTCCTAGAGGTTCGGGCTAGTGCTAGAGAGCCAATGTCGAGCCCTTTTTATGTCCTAACAATAGTGTATAGATGGGGCTGAAAGGAGATTGAGCTCCTTCTTGTGAATCTATTGCACAATCATAAGGTTGATGTTTCGGTAGCATATCTACATTCTTCTTGTGAATCTATTGCACAACCATAAGGTTGATGTTTTGGTAGCATATCTACATTCTTCTTTTCAACCAAATACTTGAACTCTATATATTGGGTTGGGAGTGTGCCAAGCTTTCATCCTTTGGCTTCTCCATGAGAATTACATAAACAAAAAGGGATGGATTCTTCTTTGCTTGACACATAAACACATTTATCTCAATGTATAATATTTGGTAATTCTTCATTTTATTCTTTTGCACTCAACCTTTCCAAACCTCCAATTGATGTCAAGATTATGTAATTCTAGCTATGGTAAGCTGAAGAACAATGGAACTATTTGGACAATGGATGACAGTGAAGGCTATATATGATGCAAGACTACTTAGGGTAACTTTTATGGGTTGAGTCTCATACCTAACATCTCCTGAAGTAAGAGATCAAACATCAATTACTTATCTACATGCTAGCTTTGCTTTCCTTACAAGTTGTATACCATGTTGCTTTGCAAATTTCTCTTCCATGAAGCATGTTGTGGTTCTAGAGTCTAGCAAAGCTTTCTCGTCTATTTGAATTCCCTCCAAGTGAATCTTTATTGATAATGTAAAGCTAAACATTAGATCTGTAGATAGAAGGAGACATTATTTTGGGTTTCTTAAGGCTTTGTCTAGTCGCATGGTCTCTCCTAAGACTGTACATCAATGTTCCCTGACAATGATAGATTAGTGGCGCCATGAATTCTCATCCTTCCTTTATTAGGACAAGATTAAACTATGTATCTCAATTGGTTGTACTACATGTATAATCCATTAATGTATTGCCTTTGTTTTTCTTGATTTGTCAATGGATTGAACCACATCATATCAATTTGCATAGGCTCTACCTCAGATACTTGGTCTTCTTGGGTAGCTCACTCTTCAAAACTCTTTATCATGCTTGAATTCAAAGCAGCTCCTTGACGTCTTTCTTATCTTCTCTTACCTCAGATACTTGGTCTTTTTGGGCATCTCGGTCTCAAAACTCTTCATCATGCTTCAAAGCGACTCCTTGACATCTTTCTTGTCTTCTCTCAAACATTTCATTATTACATTCAATTGCTTGAGGGATAAATTCACTAAGTGTATGCACCTTTGGCATGGTGAGCAAAATATCTTTAATATCATCTTTCAATTCCCCAATGGAATTGACTAATAAAATAATCCTCATTCTTTGTTAAATTGCATGTGAGTTGTTGAAATTTTGATACATAGATGGACTCGAGTCTCGGCCCTTGACATGACTTCTAATCTTTGTTTCGGCTACTCTTGCTCTACCTACTTCTCTAAATGTAGTAGATAAATCTTGTACAAAGGCCTCACAATTACATAGCAATGGGGATTTCTTCTCAATCAAGGAGACAAACCAAGAGACAGCTATGTCTAAAAGGAGAGTTTCTACAAGACCAACCCAAGAAGTATCATTTGAGTAATGATCAGGTTGCTCAAATATAAATAATTGTACTTGTTGGAGGAAACCTCTGAATTTTCACCTTGTGCTATCAAATTTCTCAGAAGGTTGAAATTTGGTTCTTTTTTATGCTAACCATGAAGGTTGTCATACCTAATGGACTTTTAGCTTAATGTAGGCTAATGGACGTTTAGCTTAATGTAGGCTTGTCATTGGTAGGCCTTACATAGTTAAGCCCAAAGCTTGTGGTTGCTTTGCTTGTAGCATTGCATTACCTTCTTGAAGCTCTTGGCTTTCTTACTATATAATTTGTCAAGAAGTAGCAATACCTTCCATTATAGACTCCATCATGACTAGGCAAGATGGTGGTAGGAAAGTCTTGCCAAATTGTTATGAGTACGACAAGTGCTCTTCGAGACCGAGGAGATTTCTCTCACAAATTATTAGAGAAGAACTTGATTATAAGAGCATGCTCACAAGAGCAAGGCTTGATCACAAGACAAGACTAGAACAAGACAAGAACTCAAAGAGGACTTACCTTGCAAGAGCCTCATGATTGGTGTTGGAAAGGCTGAAGGGCTAATAGCCCACTCGTAGCCCAAGACCCCTATTTATACTAGAATTGAGGAGGCTAAGATGAAACTTCTAGATGAGGACATCATTGATGACACAAGCATCATTAACATATAAGTAATGTTGATGTAAGCATTGATGCAAGTCTCTTCTAGAACTTTCCAAAGAATTATGGAACCTTCTTAGAATCGTCTCGTACTTTCTCAAGCCTTATACAATGTTCTAGAATGTTTTGGAATCTTATAGAAACTTCTTGGGACCAAGGGTTATACCAACTTGCATATGAAGCAAGGGCTAGCCTTGCTTGAGCACCCATTACATTGCTTGAGCATCTGTTACATGACCCAATTTGCAGTAAAGATAGATACAAATAGGACAATGGCTGAGAGTCTAGTAGTTTGTCTCAAATCCTCCAAGATGGAATCGGTTGGAATGGTCCATGAATCTCACATGGTCTATTGGTACTAGTGAGGTAGTAGGTCGTTATGGTTCCTTGGGAGATGCCTCTAGAGTAGGAGACCCTCTAGGTAAGTTAGAAAGTAGACTAGTCTTAACTTGCATAGCTTAAGATGGAGTGAGCATAGATGTAGAAGGAAGAAAGATCTAATGGTGTAAGCTTAGGTGCTTGCAATGTTTCCATTCATGAATACCACTTCCACCATTTCCATCCTAACCAACATATTTCTCATACAATGATAATAATAGTGGTACATTTGTTAGTCTATTCTTGGATGGATTCATATGATATGATCCATTCAGTCTAATAGGACAACTAGGATTTGTTCATTCTAGACGAGCTTTAAAGAAGTGATATTAGAAAAAACCATTGGATTTCAAATAAGTATCTTCCTCCCCTTTTTTTCCATTCTATAACATTTGCTTACTATTTTCTCCTCACACTTCTCTCTCTCAAGCACTCACCTCCACCACAAGGTTCAAGAATTGAAGGAATCAATTAGGCACGAAGATTGAGGCAGACAGTCATTACATGCAGTGAGAGAGACAAAGAGAGTGCGAGTGAGCAGAGTAGAGAGTGAACATGTTTTTTGGTACAATGACAAGAGTACCACTTTAGTTTTTAGATAGATATATGTATGAAAGTGCAACGTGCTAAGGGTGTGTTCACACATGTGCACATATAAAAGGCACGATGGCCCTTAAAGCCAATAGATGCCTTCTACTTTCCAAAGCAGCTACACAACTCCTTTGTGCCTTTGAGGTATCTCATAATACCTTTCATTGCATCCCAATGCTTCTTGCTAGGGGTTGCCATATATCTGCTAGCCACTCCCACTGCAAAAGCAATGTCAGGACGTATAGCAACCATAGCATACATCAAACTACCAACAGCTGAAGCATATGGTACCTTGGCCATTTCAGCCTTCTCATCATCAGATTCAGGGATGTCCTCTACACTGATTTTCACATATGGAGGCAATGGAACCCCAAAAATCCCCCCCCCTCCATATTGAAATGCTGCAAAACTTTAGAGATATACTCCTGCTGAGATAGATAGAGTAAACCTTTACATCTATCTCTGAGTATGCGCATGCCAAGAATGTGATTTGCATCACCAAGATCCTTCATGTCAAAGTTGCCATGAAGACTTTGCTTCAATGAATCCAAGGCATGAGTATCCCCGCTAGCAATCATCGTGTCATCAACATTCAAAACCAAGATAATCAGGCTGCCATCTGATGCCTTCTTGGTGTACAAGTAGTGATCCACTGGATTCTATGAAAGCCTTGGGACTGCATGAATGTATCAAACTTATGATACCATTCTCTTGGTGCTTGTTTCAACCCATACAAACTCCTTTTGAGTTTACATACCATTTTTCCTTTCCCTTGTTCAACAAATCCTTTAGGCTGCTGCAAATATATGTATTCATGCAGATCACCATGTAAAAATGCAATCTTTACATCCATCTATATGAGCTCCATATCCTCAACTGCAACCAAGCCCAAAATGATTCTCAATGTAGTCATCTTGACTACAGGAGAGAAAATCTCATCAAAGTCAATTCCATGCTCCTGCTTGTACCCTTTTGCAACCAATCTTGCTTTGTACTTTGGTGAGGAACCAAAAGTGACCTTCATTTTGTAAACCCATTTGCATGGAAGGGTTTTCTGCTCTTTAGGCAACTGCACCAAGTCCCAAATGCCATTCTTTTCAAGAGATTCCATCTCTAATAGCATGGCTTTATACCATTTCTTGTTGTCATGTCTGTCCATTGCTTCCTTGAAGCAAGTTGGTTCACCACCGTTTGTCAACATGACATACTCAGCCACATTAATTGTACCATGAACAAATCTGTCGGGTTGTCTAATAGCCCTAGATGATCTCCTAACCCAATGGCCATTGTTTGCTAGTTGTTCCTGCAAATTTTCATTTTCAGCATGCTGTCCTGGTATTTCAACCTGCAAATCAGCATTAACAACTTATTGTCCTAGCTATTCCTGCACATATAATGGCTCATTTTCATGGGCAAAAGCTAGCTGATCATTTCCAACATGATTTCTTGCATTTTATAGGTTCATTTGCAGCAAGTATTTGCCGATATACAACGGGTACATTATGCTATCCAAAAGGTATTTCTTCCCGGAATACAAGCCTACGGACCTCCTCAATCTTTTCGGGTTGTTTGTGCATGCGATCTTCTTGGAAGATAACGTCATTGCTACGTACTATTTTCCTTTTCTCGGGATCCCACAATTTATATGCCATTTCACCCTCGTCACCATATCCTAGGAAAATGCATTTACAAGACTTTGGCTCAAGTTTGATGTGTTTTTCTTTACAAATGTGCACAAAAGCCTCACAGCCAAACACTTTCAGATGAGCATATGAAGGTGGCTTGCCTGACCACGCTTCTTGGGGAACTAGATACATGAAGTGGATACAACGTATCACTCTTGCAACCTTTGGCAATAACCCTAGATCCCTTACAGATCTTCCATTTTCCATTACCAAAGGTGGTATGAAGACCATCATCATTTAGCTGCCCTATGCTGATCAAGCTCTTCTTGAGCTGAGGTATATGTCGTACATGCTGAAGTGTAAAGACAGAGCCATCCTGAAACTGTAACTGCACACTGCCAATACCTGCAATCTCACATGCATAGTGTCCCTAAGATGGACGACACCATGTCGACCCCATGTATAGGTGGAAAACCACTCATGATGAGGGGTAACCACTCACGATGTCGACCACCTATATAGGTGGAAAACCACTCACGACGAGGGGTGACATGAACGGAAAAACCTGAAATCAAGAATCCAGGTATGCATGTCATCATCTGTATCTGCAAGTAGAGCATGTGCACCAAAATCTGAAGAGACAAAGAGTACATCACTCCCACTGTCACTGTCATGAGTGACTACATTCACCTCTTCAATTTTTACACTACTCTTCTTAGGCTAACTATCCTTCTTCTCTTCCTTGCAATCATCTGTCTTCTTGCCTTTTCCTTTTTCTTTCTTTCATTTGTAGCATTCATGTTTAAAGTGACCCTTCTTGACACAATGATAGCATTCAACATTTTGGCCACGTGATTTACTACGTCCCTCGCCACCATATTTGCCCTTTTGCTATGATCTGCCCCTAGTATGCAAAGCACCAGAAGACTTACTCGATGCATTGTTCTACCGATTCATCTCTTCCATAAGTAGAGCACTCTCTACATCACCATACAAAAGGATCACATTAGAATTGCTCATAGCAATCCTGAATGTATCCCAACTCTTTGGTGGGTGCAAAGTAGGAAAGTAGCCTTAAATTCCTCATCAATCAAGAACTTCAAGGCAACCAGCTGGCTGAAAATGGAGTTAAACTCACTCAAGAGAGTAGACATTATTGTACCTTCTTTCATACGCAAATCCATAGGCTTTTTCAGCCAATACACTTTACTTACAGCGCTCTTCTATGCATATAGTTCTTCCAGTCTAGTCCACATAGGATATGCAGAATCCAAACCTTCAATGTTGAAGAGCAAGGCATCAGAAATCGATAGTTCTATGGTTGAGCATACAACCTCATTCAACTCATCCCAATCGTCCTAATCCAGCCATGGTTTTCAACTCAAATGTGACCAAAAAACTAGTAAGTGCAGGCCCAAATTGTTACCCAAGTGACCAAGGTACAAACAAGTACCAATCAGCAATAAATGACCACGCAAAAACTACTACTACTACGACTACCACAACAACAAATCACTACCACTACCACTACCACTACCACTACCACTACCACTACCACTACCACTACCACTACCACTACCACCACCACCACCACCACCACCACTAAAATAAATAAGAAAAGAAGAAAAAACTACTGCTACTGCTACTGCTACTGCTACTGCTACTGCTACTGCTACTGCTACTGCTACTGCTACTGCTACTGCTACTGCTACTGCTACTGCTACTGCTACTGCTACTGCTACTGCTACTGCTACTGCTACTGCTACTGCTACTGCTACTGCTACTGCTACTGCTACTGCTACTGCTACTGCTACTGCTACTGCTACTACTACTACTATAAACAAGAAAAATAAACAACAATAAACAAGAAAAGAAAAAAAACTACCACTACTATAACAACAAACAAACAAAAAAACTACTATTACTACTACTAGTACTACTACGACAATCACGATTACGATGACTATGACCACAACTATGACTACCACAACAACAACAAACAAGGAAAAAAGAAATTAAATAGCAACAACTACTACTATCACTACCACTACCACTACTACTATGAATAACACAACAACAACTAGCAAGAAAATAAGAAATTAAACAACAACCACTACCACTACCACTACAACAATAAATAAGAAAAAATGAAAAGAAGAAATAAAACAACAACAATAACAACAACCTCTCCCCCGCTCTCTCTCTCCCTCCCTTCCTCCCTCTCCCTCTCTTTCTCTCTTTCCCTATTATGTTTAATGTTTTCTTCCTCTTTCTCTCATTCATTCTTTCCTTTTCTCTCTTCCTCTCCCGCTCTCAATTCCTCTCTTTCTCTCTCAATACACATGATTTTTAACAAAAACATGAAAAAGAAAAGCAGAAAAAACAAAAAACAAAGCAAGAGGGACCAATGCACTCATCGCAAAGGCCCGAGGATGGATTGGGTGGCTCCTCTTCGCCCTCCGTACACTTCCTCCTCTTCTTTGCAAACGGCGGCGATGGCGATAAGAAGCTTTTCTTCTCCCTCTTTCTCTCTTTCTCTTCCTCTCCCTCTCAAATGCAAAATGGAGTTCGCTCTCCCTTTCGCTCTCTCTTTTGTTCATTCACGCAAAAAAAATGCGCTCGGGTTTCGGCCCGCGTTTTTTTTGTCTAAGTACCATCGCTATTTGTGTCGCAAATAGCGATGCCACTAATTTGCATCGGAAAGCACCGTAGCTATGCCTCTGTATCCTTGTAGTTCCTTTTGCATGTACATCAACTACAGAGTCTTGAAAAAAATCACAGTGAAGAACCATTATCCCATCCCATAGATTAATGACTTGTTGGATGAGTTGAAAGGGGCATGTTTTTTCATTAATACTGACTTTAGCTCTTGCTACCATCAAATTTGTATGAGGGAGGGAGATGAGATGAAACAAACTTTAGGACTACTTGTGGGCTTTATCATCTTCTAGCGATGCCTTTTGGGTTAAGTAATGCCCTTGCCACATTGCAGAGCCTCATGAACAAAATCCTTCAACCCTTTTTGTTCAATTTTTTTCTTGTTTCCTTTGACGACATCTCATTTATAGGAAGTCACCAAAGAAGCACTTGGCACATCTCAAAAGGGTGTTTGACATATTGAGAGAGCATTTACTCTTTGCTAAAATTATTAAGAATTGCGTGGTGGGGGGACTTGCTCAAGATGCTGCGCCGAACACACACAAAATGCACAAGGAGAAGCTCACTCAAGAGACAAGAAGAGAGATGGAGGCCAAAACGTTTTCTTGCTAGTTTCTTCTTCTTCTTCTACACTCTTTACAATGTACACAATGTATAGATAAGATACAACATAAAGGAAAGTGGCCTACTAAGTCAAGCAATTCATAACCGACTACACTAGTCGACTGGCGCTATAACTATGCCAGCTGTAAATAGGTGTAACAACCTAAATATAATAAGTAATGAGTTAGTGGCCATGTGAGAGTCATAATGACCAACGATGTGCTAAGTGGAGATGTGTGGACCCATCTAACCAGGTGGTCCATCATCAATGTCCGTATGTGTTGAGCTTGTCATCTCAACACTCCCCCTCAAGCTCAATTGCATCTCTGCAACTCCAAGTAAGGTTCGAAACTTTTAAAGCTTCTCTGTACCCAATGCCTTCATGAAGATGTCAGCTATCTAATCTTGTGTGCTGACATACACCAAGTCAATCTCACCTGCTAGTATCTTCTCTCTCACAAAGTGGTACGTACCTCAATATATTTTGTCCTGGCATAGAACACAAGGTTCCTAGCCAACTGTATACTACTCATGTTGTCACAATAAATGACAACTGGACCTTCCACCTACACATCTAAATCAGCCAATAACTTTTGTAGCCATACTACCTCACATGTTGCTACAACAGCACCTCTATACTCAGCCTCTGTACTCGACAAAGCAACTGTAGATTGCTTTTTACTACTCCAAGCAACTGCTGCACTACCAAGAGAGAACAAGTATTCGCTGGTAGATCTTCTATCAGAAATACTACCAGCCCAATCTACATCTATGTATCCAAACACTTGTACATCTGTACCTGCCTCATAGAAAAGTTCATAATGTAATGTGGACTTCACATATCTCAATATGCGTCTGACTGCATCCAAATGTGGCTTTCTAGGTACTTGCATAAAGTGACTCACAAGACCAACAGCGTAGCTCAAGTCTGGCCTTGTAATGGTCATGTAGATCAAACTCCCCACTATCCTCCTGAACATAGTAGGGTCTTCTATCTCATCCCCAACATCAGCACTCAACTTTACATTCTGCTCCAACGGGACTCGAAGTGGTTTGCATGCTGTCATACCATACTTGGACAACATATCCAAGCCATACTGTCTTTGGGACAGCCATATATCATCATCACATCTAATCAACTCAATGCCAAGGAAGTACCTTAGCTCACCTAAATCCTTCATCTCAAACTTTTTCTTCAAAAAGTCATTGACTTCAGCAATCCCACTATCACCATCACCTGTAATAATCAAGTCATCCACATAGATGACTATGATGAGCAAACCTGCATCTCCCTTTCTCACATAAAGTGAGTGATCAACATCAGAAACATAAAAGCCAATATTGACAAGATACTCTCTGATCTTGTGAGACCATGCTTTAGGTGCTTGCTTGAGCCCATAGAGTGCCTTCTTCAACTTGCACACATACGTGGGATGCTCTAAATCTTCATAACGTGCTAGCTGATCCATATACACTTCTTCCTGAAAATCACCATGCAAGAGGGCATTCTTCACATCCATTTTTTGCAACCTCCAACCTTTGGCTGCTGCCAAAGCAATCACACATCTGACAGTTTCCATCCTAGCAACTGGACTAAAGGTTTCATCATAATCTATGCCATATGTCTAGGCATAGCCTTTTGCAACCAGCCTAGCTTTGTACCTACTAATAGAACCATTTGCATTGTGATTAATCTTATAAACCCACTTGCATTCAATAGTTTTCTTGCCCTTCAGTAATGATACTAAATCCCAAGTCTTATTGGCCTCTAATGCAGCCATCTCCTCATCCATTGCTGCATCCCAATGAGTATGACCAACAGCATCCTCAAAACAAGTGGGCTCAACATCCTCAATTAGTCTCACTATATAAGCATAATGGTGAGCTGCATAACCTTCAAAACCAAATCTTTTAATAGGGTATCTGACCCTGCTAGATTTGCGTACCACTGGATCACTCAATGGAGCCTTTACATTACTATGACCTCTCTGTACACCTGGGGTCCTGACAGAAGGAATGCCAAGCTCATCATCCAAGCTTTCTTAGCCATTGGAGTCTCCATCAAGAAATGCATCAATGCCATCTAACACTTTATTCTTTCCTTTGTCTTTACCTATAGTGCTACTAGATGCACCTGAAGATGTAGAGCTACTCCTTAGTCTCCCAGACCATGGACTACTCGAATGATGTCTCTGGTCCACTAAGCCTCCGTGATTCTTGCTTTTCAACCTGCACATGAGTGTCATGATCATCATCATCATCCAATGCATCACCACTAGATGCATACCAACTACTCATTTCATCAAAGATGACATCCCTGCTCACTCTGAACTTATATGTGACAGGGTTCTAACAATGATATCCTTTCTACTCTAAAGAGTATCCAATAAAGACACATTTTTCTGCCTTTGGATCAAGCTTTTTTTGTAGCTCATCTGGCACATGAACATATGCAATACAGCCAAATACCTTCAAGTGTGATACATCAGGCTTCTTACCAATAAAGCATTCTTTAGGAGTTATCCCATGAACTATAGCTGTGGGAGTTCTGTTTATAATATAAACATATAAACAGCAATATGAACATCCTCAGACCAAAAATGCTTAGGCATATTCTTTTCAGCCAAGGTGCATGCAACTTCTGTAATATGATTGTTTTTCCTTTCTACAACACCATTTTGTTGTGGGGTATACCTGCATGTGAATTGTCTCTTTATCCCATGAGACCTTAGAAAATCACTGAACTCATTCAAGAGGTACTCTCCCCCTCCATCTGACCTCAAGCACTTTACTTTCAAGCATGTTTCTCTTTAAACTGCAACCTTGAAAGTTCTAAAGTGCTCAAACGCTTCACTCTTTTCCTTCATAAAATATACCCACAGCTTTCTAGAACAATTATCAATGAATGTGATAAAGTATGAACTGCCTCCAAGAGATACATTTTGTGTAGGCCCCTAAATATCTGTATGCACAACATCAAGGATATTTCTGCTTACATCTTTGTCATGTGAAAAGATTTGTCTTGCTTGCTTACCAAACTGACATGCTTCGCATACCTTATGAAATTCTGCAACTCTAAATGTAGGCAAACCTGTAACCAACCCTTTGGACTGCATTAATTTCAGCCTTTGTACATTTTCATGTCCAATGCATTTGTGCCAAATTTCAATATCTGCACAACAATACCTTTTCCTTTAGTATACATAGTAGCATTCATAGTAGGAATTCTAGTATCCAGAGTGAACATACGTCCAACTCTACTTCCCTTTGCTACCAACCTGCACTTGTCATTGAAGTCTTCTACAAAGCAGCCCTTTGCATTAAATTTGACTTTGTAACGTGTCCACTAGAATCATCCAGGACACATCTTAGCAGTCCATCGGAAAGGATGTCTAGAAAGCTCTGCCCGGCATTCCCATGGAATGTTACGGGATTTGCGATCTAGGTCTTCCCGCATCTGCCACGTAGCGGAAGTATCCTGGCCGTTCCCACTTAGGATCGACCTGAATTAGGGTTTTCCTGATTTGGTCATTAGCTAACAGCAACAACTAGCATCAGACCCGAGCGAACTACTTTACGCAGAAACGCCAGGTCCGAAGCAGATTCACGCTGCACTTGGTTCAAGGAGAATGGGAAACGAGAGGGATGCAAGGCTCAACCTCTCTGCCATAAGGCATAGTCCCATTCCGTTCCCCTAAAACAGCATAAATCGGGTAAGACGTAACTCTAGGTCATCGCTCTCGTTATTCGTTTTGATAATGATGATCATCCCGCTGTTCTTCGAGATCTTTGAGAAAAGTTTCCGGCTAACCGGGACCACCCAACCGTAGGACGGACCCATGGTCCATCCTCTGCACTTTCCTCGGTTTGTTTTAGTTATGTAATTATCTAACACATTAATTTGGCATATAACAATCAGCTTCTTTAATTAATCTTGTTAAGCACTGGTTCCTTCACGTAATCTTATCACGTGACATAGAAAAACAATATCAAGCAAGTTCTTTTTTAACATTTCATCATTTTATCTTTGAAATACAAGGAGTTCCGCCCGTAGGCCTGTCCATAATCTGCCCGAAGGCTATCCAGTAATCCGCCAGGGATCACTATTCCAAGCTTCCGCCCGTAGACTAGTTTGCGGGCCTCAAGATCCAATCCCGAGTCACGTTAGCCTCTTATGCAGGACCCAAAAGGCGAGGGATTTACGGCCAGAGCTCCCCCTGGCACCCAAGCATCCTCCTGCTCCAAGTAGAGCTCAATGGAAAGACCTCTCACAGCGGGTTCGGTCCACGTTCCCGGCACGGTCAACAACCCCCTTGGTTAGGGTTAAGCAGGCAGTCGGGGGTAACTGAAGCTGCCTCTCCCTTCAGGCCTTCAACCTAAAGCATTAGATATCATTTCATCTTTTAGTTCTTTGAGAAAACAATGCAAACAGTGCTTTCTAAACTGTTACAAGTACAATCAATTCCAGTGGTCGTTTATTTGGCCAACTGTTAAGGAGTAAATCCTTCTCTCCGAATGCATCCAGCATTCGATCCGGGATCAATTGCGACTTGGCAAGATCCCCAAGGGTTTGTTTGTTCACCCTTTTGTCCTTGGGTTAGGGCCATACCCTGTTAACCCAACTTAACCAATACCTTAGGTTTTATTAACAGTAAATCCTGGCAACCATGTCGCTTCAATTTATTGATTGATCATTTTCTTCTAAGCAAATACCTAATTTCCCTTTACTTGGCAATTTTTCCCCAAGAAAGGTGATGTAACAGGATGACTACTCATCCTCTTGCAAGTTAAACTTACGCAAGAACTTGCCAACCTCATTCCGAGAAATGGCAAAACTATCTTGTGAACAAACCACAAGTCTATGCGATGTTGCAACTTATTGCACAAGTGTCGCATCTATTCCATGGGATCATTTCATCCATTGAAGGGCGCTTTCTGGTTAGAATTATCTCCAGAAGAGAAGCAGGGTTTAGGGTGTCTTCTTACCCAACCGATTCTTAATTACACTAGGCCGACAATGTTCGGTCCTAGGAATTCCAACTCAATCCGAGTTTCATCATTTGAACGAGTGATCCTTAGGGTAGAAACCTTAGATCGTTTTATGCTTGAGCGTCCAATTGTCCCTACATTCCGTGAATGTGGGTAGGACCTTTGGTTCAAGGGTTCGTCTTGGTAACAAGTGCGTGAAACTAGGTCAAGTCCTTAACGTGCTAAACCCTAGTTAGCACTTGGGTTATTTATCGTATCCGTTGAGCCATCCTATGTGAATCCCTTGCGGGTTAGGCGATTTAGATAATTCCATCTACTTGTCTTGTGACAAGGACGAACCATCCCTAGAGATGTTAACTTGATCTTAAAGGAGAAAGCTAGTTGTAACATCTCACAATTCACCTAAACGCGTGATTTATTGCTTCTACGTACCCCTAAATTTGCAATAACCCTAACTTTTCTTGTTAAGATCAAAATGCATGTTAAATTGCGGCATAACTTCCATTGATCCTACTAGGACTTGCATTCAAGAATCATGCCCACAATTCTTTTTCTAAGCTTTTAAGATTTCATGCTTCAATAAACCATGCAGCCTTTCCCTAAATACAACTCTTGATGAATGAAATTTTTCATATGACAGATGTGCAACATGCACTCCTTTCCTAACTACAATGTAGTGAAATTCATGCCAAAAAAACTAGAGTTGACCTATTCCATTTTACAATCACATGCCACACACAAATTCCTAGAATCATTTCCGTGCCTTGCAAATTCCTACAGTTGTCAGCAATCTTCTTTAATGAATCATTACTAAGAAAGATTCGTCTAAAAATGCGATGTGCAATTAATCTTCCCATGCCTAGTCAAAGGTGCACTTTAATAATCTCAACCTTATAATGATAGGCAATAGGTGTTCTAGGCCGTCACTTTGACATGCACGCAAGGGAAACTACTAATACGGTCGTGAGATGCATAGATAATTTACGTTATTTTGTTCATCATGTTGGAAATATCAATGACCACTTCATGCCATGAGCTAATTATTTCAATAGTCCATCTATTTCCAATTGCATCTAACTAGGCTAGGTGAATTTGACATGCATAGGTGCTTCCTAGTCCAGGAATTTATCGTGCATAATGCCTTACTTTTGCGACGAATCAAAAAAATAGTAAATACCTAGACTTGTGGGCTCAGGGAGATATCCACATGAATGTTAGGAGAATAACCTTCTGCGTAGGCCCGACTTGCAACCTCTTGGCCATTGTGGGCATAATTTCGGACTTCCAGGTTGCCTTTGTCTTTACACGATTTGGTGAATTTACTCACCTTGGTATGCAGCCTCAAGATCTTTACCTTTCTCCCTCGTATGCAGGAGATGCCTTCGCAGAACTTCGAGTCTTTAAAAGGTTGGACTTGTGAGACTTGGGCTTTTAGAGGGCTTGGATGGAAACCCACGGAAAAAGGGGGTTCTAAATGGACCTAGTGGATTTGAAAAAAAAAGGGGGTGTAAAAGACTGCTTGAGAAGGGTTAAATCCCAGGGGGGAAAGGGTTATTAAACCCACATGAAAGGGAAAAAGGAAAAGCCCACGGGAAAGGGGCTTTGGAATCCAGGGAGGAAAAAGGGGTTAAAAACCTGCTAGTGTGGCTTTAAGTGAATCCATGAAAAGGGTTTATGACTGGGTAAATGAATTTTGGGGGATGCAAGGAGAAGGCTCAATTCCCGGGGGTAAAACCCCTTGTGTAAAGATGCAATGAAAAAGGGGTTTTAAAGAAACCCGGGGGCAATATGAACTTGGGTGGGAATTTCCATGGGAAGGGGTGCTTGGAGAGCCCCCTTAGAAGCTTCCAAGAAGCTTCCAGGAAGCTTCTGGAGGGCGTGAGCAGATTGACGTGGTCACGGAGGGAAGAGGTGGAGGCGCCACGAGCCCAGGCTATAGCTTCACGAGCCCAGGCGGCTTGTACTTCCTCCTCCTCACGACTACCTCTTCACACTCCCTCTACTCACGACGATGGCGGCCCGTACTCCCTCCTTTCTGTCCGTCTTCACCCTCTCTCACGGCCAGTAGAGTGGCGCGGCTCTCCACGGCAGCCTTACCCCCTCTCCCTTACGCCCATGGCACAGGGCTTTTATAGGTGAGGGGAGGGGAATCCCCCCCCCCACTCTCGTGGCATCAGGCATGCCCTCGGCCCCCCCTGCGAGCTCCAGCAAAAAGGAGCTTAATAGCTCTTGCTATTCCCTTCTCCTCCAGCCGATTGCCAGCACGACAATCGGCTGGAGGAGAGAGGGATAATTAATTTAAAAAATTGCCTTTATTCAATTAATGACCTCCTATTAAGTAGAGGTTCATGTGAAGAACGCGTACTTGGTAATTGGGAATGTTACAGACTTGCAGCCCTTGCTCTACCATTTGACCGACTGACACCAAGTTCTTTGTAATAGATGGCACATGTAATACATCTGAAAGACTCTTTGTGTTACCATCATACAGGGACAAGGGAACTTTTTCAATGTGTGAAATTGGGTGGCATGAATCATCACCTGTCTGCACATAACCTGCATTTTTCAAATCATGCATCTTTCCAAACCATTCTGCATGGCTGGTCATATGATTGAATGCACCTGAATCAACACACCAAACATCATCATGTGTTCCCTTTCATGTAACAACATTCAACATATGCTGTATAACAAACAGATGTTCATTTTTGTCTTCATTCTGTCATGAAGACGATGCATAGTTTCCTTGTCGTAGCTTACCACTGCGAATATCATCTTTCTTAGCATAACATTGGGCTGCAATATGACCTGTTTTACCACAATAGTGACACACAATACCAGAATTATTAGAACCTCTGTTCTGCCATCCACCTCTTCCTCTAAAGCTCCCCCTACCTCTAAAGTTACCACGACCTCCCGAAACCTGCATATCGCCAAATTCCTGGTTCAATCTGTTTTGCTGGTTGTCACCACCACGTCCTGTACCACGGCCTCTTGAAGGGAACCTGCCATGTCCCCTTTCTGAATTGGAGTAGAAAGCTTGGACCTATTCACCACTTCTTTCAGATGTCTCACTTTACATGTTGATCTCTTCAGTGATCATAAGGGAGACCAACTCATCGAAATCTGAAAATGGCTTTCTGACATATACGAAAGTTACAAAAGACTTCCAAGCCTTTTCATTGTTAAGTCCACCTAAGGTAGACGACACCAAATCATCATCATCGGGCGTTGCATCAATTGCTGCCAAGGCATCTGCAATGCTCCTTTCCTTCAGTGCATACTCATTGATAGACATCTTCCTTTCTTCAATGTATTCAACTCTTGCTTGAGTTGAATCTTTCGTGCCTTTGTATTTACGGAAAACATACTTTCAAGTATGGTCCGAGCTGCATATGAATTCTCTGCATTTCTAATATATCCCAGCATATTATTGTCAATTACTATAGACAGCCAATACATTACCTTCTTGTCTTTTGCATTCCATTCCTTCCGTGCCTTTGTCTCTTCTGCAGTTGGAGGATCACTCACCTCCGGCTCCTTTTCTTCACCTGAAATAAACTTGTAGAGGCATTTTCCAATAAGGAAGTTCGTGACACGGAACTTCCATGAAGGGTAGTTGTTTTTGTCAAGCTTCTCAATGATGGGGCTTCCACTATTCTCTGCCATTATCATAAAACTAATACCAAACAGCAAGTAAATCTTCTACAATCCTTGACCTGTAGTGCACAGCAATACACCAAACATCCTTTTTCACTGTCTACTCAACAATACATGTAATTTGCAACCAATTTGCAGATAAACCTTGTGTTTATTCACTGATAAACACCTTTGAACTTACAGATCTGAAATCTGTAACCTGTGCACCTGTATACGGTAGACACAACTAAAATTGCAGGGTATCTCGAACTACTGTCCGCAACCTTGCGGCTCTAAAACGGGGCCTGAAACGGCCTCAGATGCCCATAATAATTGCAGGATACACAGTGCTCTTTGCGCACACCGAATCTCACTGCAATCTGAGATTTTTGCTCTACTCTGCTTCCGGTGCCTCCACAAGCACTATCCAAGCGAAGAAGTAGAGAATGGAAGAGCTTCTTACCCATTGCTTGCTTGCTCGAACCTTGCTCCTTCTCCTTCACTTCAGCCTTCGAAATCAGCCTCTCTCAGTGGCACGGCTCTGATACCATGTCTTGAATCGCGTGGTGGGGGGACTTGCTCAAGACGCTACGCCGAACACACACAGAATGCACAAGGAGAAGCTCACTCAAGAGACAAGAAGAGAGATGGAGGCCAAAACGTTTTCTTTCTGGTTTCCTCTTCTTCTTCCACACTCTTTATAATGTACACAAAGTATAGATAAGATACAACATAAAGGAAAGTGGCCTACTAAGTCAAACAATGCATAACCGACTACACTAGTCAACTGGTGCTATAACTATTCCAGCTGTAAATAGGTGTAACAACCTGAATATAATAAGTAATGAGTTAGTCTCCATGTGAGAGTAATAATGACCACCGACATGCTAAGTGGAGACGTGTGGACCCATCTAGCCAAGTGGTCCATCATCAATGTCTACTTGTGTTGAGCTTGTCATCTCAACAAAAATGGCATACACGTTAATACCCAAAGAAGGTGCAATGTACTAGAGACTAGCCCACTCCATCCACCAATTCATTGCATAGGTTCCTTGGTCTCTCTTCATTATATAGATGCTTCATTAAGCACTATGCCACCATTCCAACACCTTTGATTGAGCGGTTTAAAATGGAGTCATTCTTTTGGGATGCCACTGCTGATCATAGCTTCAAGCAGTTAAAGGACGTGCTTACTTTTACTCCCATCCTTGTCTGCCATGACTTCTCTAAGCCATTTACCATTCATTGTGATGCAAGTGGCAGGGCTATTAGTGTAGTATTGCTGCAAGAGCATGGTGTGATTGCATTTGAGGCATGCAAGCTTGATGACAACGAGATGCAAATGAATGTATATGACCATATGGGCATCCTCCATGCTATCAAGAAATGGCACCACTATTGGTATGGCAATCACTTCCAAGTAAAAAGTGACCACCGAGTCCTCCAATACTTCTTGACTTAGTCCACTTTGACTCTTAAGAAAAGGTGATGGGTGGCAGCATTACAAAACTATGACTTTGACATTTCTCACACTCGAGGCAAAGATAATATATGGTTGATTCACTCTAGATGATCACTTCAGCCACATCTTCCAGAAATTACCACATTGGATCATGGTTGAAAACTCCTAATATTAGCCCAAGCATGGCCTTATTTGGTCCCATGGCAAGATTAGCACCCCACACACATTTCCCTTTACACAGAAGATCATGGAAGAGATGCATTCTTACCCCACTACTAGTCAATTAGGTGTTTTCAAAACATATGATAGGATTGCCAAGAGCTTTCACTGGAAAGGCTTTTGGAGGAATGTCAAGGACTTTGTGACCAAATGTGTTTCATGCCAACAAAACAAGGACATTACACTCAAACTTGCTAGCCTATTGCAACCCCTCCCTATTCCTGAAGAAAAATGGACTCATATCACAATGGACTTCATCATTGGCCTCCTTGTGACCAAGAAAGGGAGGAATAGAATCTATATGGTAGTTGATCACCTCACCAAACCTGCCCACTTTATCCCTATAAGACCCAACACACAACCTCTCAAGTGGTGTCCACTTAGTTTATGAAATATGTCTTCGATTTGCATGGATTACCACAAGCCATACTACGTGATCGGGATGCTAAGTTTATGAGAATATTTTGAAAGACAATTTTCATATTCATGGGTACCAAGCTTGCCCCATCCATTGCATACCACCCTCAGAGTGATGGTTAGATTGAAAGAGTGAATAAATGGCTTGAGACATATTTGAGGCACTTTTTCCATGATGTACATTATAGTTGGGATATGTGGCTCCACTTGGTTGAGTTTGCCTATAATAACTCCACCCACTCTAGCACTGGATTTTTCCCTTTTGAGGCCTTATAATATAGGTATAAGGTTTCCCTCCCTACAATATTATTCAATGATAAGATAAACCTTGATAGTCAGCCAAGTTGGATTGCATGCAAGTCCTACTTCAACAATGCAAAGTGAATCTTAAAAAAGCATAAACACACATGAAACTCTATGCTAATGAGAAAATAAGGCATTTGGAATTCTAGGAAGGGGAATTGGTCCTCTTGAAAGTGCCTAAGTCTTGCAACTCCACTCTAAAAGAGGGTAGCAGTAACAAGCTAACCTACCATTTCTATGGCCCCTACTGGATCTTGAACAGAGTTGGTGACTTGGCCTACTGATTAGAGCTTCCCCCTTCTACCAAAATCCACAATGAGTTTCATGTCAGCCAGCTAAAACCCTCCATGGGCACCTCAATAGACTATGTGGAAGAACTTTCCCCCATAGATGAAGAGTGCATCATTTAATATATCCTTGAGGCAATCATTGGGCAACGAGATAAGCACTTAAGGTCTCAATCCATCAAGTAATACCTCATCAAATGGCAATCCCTACCCTTAGAAGAAGCCTCTTGGCATCGAGCCACCATTGTCAATGAATTTTCCCACATCCAAGAAGAAGCCTAATGGTCTAAAGACTAGTTCCCACCCTCAGCCTGCATACTTCACACTGTTTTAGAAAAGTTTTGTACTTACCCAAATCTCATGCATGTGCATCCTACCTAGGCTAAAATTATTCATCATAAGCTCCCATTCAACATGTGGCACGTCCCATTTGGAGCAACCCACCAAAAGTTATGAGAATTTTACCTTAGCAAGCTAGTCATGGAGGACAACAAGTTGTCCCTAGTCTTTACCCACCCATTTTCATTGTAATATGGCTTAGAATATTACTGTGCACCCCTCCCTAAGCCCACCCCTCACTCCCCTCCATTTCTCTTAGTTTTTTAGGGCAAAATCCTCCAGGGTGGGGATGGATTGTAATAAGCGGGATACATAGAAACTAGGGGTACTTAGACACCCAATCACATTTACTAGGGCATATAAGGTGTAAGAGTCCCAAATTAGGGAAACTAGTTATTATGAAGAATATACTCTTCACATTTATCTCCAATTTCCATGGCTTCCTCCTTCTTTCTCCCCTCTTTTCCATCTTTCTCTCTCCTCTTCTAGTCTTCTTTCCTCTCCTTCTTGTTCTCTTTCTTTCTCTACAGTAGCTCTTTCTCCTATCTCCTATCAGCTTTGTTCATTACAACAACTCGAAAGGGTACTACATACTTGGGAGTAAAAGATGAATGGTGGTTTCTATAGAATAGATTGTAGAGTACAAAGCTCATGGCATTGTCATTGCAAAGCGTCCATGGCCACCATCGCCAATGAGCCTACATAATCCTACAGTTGATTCATGTGTGTGTGTGTGTGTGTGTGTGTGTGTGTGTGTGTGTGTGTGTGTGTGTGTGTGTGTGTGTGTGTGTGTGTGTGTGTGTGTGTGTGTGTGTGTGTGTGTGTGTGTGTGTGTGTGTGTGTGTGTGTGTGTGTGTGTGTGTGTGTGTGTGTGTGTGTGTGTGTGTGTGTGTGTGTGTGTGTGTGTGTGTGAAACCCTTTAACAATATCTCAATAATGGGATGAAGGGGGGAAGTCGTAGTGAAAGGGGGTGGAGATATGCAAGGGGGTCTGTTCAACTCCCTTTTTTAGAAAGGACCCCTTTCATTGGCATAACATACCCACTCAATAAGCACATGGCAGTTGAGTGGGTTAGGCAATCTAAGTCACTCCATTTTTTAAGTGGCCTGCAAGATTGCACGAAGTCATGAAAATCAAGGGGTGAAGTCACAACACCATGGCCACTTGTGCCAAGTCTTGACTTTTGTGACCACACCTAGGTCCCAAGATATAGGTGTGGCATGCCTTTGATATGCAACATGGCATTCTTAGTGTTAGAGTTAGGGTTGGGGTTTATCTACTTCCCCCACACCTTTGGGAGGCCATACCCATAGATAAGGCATGTTGTGATTGAGAAAACACAAATAGATTGCTAGAACTTGGCTTGGTACTATAACACCCAAGATGGCATGTAAAACCCCTACATGGAATGTTGCATTGACATTATGGTGTCAACCAAATTTAAATCAAGTGATAACAAAGACATTTTGTCCCAAATATTCCAATTCTATTCAAAGGCATTCCATTGGCAATGTACACATACTCCTCTATAAGTTACTTCAAGATTGATCTAGAAGACTAGGGATCTCTTTGGGTAATGCTTTTGGGTGGTCATGATCCATAAAGAGGAGGAAGAATTAGCTTCAATAAATCCCATTTGTAAAAGATTCTTGATTTTCTTGGCTACTTTCTCATGCTCACGTTTTGACAGCATGTAAGGTGGCTTATTGATTAGCGTTGAACGAGACTCTAAATCAATAGGGTGATCCACTACTCTGTTAGGAGGTAAAGAAGTATCTACTTCAAATAAGTACTTGTACTCACATCGAGATTTTAAAGCTAGATGCTCTACTGAATTCTCAAAGAGATTTTCTATATCTTTATTTAGGTGCAATATAAAAACCTATGAGCACTTCTTGTACTTCGTCTTGAGTTGTCTAATGGTGATAAGTTGAAAATCAAATTTACTTGGGATTCCTTGTAGATGGATAGGCATCCCACATCAATGGCAAAGTCCATGTACAACTATGAGATGTCCATACTAATCTTCCCTAAAGTCATCAGTCAATCACAACCAATTACAATATCAATGGATCCCATTTCCAAAGCAATTAGGTTCACCTGTACTTCATAATTTTCAACTAACTATATGGAAATATGTGGGCACATTTGAGTGTTGAGTGTTGATTTCCTCTTCTCCATTAGCTACTTGTACTCTTATGGGTTTCTCGAAATGAGTAGAAAAATAGTAACCTATCCACAATTGACTTATTTACAAAAGTGTGTGCATTACCATTGTCTATCAAGATAAACACATCATTTCCATGAATAGTACCATTCATACAAAGTGTATTAGGTGTCTTTGAACATGTCCAAGCTACATCCATGGAAATCAAGCAAAGGGTAGTGGTAGAAAGACGTAAATCTATCCCACTAGAGTCAAAAGGAATATGCCCATGTGGATCAAATGGAAATCCACTTGCAAAACCTCATAAGACTAACTTGGATCAAGATCCTCATCATGCTCTTCAAATTCAGCTTGTGTACTCACTGTCAATTCTTCAACAACCTCATCGTCTCCATCCTCAAGTACTATCATGCTATAATTCTTATCCTCAATATTCTTGAAACTACACTTTGATGCACGATCAAATGTATAGTTTTCACTACATTTGAAGTATAGACCCTTTTCCTTTCTTTCCTTAAAAAGATTGTCACCTTTCGTAGGCTCCACTTTATGGTTGATTGTTGGATTTAAAGCACTTTACTATGTTGAGGCATTGAAGGTAGGATATGTAGGGACTTTGGGATTGCTAAATGAATTATTGGCACCTTCGTAATTGCCACCAAAATTACCATGTTTAACAATAGCTCTTTGCTATCCAAAAGAAGCATGCATAAGAATGTCTCACCTATACTTATAAGTGTATCTCTTAGCTACCTCAATAGCATGGAATAGTGCAGTGGGTTTTTGGGCCATAATATCAATTGACAAATTAGGCTCTAGACCATAGATATACTTGTGCAACTTTTCATCGTTGCTCACACTCTCTAGATACATGGTAAGATTCAAAAACTAATTTGTACACTCTCTAACTCATAGGCTTCTTTGATCCAAGTAATACCATCTTCTTTCCAACTTCTCTTTCTCAATGGGAGATACAAACTCTTGAGCCATCTTAGCTTTGAATTCCTCTTAACTACTAACCTATTGATTTTCCCTCTTTATGTACCTTCACCATGTATGAGCAAACCCCTCAAGGTGAAGACTAGCAATGTGAATTGTTCGGTGAACTGACTTTGGAAATATATCAAAATAGGACTCCAACTTGGAAGTTCACTCTTTCAAATCAACCCATAATGATGAATGGGCACTATATTTGGTTAACACAATCTTATTACAAATTTCCCTCTCAAAAAAGCCTTGCTATCTATTATTTACTTGGGGCTGCATGTCCATGTAACTATCCTTGGGGTTTGAAAGATTAGAGACACTTCTATGATAGTTGGTTTGAAACCTATTTGGAGGAATAATTGGATAGTTTCTAGTGGCTTAAGGAGGATTTGACCCATGAATGCTCAAAATAGGTTCATCACCCCTAAGAAGTCTCCCTAATCTCATAATTAGTATGTAGTATTCCTTTTATCTTTTCAAAAATTCATGATTGAGAGTTATTGTTTGATGGTTAAAATGATTGTTTATATCTACTTTCTTTGTCTACCATCTATGCTGCCACAAACATAGAAATCTAAGAGCTAAGTTTGTCCAAAGAATCCATGGTTGAAGAGGCAAACTTCTATCCTCAATAGATTGAGCCATATGCTCCAAAAATTTGTTGGTTTGCATGTTCGATTTAACCAACTATGCCAATTTAGAAACCAATTTCATACATATGATAGAATGCCTAGCCTCATGGTTACAAAGAGTGGCATTAAGAGTACTATAAGCGCCATATTCTTATGAATCTTCCTCATCTTGGCCTTCCTCAAGTATTGCATCATGTGCTTGTCTATTTGTAGCTGAACATCATCATTAGGCTTATTCTTTTCCTTATTTCCAGTCATTTCTACACATTAGTACAATGTAGTCCTAATAGACCTCCCATTACGAAAATGACTATAACTTTTGACTTTGATATTGGAATCAAGGATTTTTTAATGGAAATCACAACCCACAAATAGCTCTTTAGGATAATCTATAACACTCAAATTCAAAACCAAAATAAAAAAATTTTAAAAATATTCTTTTGTTGATGTTCAAAATAGTCTTGCACCTTGTAAAAACATTGTTTTAGTGTATCCACCTCTCCCAAGCCAAAGATAAAGTCTTCCATTCCTATGGTACCCTGTGTTTGACTGGGATCTGAGTACACCCTGCAATACCTTGTAGAGGTCTTGAAAATTCTCTAAATTACTCTATAACACTTGTAACCAAGTAAAGTCTTCCAAGAGTGATCCCAATTCACTGTTTGAGTGTATTATCCTATGTAGGACCTCTAAAATGACTGAAATTTTAGGCAAATGAAAGCCAAAATACTATATTTCCAATGAATGCACCTAACTCCTACTCTAGGGAGTAAAATGGTTGAAATTCCTCCTGTAGCAAACTTGTAATAACTTGTATAATCCATGTTCTTGATAAATGAAGTCCTAGACAACGCTATCCAACTAAGAACTTTGTCATAAGAACTTTACTTACAACTTACACCCTATCCTGGAGTAACCAGCAAGTAGCAATACTATGTAAGGAAATCCAAGAAAGGATTGTACCAAATGGATCAAAGACCAATGCTCTAATAACACATCTCAAGGAGAGGGCTGAGAGATGAGAGAAAGAAAAGTGAAAGAGAGGAGAATGAGGAGACAAAATAGTGTCAAGGAGACAAAAACATTAGTAAGATAGAAATGAAGAGAGAGAAGCCATGAAAGCTGTGGACAAGAAGGTGAGACGAGAGACAATAATTATATTATGATAAAAGATGCCAAAAATTATGTCTCACACTTGTTATACCTAAAATATTGTGACAATGTATTATTAATAACTCTCTCTCACTAACACATCTCGGCTTCTTACATTAGGGTCATGTACTTGATTTTCCAAGGTTTAGGCCTATGAGCTATCTACATAGCCCAATGGGACCATTCCAAATAGCCTAGCAAGCCCAAAAGGAAACATAAAAACCCTTATGGGTTGACCAACATAGCAATTTTTACCTAGTTAATGTTATTTATAATGTTATTAATGTAACATCACAAAGTTAATAATGTGCTATTATTACAAGATCATGAAAACATGATCATGTTATCATGATCGCTTCTCATATGTATGTATGTTGTATATACATGTGTGTATATGTGTATGCACATGTATATATGAATTACATGTATATATACATGTACATGTTTGTGTGTATGTATTGTATGTTTATGCACGTGTGTGTATATATTTGCAAGTATATGTACATGTATATATTTATGTGTGGATATGTGTGTTTGCATGTGTGCATGTTTGAAAGTGCATATTTTATAGGTGTATATCCATTCTCTCTCCTATCCTCTCTCCCTCTCCGTTTTTTCTCTCACTCATGTATGAGCATATATGCCTATATATGTGTGTATATATGCATTCATGTGCATATGTGTTTACATGTGTATATACACATGTATGTTGTTCATATGTTTTTATAGTCTATATGCATTTATGACTGGTTCTAGAGTAAATATACATTGCATGAACATGTTTAACAATTAAAGTTAATTATCTCATCTCATATATTTAATTAAGAAATATATTAAACTCTTTTACTATAGTTGTACTACATTTGCATTTGTGGATATTTTCAGAGTATGTACACATTGCATACACATTTTCAACTATTAAAATATCATATTAGAAAGAGCCGCATTCAAATTTTCAAAGACTCACCTTTTCTCTTTTCATGATCATATCCTATGTTTAATTACAAGAGAAACAAAGAGAATGTGTGTGTTCATGTATTCTACACACATAACATATATAATCCCCACTCATGCTTCAAGAAAAATTAGCCCTATTTATTTGGAGCCCCAAGAGGAACACCAAGGAAAAGGGATTCTACTGCAAGAAAATCTATCTCATAACATCAACAAGCTTTTAGTTCATTCTTTAGATGACCAAAACAAAGAAAACAATAATTCTTCTCACAGCATCATAGTAGATATCTCCCACGGATTTGATAGAATTAACCATAATCTTCAACTTCTTCATAGAATCCATCAATATAACAAAGAACATAGAAGAATACATCATTTTTGAATGGAAATCAATCACATAATATTCATCTTCAATATCTTCATAGTTCTCTCTCTCAATCTCTCATATACAGTTACATTGTTTTGATGGAATTGACTATCTCTGGCTCTCACTCTCTCTATATCTCTCAATAGTACATCATATCCTCACTACAATACTCTCATAATAACTCTTAATAATCCTTCTTAGGTCGTGGATGCATCTCCCAAGAGGTATGTCTGATATGAAGAGGCACCAGAGCCACTACAGTGTCTCTTCACAGCTCACTACTGTCACTGTCACTCAGTCTTCAGCAACTGCTTCTTCCATTTATTTTAGCTCTTTTGAACTTAGATTCATCCTTTCCAAAAGTTAGAAAACTTTTCCGAAGTCACACATACATTCTACAGAACACTTATAGAAGATCTACATAACAATACAGTACAGGACCAAAGCAGATACATAACAGTTACAGAGCAGAGACAGAGGCTCTATAGAAGGTTTATAAAGGGTTACAAAAGGTCATCACAACCTCATAACTCATACTCAAACCATTCCAAAATATCAAAAACTATTCAATAGGCTTTCAAAATATATCAATCTTCATCAATCATCAATCCATGCTTCATACAGAAGAAAATCAAAACAAAACAGGAGCTATACAAAAGGTATACAGAACCAATCAGAACCTCAACAGAACCTATTAGAACATCACAAAGCTTCATATCTCTACTAAAAATCATCATGAGCTTCGAAAAAATAATCAATATCATCCAAAACACTCTCAAACACTTCCATTAAAAACCATACATCAGTCTAAATCCATCAAAAATCAATCATTCAGTCCTCAAAAACAACAAAAATCAATCAAAAATTCAGTCTTTTTTTTCACTCTCAACATATCCCCACACTTAGAAAGGAAGCATCCTCACGACCTAAGGAAAAGAAGAATATAAGTTCACTAAATAGCTCAATTTTATCTTCTCAGGATCTTCAATAATCTCACCAAACCACGACCCCAACTTATCACCTGTATTTCTAGAAAAAACTACTAAATGAAAACTTCATTATTCATTAACTCATTTGATAATCATTTAAAAGTCATAACAAATTTGTAAAGGATATAAAAGGTTTTTCTTCAACTTTCCACCGTAGGCTTTCCATCCACCATCAATAGTTTGAAAAGAGCTCTCAAACAAATTATTCGCAATCAGCACGAACTCATCACATACAATTATTATAACACACACAAATACTAACTCAACCATCTGAATGACACCTCCAAAAAGAGATATATATAATTAGGAATCATCCAAAATACATTGCAAAGGAATCAATGAAGGTAATCCATTTTGAAGGCTTGGTGGTTTCGAAAATGATCCATGGAGAAGGACTCATCCACAAATGTCTTTGGAGGATTTTGAAAGAACTCCAGGCAGTACATCCTTTCTAGAAAAACAAGGTATCTGCTAGGTAGACATAGGGCATGAAAATATAGGACATCCAACTGTTGGGAATCAATGTTCACATTGACATTCATAAAAAGATTTGGAATGGCCTTTTGATCATTATGGGAATGCCTATGCATGTATGCTAGATACAAAAAAAAATGAGCTGTCAATCTCACTGAAGGATCTAGAGATTGTGAATATTGGTGAGCAAAATGGAGGTAATTCTAGTATGCTTGACTGGCACTAGTCTAGTCCCTTGGAATTAATGGCCAGTTTATTTGTGGTCCTGTGAGAGAATCAGTAGAGCTCCATCCTCTTCTTCTGGGAATCTGCTGATCAAATCCATCGTACTCACTAACTAACTGTGGGGGTTGAGAAATAGAAGTGGCAAGAGATGGAAGTGGAATAAGTAAAAGAGGATGAAGAGATGGGTAGGCAAAATCATAAAAGGAGGAATAAGATAAAGAAAGAGTTGCTGAAAATTTAAGTGAATTAGTTAAGAAAGGTGTCAATTGATAAACAGAAAATGTAGAAGGTATATGGATAGATGGTGAAGGGCATGGTGGAGAAGGGGAAAAAACTCGATCTTCGATAAAAGAACAATAGGTAAATATAAGAATTTGAGGAAAACCCTGAGGTTGGAAAAGAAGAGGTAAGATTGCTACTGAATTGGTTTGATAAAGGAAAAGATAAGTATCATAGCGATGGGCCATTTGTTGGTAGTACAATAGGCTAGGAACAGAGGGACCTGAAATAGATCTTCTCTGATAGGCATCAAAAAAATGATGAATCAAATGGATGGTTTTTGGAAAGATAAGCTAGGAGATCCACCCTCAGTTGGTTAGTGCTCTGCACATAAGTAGAAGCTGTATTCTGACGTTGATTCAGGACCACAAAATCAATCATTGAGTGCCATGAATTGTCAGGGTAAGTAGCCACTTTTGAGGAATAACACTGGAACATGTCATCTATCTGCAACTCCTAGTTGACATATGAAATAGCTTACAAAACCACATCCCCCACATACTAGACCAGATCTACTTCATCTGAAATCAACAAATCACCTTGTAGATACATGTAAGATAGCAACATGGTATCCATCATCACAGAATCTTCAAACACCATATGGACCACTTCTGTCAACAAATCAGGAGACCAAGCCCCACTCCAACCATCCTCTAGAAGAGGAAGATCCATCGTTGAAAGCTTAATATAGAAGGTCAACTTCTACAACTGATAATGGACAAAGAAAGAATGGTCCGGACGAACATACTCCTGAAAGTGCTCAAATGTAGACCATAAAAAATCCATCCTGGACTACAATCTTTCCTCTTTATCTTGAAACAAGGGACACAATGTGGCCTGTCTCTGGAGAACTGCCAAGTCCTGCTTAGAGATAGAAGGAATAATAGGAACATTGGGGCTTAGAGGAATGGACCGTGACTCCGTCCGTTGGTCTTGCAACTGCTTAATCTGGGATGCTTGTAATTGCACGGTATTATAAGCAATCTGTAAGGCTGACAGTTTTGCATCTAAAAGAGTCTGAAACTCTTGAGCTTCTTTGGACATCCTCTCTTTCTTCTTTGAGACTCTAGTAACCTCTGACTGAGCTTCTATTAACTGAATCTTCAAAGAAGATATTTCTTCTCTCTGGGTCTCAATAATTTGGGTCTACTACTCCATCTGCTTAAATAGATTTGCAAGTGTGTCTTTAGCAGAAGCTAACTCTGTGGTTGCCATATGCAAATGGTCTTTGGACTGCATCAGTTCTTCATAGAAAGAAGCATAGAGCTGTTGAACACAAGCTGTCACTAAAAGTTCAATCAAACTCTGGATGTCATTACAAAGGAATGGAATAGCATCTCCTGACACTAAACTTTTTAGTGAAGGGATTGATATTTCCAAAGAATCCTCTCTATGTGCCTTGAACAAATTGTTACATGTGAGGTAAGCACGAAGGTCACTACCAGATGTAGCAGGAATTGTGATTGAAGGAATAACTGAGGGAGTTTTATCTGCCACACGCTTCAAGCGCTTCCATTGAATGACCAGTGGAGGAGGGGAATCAAGATCCTCTATGTCAATAGGTTCTGACTCTTCTGAAGGTGGTGGGGGAGGTACTGGATCAGATGGAGAAGGTGGTAGCACACCCTTCTTAAGGCTTGAGTACGTCAAGAAAGCATATAAGTAGGAACCGTAAGTGACATTTGTGACATTCCCTCTAGTTACTTTGACAAAATGTTGGTCTATTTTTGTAAGAAGGTAAGTACTCCAATCAATAGCCACCCCTTTTAACACCATCCTGGAAGTTGTGAAGAGTTCTTTGGACAAGTAATGGGATGATGTTTTGGCAGGCATAAACCTGTTTTGGAGGAACTAGCAGGCTAACTTCCAAAGATGATCAGTGATCATGGAAAAAGATACTTCTGAAGTGTTTATCACTTTCTTGGCATCCAGAATCTCTTTGGTCTACTTCTGTAATACTTGAAAATCTCATCGTTGGAGAATAATTGTCTAGCTCTAACAAAGGGCTCTCCTTTATAGGGAAGAGACAAGGCCTTCCCTAACCCTCGGGGTGTCAACACCATGGAAGCACCATGAACCAGGCCCAACTTCTTGCTATATGATGCAAGAAACTCATCACACAAGGATGGATCATCTGGAATCAGTGGGAATGAAGCAGCCACGAAAGTCGCAAGTCTTGCTTTCGCTGTAGGCTCAAAAGCCAGTAGGGAAGAATAATCCCTACTGATCAAAACAGGACATACTAGATAGGAGGAGGAGCGTGAGACGCCATTCAGATGGAAAACACACACACCACAAACGCAGACAATCACAAAGAATGCATGCAAAACAACCAAATAGATATAAAAAAGAAATCAATCAAAAGAAATACACACACATAGACGTAACTAACCAATTTACCACCCCAAACAATCCACATCCTAGAAAAAATTCAGCATGACCTCTACACATATGCAACCGAAAAATTTATGCGATGCAACAAGCAGACACCCAAAACGCCGTATCAAGCAAGAAAGAAGAAAAACTGCAAACCGTACCCGTAATCGTAGCACATAAACAAACCATAATACCATAAAAATCTAATCAGGACCTAACCATAACATTGACAAAAAATGTCAGCTAAGAGGACTTTACGTGCCCATCCCACGAAGCGTGTTTATTAAAAAAAGAGAAAAAGTGCAATGAGGGGAAATGGTTTTACTGGGATCTCTAAATGAAAATTCATTAATTAGAAATTAATGGTGATGTGAAGTGCTTTTTTGCCAGGGCGTGCTTTTTTTGTAACGGCTGGTTCATTTTTATTAACAATTAAGGTGTCTCTGAAGTGCACGTAGCGCGTGCAAAGTTATCGACAGGTTGATTTTAAGTTACTAGAAAATTTTGTGTTTAGCGCGAGTACGCGTGAAAAAGTGGGTGAATATAGTTCATCTTAGCAATTAATGTGGTTAAGGGATAATGAAAATAAATAAAGCTCACAAATAAATACCTAAAAGAGGTGTATATGCAATAGACTGAAGGCGCACAAAGTAGTCCCCAAATGCAAGGAGTCCAGTTAAAAAAAAACATCACTGTCTGGAAAAAAAAAAAATAAAGCACCTTAGTGTTATTGTTTGATTTTTATTTTACTATTATTTTTTATTTTTATTTTCTGTGGTTTTTTTTTCATCTTTGAATTTTAGGTCTGTTTATATTTTGTATATTGTGTAGTTTGGTTTATTTATTTTTATTTTATTATTTTTTGTGTTTGTTATTTTTTTAAAATAATAATAATTAAAATGAGATATAGGATACATGAATATATTGTGAAGTCGGGCGACACGGAGGAGACGAGCGAGGAGGGAGAGGAACGGGCGAGGCGAGTGGTAGGGGCAGCGCAAGGCGGCAGCGTGTGGAGAAGGAGAGAGGGAGGTTGAAGGCACGGTGGCACATGCGACGGGGAGAAGAGAAGTGAATGGAGAAGGAGAGGGTGCGCATGAGCAGGTAAGCGGTTGGTTTTTTCTTTTAATGTTTTGTTTTCGTCATTTTTGTAAAATTAACTGAATTTGTGTTTTTTGTTTTTTGAATTTTTATTTTGTGTGTTTGTGGAAAATAAAAATTTTGTGTTTTATGATTAGTTTTTTTTTCTCTCTTTCTCTCTTTTGCTTTTAGGGATTGGATTGGGGTATTTTTTGGTTTGTATTTTGGGTTTTTTTGTTTTTATTTCCCCTTTTTTTTGTCATGTGTATATTGATGTTCTTCGTTTTTATTGATTATTATTATTATTATGTGTTTTTTTTCTTGAAATAAATTTTAATGTGGATTGGTTGGTTGTTATGTCAATTTAATTTGTGGGTTTTTTTTTCTTTTTTTAAATGAAAATAAATTGGGTATGGGTGTGCAAAAGGAAAGCGCCCCCCATCCCACGCGCATGTGCCCGGGGGGGGTAAAAAAATTTGCAATGACGGGATCAAATGGGGCAGGGACGGCAATGCGCGAACCACAGCTAACACGAGGGCGTCCCAAGGCATGTAAAACCAAAAACAGACGCGTCCACGCTCGACACGAGAAACGCGGTCATATGGCATTAAAAAAAGAAAATTTAATAAAATCCAAACCATTCGTCGGATCGAAAAACCATAGAAGGAAAAATGTGTCGAGAGACGAGGGAAAAATGATGGAAAAATGCAGCACCAGGTATGGGGCAAAATTAGGGTGTTCACATGGGCAAAATGCGAAAAACAAGCCCGAATAAAACACATACGTGTATTAATACCGGAAAACCCACACGTTGGAACGAAGTGCGAAAAGAAGGAAAATTGTGCAGAACAATGTGTCCAACAACCCTATCGTGGAAAAACACAGTTCCGATCAAGATAGGATGTGTTCACATGGGAAAAACCCCAAAACGGGCCCAAAAATAGACTCGAAAATTAATATGAGAAGAACCGTGCACCGGAATAGAGGACAGTTAAAGGAAAAATGTCCTAAAGAAAGGGATTCACACCTGAAAACACTCAGAAAAATTAATAACTAAAAATTGGGCAATTAGAAGAGGGGGAAGGAAAAAGGAAAAAGTGGTGGAAAGGCTGACAGGACACGGCTGTCAAGTAAAACCGAAAGTCCGGTGAAAATAGGGCAGGTTCTCATGGAAAAATGTGAAAAATAGACAGGAAAATGACCCAAAAACTCGCAAAAAGTAACAACGGATCAACCGTGCATCGAAATGACACGGAGTAAAAAGGAAAAATGTCAGGGGGAAGGGGTAGGATAGGGCTGGCACAGCAGATCAGGGTTCCGAAGTAATAAACATGCATTCACATGGAGAACCATCCATTTTACGAGAATTGCTTCAAAAATTAATAACTCAAGAACCGTCTGTCGGAACAAAGGTTGATAAAAAGAAAAAATAGGCAGTTCAAAGGGAGGAACAGGACTGTACGGTTGGATTGGGATTCTGGTGAATGGAGGATGCGTTCACATGGAAAAATTACAAAGCAAAGAATAAAGGAAAACAGCCAAAGAACAACTTCAGGGACAGAGTGAAATAGAATAGAGGAGTGGGGAAGGAACCCCATTAGGGTAAAATAAATTCATAGCATAGATATATGATTAGACAGGGTATATGCATGGGGGTATTCATCGTAGACGCGTAGGGATACGTCCCCACACTAAAAACCTTAGCAGAAAGTATAAACTAAACAAGAAGGACCTAGTACCACCCATCAGGCCAACCACAATGTCCCCACACTTAAGACATGACTATCACTGAGAAACATAAGGTGTAGGGTTAGAAGAACGTGTCCTATATTGCTAAGGAATAATGTCAACTATCGAGGTTGCGTCTTGTATCGTTGTCGGCTGCATGAGGTACCCAGGTGTCTTCATAGTACACGTCCTTCGTGGCAGGGGCCATGCGGCAGCACCCAGGGAGGTATTTGGTTAAAGCAATTGCAGGAAAGTCGTCGATGACAAGGGATATTGTACTCAACTCACAATCACTCAAATGGAATGAAAGAGCAGTCACCCGCCCCATTACTAACATCACTTGAGGAAATAATAATGAAACTCAGTGCTCACACCCGGTTTAGGAATCGACAAGGGGGTGGTGTACAAAGAGTATGCCAGGGTGCACAATTGATGGTGCATCAGTGCGTCCAACCCATTTGACATAGGTGCAAGTAGGAAGGCCAGGGAGCCTTGTAGTGCAGTGTACAGAACAAAATGATGTATCATGTGCTTATGGCAGAGACCCATCCCGTGGCTGCATAGGGAAACATAAACATACCTGACTCCAATGGCCGTAACGTCCCTCAATCCTCTCCTCTCAATAATTGATTGAAGAAACACCGGTCACACTCAGCTCAACCTCTGTCTCGCGCTCTGTTGAAAGATACAGAGGGCAACCCATTCCTGAAACCCATTGATGTAATCCTCACTATCACTTGTGCAGAGGTTGTATGTCTTGCGTGCAATTGATGGTGCAACTGTGCATCCCGCCCTATACTGGCATACAATGCAAGAAGGAAATCCAGGGAGCCTTATGGTACAGTGCACAGGAACAGATCGTGCATTGTGCATTGAGAGGCCCATCCCTTGCGTGCAACACTGCATTCACACATCTCACCTCTCATTTAATTTGAAGGGAAAAACTGGTCATTCACCCCACCCTCTGTCTCACGCTCTAATAGATACAAAGGGCAGCCCATACTCACGTCCCCATCCTATTAGGATGAAAGCTCACATCACTCAAGGGGTTGATGATGAAGATCATGGTGGCTGTTGTTGTCATCAGGATCTTAAAGACGAGGTGTACCCAAGGAGGCAGCCTACAAATCTCATACTTCAATGACTTGTAAGAAGAGTCATCTGTTAAGAAGGGCAAACGGATTGATATTACAGAGACAGCGCACCAAGGGAGGTGGCTTCAAATTACTTTCTGAAGAGGTTTTTGCTGGTGAGTCAGCTATCCTAAACTGTGGGGTGTTGCCACCTTTTCCACAGTCAGCTTTCCGCCCAAGGGTGTTTCCACCTTTTCTTGGAATGAGGCCTATTATGACATGGAATTTCTTCCTTTTCTCCCATAACAGTTTTGTTTGTTTTGTTGTTTGTTTTTGTTTTTTTTTTTTTTTTTTTTTCGTTAAGAAAGAGAATGGGAGAAATACCATATGGCAGGACCAACCTTGTCACCATTGTTGGATCAGACGAGAAGAGAACAATGTCGAGTTGAGATCTTTCTGCGAGGGATTAGCAGAACGAGACCGCCTCATGAGGAGAATCATAAGGGCTATGAGAAGCATGACAAAAAGAATAGTGTGAAGCCCAAAAGGGAAAGGGTAGGTCAACTGTGATTATCAAGATCCCCAAGGAGAAATATTTTTTTAGACGATAGCCATTGATCAAGAAAGGATCATCAGAGGCATCAACGGTCTACACCTAAATAGAGCCGTTAGGATCGACAGCAAGTACCTTGTACATGCCCATCCACCATTGTTGAAGCTTGCCAAGAAACTTGCCAAATCTCGAATCATAGGCTAGGACAATATCACCTTCTTTGAATTCCTTGTGCTTGATGAAACTGTCATGATAGGCCTTGCGTCGTGCTTGAGTGGTTTCCATGCACTGTAGATCCATCCACCGTATCTCATCCAAACATTCCAAGTGTAGGAGACGTCATTGCAGTGACTCATCATCTCCCAAGCATTCTTTAACTGCCACTTGCAAAGAGGGCAATTCCAATTCAACAGGGAAGATGGCTTCTATCCCATACATTAGCTGGAAAGGGCTCTCTCCTGTAGCTGCCTTATGAGAGGTTCTGTATGCCCAGAGGGCCTCTGTAAGTTGATCGTCCTAATCGCGATGATGTGCAACAATAATTCTTGTCAGAATCGAGCAAGGATGAGATTGGTGACTTCAACTCCGCCGTTGGCTCTGGGGTAATAAGGAGTGGACTTACGATGGCAAATCTTATACAGCTTTGTCAGCTGCTCCATGATTTTGTTAAGGAAATGAGTACCTCTGTCACTTACCAACTCGAGGGGATTGCCAAAACAAGTGATAATATTCTCGTACATGAACAGGGCTACGTTGTTACCATCATCCCACTTCAAGGCTTTAGCTTCACACCACTTTGTGACATAATCCATACATACTAAGATGTATCTGTTCTGCTTCCATCTGGTGGGTGGATCAATGGGACCCACAAAATCAATCCTCCACTTCTCGAATGGATTTAGGGAAAGAATGGATTGCAGTGGCATGGCACTTGTTTTGGTGGGTTTCCCCATTCGTTGACAAGCATCACATCTCTTACATTAATCATATGCATCCTTATGGAGGGTCGGCCACTAGTATCCCGCCAACAGAGCCTTCTTGGCTGTTCTCCCGCGAAGTGTCCACCACAGGGTTCGTCATGGCATGCTTTCAATACTATGCCGATTTCTTCCCCTGCAACACATCTCCACAATACTTCATCTTTGCCTCTCATACAATGCACCGTGCCTAGCAAAGTGTAGGGGGCTAATTCTAACAGAAGCTTCTTCTTCCCATGGCTTGAGATGCCAGGAGGATACTATTGAGATTGACTATGTCTGCATACCAAGGAGTAATTGTTTCAACTAGAAACAAGGAAGCATTAGGAAGGTCTGGATCATCCTGTTCCTCGTTCTCTATTTGAGGAATCTGTGATAGATGATCAGCTAGGACATGGGAATGGCCAGGCTTAGTGACCACTTCAAAATCAAATTCCTGGAATAGGAGTAATCATCTCATCAATCGCCCTTTAACATCTGCTTGGTTCATCAAGAAGGACAGGGCTTCATGATTCACATAGAACTTGAAATGCATTGACAATAGATAGTGTCAAAACTTCTCCAATGCAAACACCATTGCTAAGCATTCAAGTTCTATCACTGTGTAGTTCCGTTCCCTATCAGTGACCTTTCAGCTTGCATAATATATTGGTTGATCTAATTTAGAAGGGCCCTTTTTACATAGGACAGCACTTAGCCCTTCAACTGATGCATTTGTGTGCACATGGAACTCCTTCGTCTAGTCAGGAGGCTGCAAAATAGGTGCTTGTATAAGGCACTGTTTTAGGGTATTAAAGGCTTCTTCACAATCACCAATCCAAAGAAAATCAACATCTTTCCTTAGGAGCTTGTGCAGAGGGGCTACATTGGTTGCAAAATGTGCAATAAATCTTCTAGTAGTCCACATGGCCAAGAAATCCTCTCAATTGTTTGAGGTTTCTTGGTGCTGTTAAGGCGGCAATCTTTTCAATCTTCGCCGGGTCTGTTGCAATCCCTTGTGCAGAGACAATATGGCCCAAAAGAACACCCGGGGAGACACCAAAGATACATTTGTCAGGGTTGAGAGAAATCCCATACTCCCGAAATTTGTTAAAACATTTCTCTAGGTGTCCCCAATGCTCGCGAATTAAGCTATAGACACAAAAGTCGTTAAGATACACCTCAATGAAATCATGCAAATGATTTTGGAAGGCAGAAATCATTACTCGTTGGAAGGTGGCAGGAGCATTACAGAGCCCAAATGGCATCACTCTATAGGCATAGGTCCCCCATTCTGTGGTGAAGGTTGTTTTGGATTGGTCCTCTTCTGCAATTTGGACTTGGTTATATCTGTTGAATCCATCCAAGAGGGAATACAACTCATGGCCTACCACTGTGTCCAAACAGTTGGTCGGTAAAAGGGATAGGAAAATGATCCTTCTTCGTCTTTGAATTGAGCTTTCAAAAGTTGACACATATTCAAAGTTTCCCATTCTTCTTGGGTACTACCACAATGGATGAAACCCATTCACTATTAGCCACGGGATAAATGAACTCTTCTTCAAGAAGTTTCAATAATTCAGCCTTCACCAATGTAGAATAATTAGGATTTATACACCTTTGTCTTTGCCTTACAGGTTTGGCATCAGGCTCTAGGTCAATGTGATGTTGGCATACTGTGGGATCAATCCCCTTTAGATCTTTATATGACCAAGAAAACACATCTAAGTTCTCCTTTAATAAGTCTCGCAGGACCACTAGTTCTTCTTCTAGAAGATTGAGACCCACTTTCAGGTGACGTTTAAACTGTCAGTATCCAAGAACGTTACTTGTCTTTCACCTTCCACTTCGCGGATAAACGTCCCATGGATTACTTTTGGATAGAGGTCTACTCTTTCAAGGGAGTAGTGTCTTCATCTGATATTCCACTAGAACCAGTGTCCTCCTTCTAAACACATGACTCCTTCATCTATTGAGGTTGCTGGAAGGGTATCAGAGCTTTGTTTGCTTCTGTGTGAGTGGTAATTTCTTTTGGACTTAGATATTCATCTTCCGAGGATGCGTCTAGGAATGTCACATAGCACGGACCTTCTAGAGGCCGTGGCTCTGAGGGCTTTGACTTCTGTTGACAAGGAGCATCATCATCATCTTTTCTTTGGATTGAACAGCCAGGGCGACAGGAGCATTACTTATACAGATTCTACATGCTTTGTGGTCCATTGGCCAACCCAAATGGAACCATAGTCATCCCATACAATACCCTGAGATCTTCGACCTCTGAGATCTCTGTAGGAACATCAATAAGATCATCCACTATCAGAGGAAATTTTTCATTTGCACTCTCATAACCTATTTCATTTTCTTCCTCATTATTTTCATCATTTTCTTTTGGAGGCTCTGTCTCTGCTTCAGTATAGAGGCTTTGTAAGAGAAGAACAGATCTTCTGCCTTGGCATTTGCTTCTACTTCTGTCACAGCTTTTGACTCTGCTTCTGCCTCTGTCTCTAGCTATGTGTCTGTTACTGTCTCTGTGACTATCTATGTATCCTCTCTATCTCTGTTCTGCCTCTACTCTGGCTCTGTATCTATTATTGCTCTATATCTGTTCTGTCTCTATGACTGTCATGTAATAGGGAGAGAAATAAATCCATGCTTCTATTTCACTATCAGAGGCGATTTCAAAAGTTAATTCTAGTTGAGGTAGGAGGTATTCTCCCATGGACAAGGATTTTACTTCCCTTGGCAGTTGGCTTACAGTGCCCACTGTTAGGGACTGTGCCTCTGTTTTCTTAGGAAAGATCTGCCTAACAGCCTCTTCGTCCTGTGATGTACCATCTGTTACCTCATTGGAGGAGTCAATTATGACTTCAATGGATGTGGATCCATTGCCTTTTTGTGATCCATACATCTTCAACACCACTTTGTTGGGTCCTCTACCTAGGGTCAAGGTTCCTCTGAACGAGTCCTTCCTGGCTCTCGCTTCAAAAAGTTAAGGTCTTCCCAATAGCGGAGGGTATGAGGTCCCATAAGAATTTAGTTTGACCACCAAATATGTCAGCCAATAGTCTCTTCCTACAAGGGTTGTTTTTACATATGGGGGGATGCCCAACGGTTTAATTTTGCTTTGGTCTGCCAATCTGATAAGCCACTATGTAGGTTGAGTTCTTTGCAACCCTAAGTCCTTCATTGTCACATCCATCATTATGTTTATTGATGAGCATCCATCAATCAATGCATTTGAAATAAAGCACCCTTCAATCCATACACTAATATCTGGGGTTCCAGGATCTAGGAAAGCATTAGCCACATCTACTTCCTTTACAGGCTCTGGGGTCTTATTGGTCTTGGTCGCTGTTGAAGTCTGCATATTCTTGTCAAGATGCTTTTGAATTTATTTTGGCAGTTAGGAGAAAACATTACCAAGTGTTGAAATGTTATGTTTGGTTTAAAAGTGTCTAGGTCTTTTACCAAGTCATAATCTTTGATAGGATCCACAGGCTTCTCTAGGCTGCTGGGGAATGGGGCTACACCTATTTTCATATTTCCTTTTTCTTCTAGTAATTGTAGAATCGGCACTTCCTCTGTTTCTGGGAGTGCTTCTATCTCATCTATCTCCTGGACCTCTAGTCCTTTCTCTGGGACTGTCTCTGTGACTCTCTGTAGCACTACAATGCTCTATACTGCACTGTTCTGTCCTGTACTGCTCTGTCCCTCTGTTGGCAAGTTGAACTTCACAGTCTTGGCAAGAGAGTTATTTTCGTTCTCAATAATTGCTTCCTTCTTCTTAGCACGCGTGACAGCGGCAACTTCTAACTCTACCAAATTGGAGGCAAGTTCTTGTACCTTCTGTTGGCTATCAGTGCCATTGGCCTTTACAGGGGCTCGGCTTGGACAATCCTTTGTAGTGTGGCCTTCACCTTTGCATTGGCTGCATAAGGGCTTGTAATCCATAGATCATCTAGGGTTTGGACAATTTGGGGAGATATGTCCCCTTTCTCCACACCTGTAACATTCCACCTCTAATCTCTGACCACCGCCAAATTGTTGTCCTCTGTAACTTTGAGAGGGAATCCTCATTGGACCAAAATTAGGACCAAATTCTCTAGGCTTTGGTCCAATATCATGTGTTGTCATTTTAGATTCCAGCAAGTTAAATCTTGCATTTTCATCCTTCTGTCTTAGTTCATGCATCTCTTTCAAAGAGCAAACATCCTTTGTATGGTTCTTCTACAAACAGTAGGAACAAAAGGCTCCAAGAATGATTGGTTTTCAGATACATTCAGTGGCTAAATGTCCCGCTTGATGACACTTTCCACACCATGTATTAGAGTGCATCACATCTCTTCTAGCTCCTAGAAGAGTGGATATATTGGTAGTATTCACCTTCAGCGTCCATAGCTACTCTGTAATCACATCCATAAGCTCTTTCTTGATGCTTGCAACTGAGTTGGATAAGTAGTCCTTCAAATTTTCACCTCGTGAAGTACTTGTAGTAGGGTTTTGGGAAGCTTCTGTAATTACTGCATACACTGGTTGGGTCGATCCAGAAGATCCTTTGTTCTAGCTTTGATTCAGAGCTCCTGCTGAGACTTGGAGTTGTTGATTCCAGTTGGTAGGATTCCACTGCTATTGAGTCGCCATTGGAGGAAATGTTTGAGGCCACTGTTGTTGTGGTTGAACCATCATTTGAGGCACTGTCGTCTGTGGTGACCACAGTGGATTAGGTGCATTATACTGCAACATTGTTTGCATCGGAGAATAGGGGTAGGGAACTATCCCTGGGACTGCATTTGGTAGATATACCACTCTTGGCATGGGAGGAGGTAAGAATCCTCATCCTGGAGTCATTGACAGACTTGCTTCAACTTTGTCATATAATCTTGCACCTTCCACTGTAGCTTGCAAATTGACTGGTCTTCTCAATTCCACAAACTTACGAACTTCTGGTTGTAGGCCTCTGAGAGAACACTTCTTTCTGGATACCTTCATTCAAATGATGGTTAGTCCATCTCTTAAGGATGGATTCCATTCATGAGACATAATCTTCTACTCTTTCTCCAGAGGACTCACTTAAGTTCATGAACTCCTCTCACATCCGCTCTTCAAAACCTTCATGCCTGAATTTAGTGAGGAAGGCCAACTTCAGGTCATCCCATGTGTTAAAAGTTCTTGCTGCTTTTCTCTCATACCACTGAAAGGACGTGCCCTTGAAAGTGGCAAGGAATATCGCTAACCAATGCTCAGGGGTTTTGGCATTGTTAGCCACACATGCTACCATAAATTCTGCTACATGAAGATCAGGGTCTTCATTGTATTCTCCCTTAAAAACTGGCAATGGGACTACATTTGCTAGCTTGTAATCAATATTTCCAGGACGAATTTGACTAGGAAGGGGACCTTGAGTCGCCATGGGAACTTTTGTAAATAGTGCTTTTAGGGTGTCAAAGGAGGCTTCTACTGCGAGCTCGTTCTCAACTTTGATTTTTGCCTTCTCTCTTCTCACATACCTCTGGACTCGTTCTAATGCTTGATTGCATCATTCATCAGGGGGTTGGCTCCAACCAGTTGGTCTATACTCAACATGATAATCAGAGAGGGCTTCAGTCTCTGAGGGATTCTCTGGCCAACATCTCTTCTACTTTCTTCTTTTCAACATCTCTAAATTTGGCTTTCAAACCACTACAGAGGGGAAGATATTCCATTCTGAAAGTATCAAAACTCATTCTTCTTAGGATTGTTATTGTGTCATTATAATAATGCCAGCTTCTGAGGGTTTTAACAATGTATATTGTGAAAAACACTCTGTCTACCAACTTCCAGTGGGTTGCTAATTGGAAAAACAGAAGATTGTTAGTGCACCAAGCATCCCACGTATCTTGCTGTTGAGCATCCACGAACAAATTCCAACTCTTTTCCTTCTTGTTTTCGTGAACCTCCACTGACCACGACTCTTGAAGTTTCTTCAAAATCTCCCACTTGATGATATCTGGAAACTTATCAATGAATGTCAAATCTTCCATGGATGGTCATTTTCTCTGTTTCTACTCTTCACTTTGTTTCCAAACAATTTGCCACCAAGATGCAAGTTTCTGCTGCTTCAACAGGAAGAGGAAACAGTCCACCACATAGAGCATGCATCATGATGGTGATATGTTTCCGCCATTGTGGGATGAGCTTCTTGTGAAAAGTGGCTTTGATAATGAGAATCTCTAACTCTTCAGTGGAGGAAGGAACTTTGTAAACATCCATTGAATTAAACTCTTCTTGACAATGCCATTTTCTTCATTTGTAGCCTCTTCTAATGCTTGTTGATGGCAAGATTTCCCGGTGCGCACCAAAAACATGGAGCCCCAAGAGGAACACCAAGGAAAAGGGATTGTACTACAAGAAAATCTATCTTGTATGTTGAGAGTGGAAAAATACTGAATTTTTGACTGATTTTTAATGTTTTTGAGGTCTAAATGATTGATTTTTGATGGATTTAAACTGATGTATGGTTGATAATCAAAGTGTTTAAAAGTATTTTTTATTATATTGATTATGTTTTGGAAGTTCATGATGATTCTTAGTGGAGATATGAAGCTCTGTAATGTTCTAATAGGTTCTATTGAGGTTATGATTGGTTCTGTATACCTTCTGTATAGCTTCTGTTTTATTCTGATTTTCTTCTGTATGAAGCATTGATTGATGATTGATGAAGATTGAAATCTTTTGAAAGCCTATTGAATAGTTTTTAATAGTTTGGAATGGTTTTAGTATGAGTTATGAGGTTTTGATGACCTTTTGTAACCCTCTATACACCTTCTGTAGAGCCTCTGTCTCTGCTCTGTCTCTACTCTGTAATTGTTCTCTATCTGCTCCGGTACTGTACTGTACTATTCTGTAGACCTTCTGTAAGTGTTCTGTAGAAATTATGTGTGACTTTGGAAAAGTTTTCTAACTTTTGGAAAGGATGAATCTAAGTTCAAAAGAGCTAAAACAAATGGAAGAAGCAGCTGTTGAAGAGACACTGTAGTGGCTCTGGTGCCTCTTCACATCAGACATACCTCTTGGGAGGTGTATCCACAACCTAAGAAGGATTATTAAGAGTTATTATGAGATTATTGTAGTGAGGAGATGATGTACTATTGAGGGAGAGAGAGAGGGAGGGAGAGCCAGAGATATACAATTCTATCAAAACAGTATAACTGTATATGAGAAATTGAGAGAGAAAACTATGAAGACATTGAAGATGAATACTATGTAATTGATTTCCATTCAAGGTTGGTGTATTATTTTGTGTTCATTGTTCTATTGATGGATTCTATGAAGATGTTGAAGATTATGATTGATTCTATCAAATCCGTGAGAGATATCTACTATGATGTTGTGTGAAGAATTGTTATTTTCTTTGTTTTGGTCATCAAAAGAGTGAAATAAAAGCTTGTTGATGTTACAAGATAGATTTTCTTGCAGTAGAAATCCCTTTTCCTTGGTGTTCCTCTTAGGACTCCATGTTTTTGGCGTGCATCCGGGGAAACTTGCCATCAACAAGCATTAGAAGAGGCTGAAAATCAAGGAAATGGCATTGTCAAGAAGAGGAGAATTCAATGGATGTTTGCAAAGTTCTTTCCTCCACTAAAGAGTTGGAGATTCTCATTATCAAAGCCACTTTCCACAAGAAGTTCATCCCACAATGGCAAAAATATATCACCATCATGATGCATGCTCTATGTGGTGGATTGTTTCCTCTTCCTGTTAAAGCAATAGAAACTTGCATCTTGGTGGCAAACTGTTTGGGAACAAATTGAAGAGTAGAAACAAAGAGAATGACCACCCATGGAAGATTTAGTATTCATTGAGAAGTTTCCAGACATCATCAAGTGGAAGATTGTGAAGAAGCTTCAGGAGTCGTGGTCAGTGAAGGAAAAGAGTTGGAATTTGTTCGTGGATGCTCAATAGCAAGATACGTGGGATGCTTGGTGCACTGACAATCTTCTGTTTGTCCAATTAGAAACCCACTGGAAGTTGGTAGACAGAGTGTTTTTCGCAACATACACTGTTGAAACCCTCAGAAGCTGACATTTTTACAATGGCACAACAACGATCCTAAGAAGAATGAGTTTTGATACTTTCTGAATGGAATATCTCCCCCTCTGTAGTGGTTTGAAAGCCAAATTCAGAGATATTGAAAAGAAGGAAGTAGAGGGGATGTTGGCCAGAGAATCCCCCAGAGACTGAAGCTCTCTTTCATACTATCCTGTTGAGTACTGAACAATTGGTTGGAGCCAACCCCCTAATGAATGACGTAATCAAGAGGCAAGCATTAGAACAAGTCCAGAGGTACGTGAGAAGAGAGAAGGAAAAAACTAAAGCTGAGAACGAGCTCACAACAGAAGCCTCCTTTGACACCCTAAAAGCACTCTTTACAGAAGTCCCCATGGCAACTCAAGGTCCCCTTCCTAGTGAGATTCGTCTTGGAAATATTGATGGCAAGCTAATAAATATAGTCCCATTACCAGTTTTTAAGGGAGAGTACAATGAAGACCCTGATCTTCATGTAGCAGAATTCATGGTAGCATGTGTGGCTAACAATGCTAGAACCCCTGAGCATTGGTTAGCGATATTCCCCGCCACGACCTGAAGTTGGCCTTCCTCACTAAATTCAAACGTGAAGGTTTCAAAGAGTGGATGCGATAGGAGTTCATGAACCTAAGTCGAGAACCTAAGTCAGTCCTCTAGAGAAAGAGTAGAAGCTTATGTCTTGCGAATGGAATCCATCCTGAAGAGATGGACTAACCATCATTTGGACGAAGGCATTTAGAAAAGAGTGTTTCTCAGGGGCCTACAACCACAAGTTTGCAAGTTTGTGGAATTGAGAAGACCAGTCAATCTACAAGCTACAGTGGAAGGTGCAAGATTGTATGACGAAGTTGAAGCAAGGCTGTCAATGACTCCACGTAGAGGAGTTTTACCTCCTCCTATGCCAGGAATGGTATACCCACCAAATGCAATCCCAAGAACTGTTCCCTACCCCTATCCCCAAATGCAAATATTGCCGCAGTATAATGCACCTAATCCACTGTGGTCGCCACAGACGACAATGCCTCAAATGATGGTTCAACCACAACAACAGTGGCCTCAAAAAGTTCCTCCAATGGTGACTAAACAACAGTGGAACCCTACCAACTAGAATCAACAACCCTAAGTCTCAGCAAGAGCTCTGAATTAGAGCCAGAATAGAGGACCTTCTAGATCAACCCAATCAGTGTATGCAATAATTACAGAAGCTTCCCAAAATCCCAATACAAGTACTTCAGGAGGTGAAAATTGAAAGGACTACTTATCCAACTCAGTTGCAAGTATCAAGAAAGAGCTTATGGATGTGATTACATAGTAGGTACAGACGCTGAAGGTGAATACCACCAATATATCCACTCCTACGTGAGCTGGAAGAGATGTGATGTGCTCTAATACATGGTGCGAAAAGTGTCATCAAGCAGGACATTTAGCCACTGAATGTACCATTCATGGAGCCTTCTGTTCCTACTATTTGCAAAAGAACCATACAGAGGATATTTGCTCTCTAAAAGAGATGCATGAACGAAGATAGAAGGATAAAAATGCAAGATTCAACTTACTAGAATCCAAAATGACAACACAGGATATTGGACCAAATCCTAGAGAAATTGGTCCTAATTTGGTTGAAGGAGGTTTCCCTTTCAAAGTTACAGAGGACGACAGTTTGGCGGTGGTCAGAGATCAGAGGTGGAATGTTATAGGTGTGGAGAAAAGGGATATATCTCCCCGAATTGTCCAAACCCTAGACGATCTATGGATTACAAGCCCTTATGCAGCCGATGCAAAGGCGAAGGCCACACTGCAAAGGACTGTCCGAGTCTAGCCCCTGTAAAGGCCAATGGCACTGATAGCCAACAGAATGTATAAGAGCTTGCCTCCAATTTGGTAGAGTTGGAAATTGCCACTGTCACACGCACCAAGAAGAAGGAACCAATTGTTCAGAATGAAAATAACTCTCATGCCAAGACTTTGAAGTTCAACCTGCCAATAGAGGGACAGAGCGCTATAGGACAGAATAGTATAATACAGAGCAAAGTAGTGCCACAGAGCATCACAGAGACAGTCCTAGAGACAGGACTAGGGGTCCAGGAGATAGACAATATAGAAGCACTTCCAAAAACAAAGGAAGTGCCGATAATACCATTGTTAGAAGAAAAAGGAAAGATGAAAATGGGTGTAGTGCCATTCCCTAGCTAGCTGGAGAAGCCTGTGGATCCTATCAAAGATTATGACTTGGTCACCTAGACACCTTTAAACCAAACCTAACATTCTGATAGTTACTAATGTTGTCTCCTAGCTACCAAAAGAAATTCAAAATCATCTTGAGAAGAAGACGAGGACTAAGGATTGCTCCTTCAACAATGACTAAGACCAATAAGGCCTCGGAGCCTGTAAAGGAAGTAGATGTGGCTAATTCCTTTGTAGATCCTGGAACCCCAGAGATTACTGTATGGATAGAAGGATGCTTCATCTCAAATACATTAATTGATGGAGGTTTATCCATAAATATAATGACCGATGTGACAATGAAGGACAGGGTTGCAAGGAATTCAACCTGCACAGTGGCTTATCAGATTGGCAGACTGTTGAGATTAGCAAATGATGCTTGGTATGTATGCCCATAGAGGTTGAACGTGTGCCTAAAAGAGTCTTGCCCATAAGTGACTTTGTATGAGAGATATGACAAAGATGTATGCTCTAGAAGCTCAAAGAAGAGATGTCCAAATCCCATATGCATAGTGAGGTACAGTGGTACTATCCAAAAAGCTATAAAGGCATGTACTTGACACTCATTTCAATGTAATGGCACTATCAATTTGATTCACTCAAGATTGTGTTTATGAGTCCAAGGTAATCTATCTTGGAACCTAATTCACTTGAGTTACAATCTCTCATTTTGATAATGTATTGTGTGTTTGATTTGCGTCCACCATAGCTAACTAGCTCTAGATCTGTGTTTCTCAACATGGTATTAGAGCCATGGCTGAGCTAGTTAGTTAGTGTGTGTCCTTTCTCAATCTCCTTCTTTATCATCTCCTCTATTCCTCAAAGCCATATACCATTGCATACGAGGTAAAGGAGCTCAAGAGGTCCAAGGTCATAGAGCTCAAGATAGGAATACTAGTCTTTAGCTAAAATTGATTGCTGGCTATTATCAAGCGAGAGGGCAAGTTGAGGAATCTACTTGAGGCTTGAAGTTGCCTTGCTTCAAAGCCATCACTGAGGCTGATTTGTAGACATTATATCGAGCCTCTATTCAATTTCTCCAGCATAAGTTTTGGTACTTCAAAAGACAGCCACAAAAGAGAAAGAAGAAGAGGGTTCCAGCTAAAAATGAGTTTGATCAGTCAACTGCTCCATCTTAGAGCCAGCTATGGCACACCACACTCTCGGGGAACTTTCAGAGCCTGGCGAATCGTGATCCAGATCAAAGATTTGTTATGTGGCAAAGGAAGAGAATGAAGAAGAGATCTATCACTGCCGCTTGCAGCTATTTTTTTTAAAAAAAAGAAATCTACTGCATCGAAGTCCAGATTTGCCCACAATCAACAACGTGCTCAGACTCGCATGGTTGGTCACATCTCACACAGCAAGCACAACTGTCCTCCCATGGATGAATTAATCAATGGCCACTCATTGGATTTACTGCACGATGCTCCAACGCTACAGCCAATGCATTGACGAAGATCACCAATGATAAGGATAGGAGTTTTTAATGTTTAGCAATGGCTAGAGCTAGTGTTATGTTGATCATTCCAACATCTTCTCCCTGTTCTCTAGCTATGAAAGAGTTTTCTCTCCTTCGCGAAGCGTTCTCCACAGTGGCCTCCCACTAGGAAGAGCAGAAATCTACTTCATAGGAGTTTCTAGTGGCACAACCTTCGCCATCACGCCCATATTTGCAAGTCGAGGAAAAGAAGAAGTCGAATGCCTGCACATTACAGGGTACAAATGATATTCGTTCCTCTCTGGCAGCCCATGCAACTGTGGCGAAAAGCCTCGGAGCTCTGTCCGTCAAGCACAAAAAGATCCTAAGCATCTTGTGCTTAATGTACGTCTAGATTGTGGGAGAGAAGGAAGGAGTCTCACTTGTAGCTTTCTTGCTTGCACAATGGGGGAATACACACAAAGGTGGAGGCGAAAAACAGTTTTCCTCTTCTTAGTTGTGTAAACCAAAAAAGAACTCACATACAGAGAAATAGAAGAACCCTATATATGGGTCTTAAACCAAACTCAACTAACTAAGGTGGCATACTAACTGAGCCACAAACTAGAGTAGATAAGGATAGCTGTCATCTAGTTATTATTCATGGGCAGTGTACCAACTGCATCTGCACTAGCTAACAAGTCGGTGACATAAATGCACAACGATCACCCTGGCATATCACGAGTGGAGCTCAGTATCTCAAGACTCCCCCTCGAGCTCAACCCCAATTCATGCACACCAAGCAGGTCTCTGAACTTGCGCAGCTTCTCTGTGCCTAATGCCTTCGTGAATATGTCAGCTACCTGATCCTCTGTGCTGACATTTACTAGATCAATAAGACCTAGTAAAACCCTCTCCCGCACATAGTGATAATGCACCTCAATGTGCTTTGTTCTAGCATGATAGACTGGGTTATTTGCCAAGTTTATACTGCTCATGTTGTCACAATAAATGACAAGCGGCCCATCTATAGGCTGATGCATATCATAAAGTAGCTTATGTAACCAAGCTACCTCACATGCAGCCATTGTTGCACCCCTGTACTGAGCCTCTGTGCTCGACAAGGCAACTGTAGGCTGTTTCTTGCTGCTCCAAGTGACTGCAGCACTCCCAAAAGAGAACACATATCCACTGGTAGATCGTCTATCAGAAATACTACCAGCCCAATCAGCATCAGCGTATTCATGCAACTGTATCTGAACCCCAGTCTCATAAAATAGTCCATACTGCAATGTGGACTTCACATACCTGAGTATGCGTCTAGCCGCATCCAAATGTGGTTTCCTTGGAGCCTGCATAAATTGACTTACCAATCCAACAGCATAGCTCAAATCTGGCCTGGTAATAGTCATATAAATCAAAATTCCTACTATGCATCTGTACATAGTAGGGTCTTCAAGAAGCTCACTTGCATCTGCGCTCAGCTTCACATTCTGCTCCAAAGGAACTGAAATAGGCTTACAGCCTGTCATCCCATATTTGGACAGCATGTCCAATCCATATTGCCTCTGCAAGAGCCATATCCCACTTGGTGATCTAATCACCTCAATGCCCAAGAAATAACGCAGCTCTCCCAAATCCTTTATCTCAAACTTCTGCTTCAATAGCATTTTCACATGAAGGATATCTTCATCACTATTACCTATCATAATCAAATCATCAACATAAATGACAAGGAGCATAATACATTTCTTTGTTTTTCTCACATAAAGTGAGAAATCTGCCTTGGAAATCTGAAAGCCAATAGTGACAAGATACTGTCCTATCTTGTCAGACCATGCTCTAGGTGCTTGCTTCAAGCCATACAAGGCTTTCTTCAACCTGCAAACAAACTCAGGATGAACAGCATGCACATAACCTGGTGGGTGCTCCATATAGACCTCTTCTTGCAAATCACCATGCAAGAAGGCATTCTTTACATCCATCTGATGTAAAGACCATCCCTTTGATGCAGCCATAGCAATGACTACTCTTACGGTTTCCATCCTTGCAACCGGACTGAATGTTTCTTCATAATCAATGCCATATGTTTATGCATACCCCTTGACTACTAATCTTGCCTTGTATCTGTTCACAAAACCATCTGCATTGTGCTTCACCTTATAAATGCACTTACAACCAATTGCATTCTTATATTTAGGCAAAGGTACCAATTCCCATGTAGTATTTTCTTCCAAGGCATCCATTTCTTCATCCATGGCTTTCTCCCATTTTTCTTTTCCCATGGCTTGCTCAAAAGAAGTGGGTTTTGGTTCATGTATCACTTTGACTATATAGGCATAGTGAATGGCTGTAAATCCATCATATTTCAGCCTATCCACAGGATACCTAGCTCTGGTAGACCTGCGCAAAGTAGGCTCACTTCCAGGTGCTCTCAAAACATCCCTGGTCTTCCTTACTCCAGGTGTAACAATAGAAGGAATACCCAACTCATCATCAATGCTCTGTTCTGAACCACTAGATTCACCATCCACATAAGAGTGACCTGCATTCACATCAAACATGGGCTGATCTACCTTCTCTTTTCCTTTTCGTGATACCTGCATACCACTATCTGCATTGCTTTGAAGAGATTCTCCTGATCTCAATGCATACCACTATCTGCATTGCTTTGAAGAGATTCTCCTGATCTCAATCTTCCTGTCCATGGAGAAGAATGTGAGCCAAGGCTAGAGAACACTCCAGGTCCACTAATATCTTGTGACTGCTGCTATGAATTCTGTGCAGCATTACCATTTTGTGCATCTACATTATCAATCACATTTACTGTTTTATACCACCTACTCATCTCATAAAAAACAACATCTTTGCTCACTGTAAACTTACGAGTAGAAGGGTTATAGCATCTATACCCTTTCTCTGTGCAGAGAGTAACCAATAAAGATACACTTCTTAGCTTTTGGATCCAACTTGGATCTTAACTCATCTGGCACATGAACATAGGCAATGCAACCAAAAATTTCAAATGAGAAATATCTGGTTTCCTATCAGTATACCTCTCCTCTGGATTCATGCCATGTATTGTTGCAATGGGAGTCCTGTTCATTATGTAGACTGCTGTGGCAACTGCTTCAGCCCAGTAAAAATCTTGTTGAGTGTTGAAATGACTTTTTTTTTTGCTGATTTTTGTTGTTTTTGAGAGCTGAATGGTTGATTTTATGAGAGCTGAATGGTTGATTTTTGTTGTTTTTTGAGAGCTGAATGGTTGATTTTATGGAAGTTTTTTGAGAGTGTTTTGGATTATATTGATTATGTTTTGGAAGTTCATGATGTTTATCAGTGGAGATATGAGGTTCTGTGATGTTCTGATTGGTTCTAATTGGTTCTGTATACCTTCTGTATAGCTTCTGTTTTGTTCTGTTTTCTCTTTGTAAGGAGGGATGGATTGATGATTGATGAAGATTGAGATCTTGTGAAAGCTTATTGAATGGTTTTTGAGAGTTTGAAATGGTTTGAGTATGAGTTATGAGGTTTTGATGACCTTCTGTAACCTTCTGTAGGTCTTCTGTAGAGCTTCTGTCTCTGTACTGTCTCTGTACTGTAGCTGTTCTGGTACTGTACTGTGACTGTTCTGTATGCTTCTGTAGGTGTTCTGTAGAATGTATGTGTATCTTGGGAAAGTTTTTTAGCCTTGGAAAGAGGTGAATAAAAGTGCAAAAGAGCTAAAAGAAGTAAAAGAAGTAGTTGCTAAAGACTCAAGTAAAGACTGGAGTGAAGTGACAGTAGTGAGCTATGAAAGGACACTGTAGTGGCTCTAGTGACTCTTCATATCAGACATACCTCTTGGGAGGGGTATCCACGATCTAATAAGGATTATTAAGAGTGATTATGAGAGATTGTAGTGAGTATATGATGTATTATTGATGGAGAGAGAGAGAGAGAGTCAGAGATAGCCAATTCTATTAAAATAGAGTGATTGTATATGAGAGATTGAGAGAGAAGACTATGAAGACATTGAAGATGAATACTATATGATGTATTTCCATTCAAAGATGGTGTATTCCTTTGCTTTCTTTGTTATATTGATGGATTTTGTGAAGATATTGAAGAATATAATTGATTTTATCAAATCTGTGAGAGATCTACATGATGCTGCATGAAGATTTGTTGTGTCTGGTATTCTTTTCTTCATTGTGATCATATAAAACCTAATAAACAAGCTTGTTGATGATACAAGATAGATTTTCTTGCAAGAGAATTCCCTTTTCCTTGGTGTTCCTCTTGGGGCTCCATGTTCTTGGTGCGCAGCCGGGGAAACTTGCCATCAACAAGCACCAGAAGAGGCTGAAAATGAAGGAATTGGCATTGCCAAGAAGAGAAGAATTCAATGGATGTTTGTAAAGTTCCTTCCTCCACTGAAGAGTTGGAATTTCTCATAATCAAAGCCACTTTCCACAAGAAGTTCATCCCACGATGGCGGAAACACATCACCATCATGATGCATGCTCTATGTGGTGGATAATTTCCTCTTCCTGTTGAAGCAACTGAAACTTGTATCTTGGTGGCAAACTGTTTGGGAACAAACTGAAGAGCAGAAACAGAGAGAATGACCATCCATGGAAGATTTGGCATTCATTGAGAAGTTTCCAGACATCATCAAATGGGAGATTGTGAAGAAGCTTCAGGAGTCTTGGTCTGTAGAGGTTCACGAAGACAAGAAGGAAAAGAGTTGGATTTTGTTCGTGGATGCTCAACAGCAAGATACATGGGATGCTTGGTGCACTGATAATCTTCTATTTGTTCAATTAGCAACCCATTGGAAGTTGGTAGATAGAGTGTTCTTTACAACATACAATGTTGAAACCATCAGAAGCTGGCACTACTATGATGATGGCACCACCACAATGCTCAGACGTATGCATTTTGACACCTTTAGAACCGAATACCTTCCTCTGTGTAGTGGCATGAAAGCAGAATTCAGAGGCGTTGAAAAGGAAGAAGTAGAAGAAATGTTGGCAAGACAGTCCTCCAGAGAGACTGAAGCCTTCTATTAACCCTCTGTGGATCACTAACAACATAGTGGATCCAACCCCCTGATGAATGGCGCAATAAAGAGGCAAGCGTTAGAACAAGTCCAGAGGTACGTGAGAAGAGAGAAAGCAAGAATCAAAGCTGAGAATGAGCTCGCAGAGCAGAAGCCGCCTTTGACGCCCTTGTGGAACTTTTTACAGAAGTCCCAATGGCACATCAAGCCCTTCCTCCTCCTGCTCGAGGTCCACTTCCAAGCTAGATCCATCCTGGAAATATTGATGACAGGCCAGTGAATGTAGTTCCATTGCCAGTTTTTAAGGGAGAGTACAATGAAGACCCCAATCTTCATGTAGTAGAGTTTATGGTAGCATGTGTGGCTAACAATGCCAGAACCCCTGAGCATTGGTTAGCAATATTCCCCGCCACTTTCAAGGGCGCGGCGTTTCAGTGGTATGAGAGACAAGCAGCAGGAACTTTTGGCACATGGAACGACTTGAAGTTGGCCTTCCTCACTAAATTCAGGCATGAAGGTTTTGAAGAGCGGATGCGAGAGGAATTTATGAATTTAAGTCAATCCTCTAGAGAAAGAGTAGAAGCTTATGTCTCACGAATGGAATCCATCCTGAAGAGATGGACTAACCATAATCTAGATAATGGCATCCAGAAGGGGGTGTTTCTCAGAGGATTACAACTAGAAGTCTGTAAGTTTGTGGAGCTGCAAAGACCAGCCACACTGCAAGCTGCAACAGAAGGTGCAAGACTGTATGATGAAGTGGAAGCTAGATTGGCGATGAATCTAGAAGAGGAGTCCTACCTTCTCTGATGCCATGAATGATGTACCCACCAAATGCAGTCCCAGGGACAGTCCCCTACCCCTACCAACAGATGCCCCCAATATCACAGTACAGTGCACCAAATCCACACTGGCCACAATCAATGCCTCAAATGATGGTTCAACCACAACAACAATGGTCCCAACCAATTTTCCCAATGCCAAATTAGCAGCAACAGTGGAACCCTACCAACTGGAGCCAACGACCAACAATTCAAACAGGAGCTCTGAATCAGAATCAGAACAGAGATTCCTCTGCACCAGCCCAACCTGTTTATGCACTGATTACAGAGACTCCTCAAAACCCTACTGCCAGTACCTCAGGAGGAGAAAGCTTAAAGGATTATTTATCCAACTCAGTTGCAAATATCAAAAAGGAGTTGATGGATGTGATTACAAAGCAGCTACAGACGCTGAAAGTGAATACCGCTAGCATATCCAACGTTGCAGGAGCAGGAAGAGATGTGATGCGGTCAAATACTTGGTGTGGTAAGTGTCATCAAGCAGGCCATTTAGCCACTGAATATACACGAAAACCAACCATCCTTGGAGCCTTCTGTTCCTACTGTTTACGGAAGAACCATATAGAGGATATTTGCTCTCTGAAGGAGATGCATGATAGGAGAAGGAAGGAAGAAGATGCAAGATTCAATTTGCTGGAATCCAAAATGACAACACAGGATATTGGACCCAAGCCTAGAGAGTTTGGTCCTAATTTCGGACCCAGAAGATTTCCATCCCAAAGTTACAGAGGAAGACAGTCTGGCGGTGGTCAGAGATCAGAAGTGGAGTGTTACAGATGTGGAGAAAAGGGACACATTTCACCAAATTGCCCAAATCCCAGAATGTCAATGGATTATAAGCCCTTATGTAGTCGATGCAAAGGATAAGGCCACACTGCAAAAGACTGTCCAAGTCCAACCCCAGTGAAAAACAGTGCTACTGATAGTCTGGCCAAGGCCCAAGAACCTACCTCCAATTTAGTGAAATTGGAAGTTGATGCCATCACGCGTGCAAAGAAGAAGGAACCATCTATCCAGAAAGAAAATAATCCTCCTGCCAGAACAGTGAAGTTCAATCTTCAACCAGAAGAACAGAATAGAACAGAGCCTGACAGTGCCGTACAGAGCACTACAGTGCCACAGAGAGTCATAGAGACAGTTCCAGAGACAAGACCAGAGGTCCAGGAGATAGAAAAGGAGGAAGTGCCACAAGTGGTAGAAGAAGTTTCCATGATGCCTCTGTTGGAAGAAACAAGGAAAATGAGAATGGGTGTTGTCCCATTTCCTAACCGGTTAGAGAAGCCAGTGGATCCTATTAAGGAATATGATCTGGTCAGAGATCTAGATATCTTTAAACCAAACCTCACATTCCGACAATTATTCATGTTGTCTCCCAGTTGCCGAAAAAGGTTCAAAAGTATACTGACAAGAAGACGTGGCTTAAGGATTGCTCCCTCAATAGCAACAAAGTTCAACAAAGCTCCAGAGCCTGTAAAAGAAGTGGACGTGGCTAACGCCTTCCTAGATCCGGGTACCCTAGAGACTGGAGTGTGGATAGAAGGCTGTTTTATTACAAATGCACTGATTGATGGTGATTCATCAGTGAACATTATGACGGATGTGACAATGAAGGATCTAGTCCTACAAGGTGTGCAACCAACCCAATGGCTCATCAGACTGGCGGATCAGAGCAGAATCAAGCCTTTGGGCATTCTCCCATATGTGAAGACTACAATGGCTGGAAGAGATTATTGACTAACCTATCTGGTGGTGAAGCCAAACTCTTATGGTACATCCTACCCTCTGTTACTAGGCAGACCATGGCTTTTTGAAGCCAGAGCAAGGACGGATTGGTTCAAAGGAACCTTGACTTTGGGTAGAGGACCCAACAAAGTGGTGCTGAAGCTATATGGTGCTAAAAAAGGACATGGATCCACCTCCTTGGAATTATCTTCTAACTCTCCTAATGAGGCTACACATGGAACATTAGCAGACGAAGATGCTGTCAAACAGATCCTTCCCAAGAAAACAGTGGCACATTCCTTAACAGTGGATATTGTAAGCTAACTTCCAAAAGATGCAAAGCCTTTGACAATGGGTGAATACTTCCTGCCTGAACCAGGTTTCCGAAATCACTTCTGACAGTGAGATAGAAACATGGATGTATTGCTCTCCCTGTTACATGGCCATAGCATAGCCAGAGACAAAGGCAGAAGATGAAACATAGAACATGTTCTTCTCTTACAGAGCTCCTATAGAGCCAGAGACAGAGCCAGAGCCAGAGCCAGAGCCAGAGCCAGAGCCAGAGCCAGAGCCAGAGCCAGAAGAGGAATGAGATGATATTGAAGAAGAAGGTTATGAAAGTGAGATGGAAGAATCTATCCCACCTGAAGAGGATACATATGAAGAAGAAGTTCCAGAAGCATCAGAAGTTGACGAGCTCAGGCTGTGGGATAGAATGGCGATGGTACCATTTGGTCTGGTAAATGGATCTTCTCATATGCAAAATCTTTATAAGAAATGAATTAAGAAGACCAAGCCATCTTTCAGCAGTGGCTCATGCCGTTCTAACCCATCCTTGCCAAAGAAAGATGATGATGATGCACCGTGCCAACAAGCACCAGTCCCACAAACCCAACAGGCATCAGAGGGTCCCTGTTATGTGACGTTCCTGGATGTGTCATTAGAAGATGAGTCTTCAAGCCAAGAGGTAACTAATCGTGAAACCAAACCCGAAACGGCTCTAATCCCATATCAACATCTCAAGGAGCAACCTAAGTCTCCACCAAAAGAAGAAGTTGGTTCTAGCGGGACATCAGAAGAGGACACCACTCCCTTGAGAGAGTCAGATCTGTATCCAGAAGCAGTCTGCAGGACCTTCATCCATGAAGTAGAAGGTGAAAGGCAGTTAACTTTTGTGGATGCAGATGGCACTAAACGCCATTTGAAGGTGGGTAGCAGCCTCCCAGAAGAGAAGTTGTCAACTTTGTACAACTTGTTGAAAGAGAATTTGGACGTGTTTGCTTGGTCCTACAAAGATCTAAAGGGGATTGATCCCACAATATGTTAGCATCATATTGACTTGGAGCCTGATGACAAGCCAGTACGGCAACAACAGAGGCAAATGAACCCGAATTATTCCACATTGGTGAAAGCAGAGCTGCTGAAGCTTTTGGAAGCCGAGTTCATCTATCCAACGGCAAATAGTGAATGGGTCTCACCCATCGTGGTTGTACCCAAGATGAATGGCAAATTGCGAATCTGTGTGGATTTCCACAAGCTCAATTCCAAAACGAAGAAGCATCACTTCCCTATCCCTTTCACAGACCAATTGTTGGACACAGTGGTGGCTGGACATGAGCTTTATTCCCTTCTAGATGGATTTAGTGGATATAACCAAGTCCAGATAGTAGAAGAAGACCAGTCCAAAATAACCTTCACCACAGAATGGGGGACCTACGCTTACCGAGTGATGCCGTTTGGGCTCTTCAATGCCCCTGCTACTTTCCAGTGAGTCATGATGGCCGCATTCCAAAATCACCTGCACGACTTTATTGAGGTATATTTGGATGACTTCTGTGTCTATAGTTTGATATGTGAACACTGGGGACACCTGGAACAATGCTTTGATCGATGTCGGGAGTATGGGATTTCCCTCAACCCCGACAAATGTATATTTGGGTCTCTTCTGGAGTTCTGTTGGGCCACATTGTCTCTACACACGGGATATCAACAAACCCTGCAAAGATCGAAAAGATTGCAGCCCTGACAGCACCCACCAACCTCAAACAATTGAGAGGATTCCTAGGCCATGTGGGTTACTACATAAGGTTCATAGCCCATTTTGCAACAAAGGCAACCTCCTTGCACGAGCTTTTGAGGAAAGATGCAGAATTTGTTTGGACGGAAGAATGTGACAAAGCCTTCAACACTCTGAAGCAGTGTCTGATTGAGGCACCCATTCTACAGCCTCCTGATTGGACGAAGGAGTTTCATGTACACACTGATGCATCTATTGAAGGCTTAGGCGCAGTTCTCTGCCAGAAGGGCTCCTCGAAGCTGGATCAACCCATCTATTACGCAAGCTGAAAAGTCACTGATAGGGAACGGAACTATACAGTGACAGAGCTTGAGTGCTTGGCAATGGTGTTTGCCCTAGAGAAGTTCCGCCACTATCTGCTATCTACCCACTTTAAATTTTATGTGGATCACAAGGCCCTGTCCTTCCTGATGAACAAAGCGGATGTGAAAGGACGAATGATGAGATGGCTCCTTCTATTTCAGGAGTTTGACTTTGAGGTAATTACCAAACTTGGTCGTTCCCATGTTCTGGCTGATCATCTGTCGCGTATTCCGCAGACTGCAGACGAGGAGCAGGATGATCCAGACCTCCCTGATGCTTCCCTATTCTTGGTAGAAACTATAACTCCCTGGTATGAAAACATTGCCAATCTGCTCAGAACCCAACAATACCCTCCTGGAATTTCTAGTCGGGAAAGGAAGAAGCTTATGTTAGAATCAGCCCCCTACACGTTGTTAGGCGGTGCACTATACAAGAAAGGCAAAGATGAAGTGCTCAGAAGATGTGTTGTAGGATGAGATTGGGATTGTTCTAAAGGCTTTCCATGACGAGCCATGTGGAGGCCACTTTGCAGGAGAAGCCACAGCCAGGAAGGCTCTGCTAGCAGGATACTGGTGGCCTACCATCCACAAGGATGCCTATGATTACTGTAAAAGATGTGATGCTTGTCAGAGAATGGGGAAACCCACGAAGACAAGTGCCATGCCACTGCAACCGATTCTTCCCTTGAAGCCTTTCGAGAAGTGGGGCATCGACTTTGTAGGCCCAATTGATCCTCCTACCAGAAGGAAACAGAACAGATATATCCTCGTATGTACAGATTATGCCACAAAGTGGTGTGAAGCTAAAGCCCTAAAGCGGGACAATGGTAACAGCATGGCCCTGTTCATGTACGAGAATACCATCACCTGTTTTGGCAGTTCCTTAGAGCTGGTAAGTGATAGAGGCACTCATTTCATTAATAAAGTCATGGAAGAGTTGACAGAGCTGTATAAGATCCGCCATCGTAAGTCCACTCCTTATTACCCCAGAGCCAACGGCCAAGTCGAAGTCACGAATCACATCCTCTGCTCGATCCTGACAAGAACAATTGCCACACATCGTCGTGATTGGGACGATCGACTTACAGAGGCCCTCTGGGCGTACAGAACCTCCCATAAAGTAGCAACAGGACAGACACCCTTCCAGCTGGTGTATGGTACAGAAGTTGTTTTCCCTGTTGAGCTGGAATTTCCCTCTTTGCGAGTGATCAAAGAGCTTTTGGGGGACAATGATTCACTACAACGCCGTCTCCTGCATCTGGAATGTTTGGACGAAACTCGCAGGATGGCTCTACAGTGCATGGAAGCCACGCAAGCTCGATGCAAGGCTTACCATGACAGCTTCATCAAGCACAAGGAGTTCAAAGAAGGTTATTTGGTCTTAGCCTATGATTCACGATTTGGCAAGTTTCCTGGTAAGCTTCAATAGTGGTGGATGGGCCCATATAAGGTACTTGCTATCAACCCCAATGGCTCTGTCCAACTGCAGACCGTTGATGCCTCTGATGATCCCTTCCTGATCAATGGATATCGTCTGAAGAAGTACTTCCCTCCTTGGGGATCTTGACAATCACGGTCACCTGATCCTTTCCCTCGTTGGCGTGGCACTATCACTCTTATAATGCAACTTCTAATAGTTGTTCTTTAGCCACTCCTGATGAAGTGGACGCAACCCTTTGTCCCCTCAACCCCACCTTCCAGCCTTGATCTCTTATCCTCTATTTTCCACCCATGGCAATGGCGAGGTGGGTTCTGACAAGTGGTATTTCTACCATTCCCTTGCTTAATTCGAAAAAAAAAAGAGAGAAAAAAAAGAAAAATATACATCTCTGTCATGGGAGAAAAGGACTTAGGTCCCTGTCATGTCGACATATTCTTTGAGAAAAGGTGGAAACACCCTTGGGAATAGGGAAAAACAAAAGGAAAAAAAAAGAAGAGAAGAAAACAAAACAAGATAAGAAAAAAGAAAAAAATCTGTTATGGGAGAAAAGGAAGCAATTCCTTGTCATAGCAGGCCTCGTTCCAAGAAAAGGTGGCACACACCCTTGGGCGAGAAGCTGGCTGTGGAAACGGTGGCAACACCCAGCACTCCAGAGAGTGGATTCATCAATTGATATCCCCAGGATCCAATTCCGAAGCTGCCTCCCTTGGTACGCTGTGTCCTATGTCTCTCTGCAGAGTGTCTAACTGTCCTCTAGCAGACGACATGTCCTATCCAACACAACGTTCGATTTGATGGCAACCTCCCTGGATATGCCTCTTCAACAACTAACGATGCGATCTTCATCAACAAACAATTAAGTGATGTGAGCTTTCATCCTAACCGGATGGGGAAGTGAGTATGGTTGCCCTCTGTATCTATCAGAGCTGAGACAGAGGGTGGGGCGAGTGACCAGTCTTTTCCTTTCAAATCAAATGAGAGGTGAGAAGTGTGAATGAAGTGTTGCACGCACGGGATGGGCCTCTCAATGCACAAAGCACGATCTGTTTCTGTGCACTACACCATAAGGCTCCCTGGCCTTCCTTCTCTCACCGTATGCCGAAAGGGCAGGATGCACAGTTGCACCATCAAATGCGCACAAGGCATACAACCTTTGCACAAGTGACCGTGAGGATTACATCAACGGGTTTCAGGAAAGGGCTGCCCTCTTGTATCTATCAGCAGAGCATGAGACAGAGGGTGGGCTGAGTGTGACTGGAGTTTCTTCAATCAATTACTGAGAGGTGAGATTGAGGGACGTTACGACCCTTGGAGTCCGGTATGTTCCCGTTTCCCTATGCACACACGGGATGGGTCTCTACCGTCATCACAGGGCATGTCACCCTGTTCGATACACTACACTGTAAGGCTCCCTTGCCTTCCTCCTTGCACTTATGCCAAATGGGTTAGATGCACTAATACACCATCAATTGTGCACCTTGGCATACTTCGTTTGCACCATTCCCCTGTTGATTTCTAAACCGGGTATGAGATATGGGTTTCCATCATTCTTCCTCGAGTGATATTAGTCATGGGGCGAGTGACTGTTCTTTCATTCCATATGAGTGACTGTGAGTTGAGTGCAACATTCCTCATCATCGACGAATTTCCTACGATTCCTTCAACCAGCTACCTCCCTGGTGCTGCCACATGGTCCCTGCCATGACGGATGTGTGCTGTGAAGATGCCTTGGTACCTCCTGCAGCCGACAACAACACAGGACGAGCCATCGACAATCAACCTTGATTCTCAACAACATGGGCCAAGTTTTTCTAACCCTACACCTTCTGTTTCTCAGTGACATTCATGTTTTAAGTGTGGGGACGTTAGTGGATGGCCTGTTGCGTGGTCCTAGGTCCCTGTTGCTCGGTTAACCCTATCCGTTAAGGTTTTAAGTGTGGGGACGCGTCCCTGCACGTCTACATTGCATACCCTTTTGCATATGTCTCCACCTGCTCATGCATCTATGCCATGCCTTGCATTTACCTTGATGGGGTTCCTTCCCACCCACTCGTTTATTTTCCACCCACCCTTGGGGCTGTTCCCTTGCAGTTTTCCTTCATTCCCTGATTTTGCGGTCCTGCCCTGTGAATGTACCCTACATTCACCGAAGTCCACATCCAAACTTATAGCCCTATTCCTCCCTTTGAATTGACCATTTTTACTTTTTACCTACCACTGTTCTGGTGTACGATTTTCGAGTTATTAATTTTTAAAGCATTTTGCACAAATTAGCCGGTTTTCCATGTGAATGTGCTTTTCTTGCTTCGGAACCGTGATCTGACATCATAGCCCTAACCACCACTTTCTCCCTGACATTTTTCCTTTTTAGTCCGTGTCATTCCGATGCATGGTTTGTTCAATATTAATTTTGCGGTTTTTTAAGACTTTTTCGTGCGTCTTTTTGATATTTTTCCATGTGAACCTGCCTTGTTTGCATCGGAATTCTAATTTGATTTGACAGCCGTGTCCTTCACGCCTTCCCCCACCTTTTTCCTTTTTTCTCCACCCTATTTCAACTTTTGGATTATTTATTATTAATTTTTCAATGAGTTTTCAGGTTTATTTTTTGTGTTTTTTGCATGTGAACCCCTCCTACTTCAGCCGAAACTGTGTTCTGACATGACAACCCTGTACCCCCCCTTCCTGCGGACATTTTTCCTTTTTACTGCATGACATTCTGGCGAACGGTTTGTTCCATATTAATTTTCAATTCCATTTTCGGGTCTGTTTTTTGGGTTTTTCCCACGTGAATGCGTCTTATCTCAGTCGAAACTATGTTTTGACATGATAAGATTTTCGGGCACGTCTTTCTGCACATTTTTCCTGCACCCCGTTCCGATGCACGGATCTTTCGATATTAATTTTTAATTGCGTTTTTTGACCCATTTTTTTCATTTTTTTGCATGTGAACGCCCTGTCTTTCCCCCGGCACCCCCGTTGCACATTTTCCCTGTCTTCCCCCTACCGTCTTGCCCACTTTTTGTTTTTATGACATTTCGTTTTGACGTTCGGATTGGGCGATATTAAATTTTCTTTATTTTTTCGTGTTTTCACGCGACTCGTCCCGCGCGTGAACGCGCCCGTTTTCAATTTTCCGCGTCTCCACATGCCCCGGTCGTGTCCACATGACCCGTCCCGATGTTCCGGTGCTCTTTCAATCCCATCACGGCAAATTTTTTTTCCCCGCCCCGCGCACGGGCGCGGGACGGGGGTACGCCTTTCTCTCATGGGCCCCCTGCCTGTTCTTTCCCCTCGGGTATCCCCCCCCATGACCCCTCCCCCTACCTTTCCCCTTGGGCACCCCACCCCTTTGGACACACCCCATGGGCCCTTGCCCCTGCCCATCCCCATACCCTTCCCTATCCCTCCCCTATCCCGACCCCTTTCCCCCCCAACCGTCTCTCCCCTCCCTCTCCCTCTGTGTGCTCCTTCTCTCCCCTCCTCCTCCATTCCCTCCTCTTCCTCTGTTCCTCCCTCTCCTCCATTTGCTCCTCCCTCTCCTCCATTTTCTTCTCCCTCTCCTACCCTCCTCCACCTCTCCTACCCTCCTCCTTCTCTCCTCCCTCACGCCTTTGCAGCCCGCCCTCCTCCTCGACGCCTTACCCTCCTGTGGCCGTCCTGCGGCGATGTTGCCGCCGTGGAGCACACCCTGTTGTCCCGCCTCTGCAGTCGCCTTGACGACGCCTGCGGGCCGCCTGTGGCCTCGCTGTGGCCTTCCCCTCGTCGCCTGCTCGTGGTGCCCTGCGCCGTGCCGCCCATCCTCTGACGACGCGCGCCCTCTCGCTGTGGCGACTTCCCTGCCCACGCCTACCACCTATGCCCCACGCCATGACCCCCGCCGACTGGTGCCTGCCTGCGCCCCTCGCCTGGATGCCGCCCTCTGCGCCCCTCGCCTGACGTGCCGCCGCGTCCGCCATTGCCCGCCGCGCCGGCTGCCACATGCCCTACGCCGGCGTGCCTCGCCGTTGACCCGCGCCCGTGGCCCTTATCCGCCGTGTACCCCGCCTGCCTGCTGACCCACCACGTGCCACCTGCATCACCCACACCCCCCTCCCTAAGCCCCCCTCCCCCCCCCCCATAAACACACACTCCCTACACCCCCCCATCTAAGCCCCCCTTCCCCCCATTGTTCCACCCAACCCTCCCCTACCCCCATCCCCACCAAAGCACACTAAATCCCCTACTCCCATCTCAGCCCCTTTCCCCCACGCATATACACCCACCCCCCTACCCCTATCTAAGCCACCCAAGCCCCCAATCACACACAAACCCACCCCCACCATACCCCTTCCTAACCCCATGTTTCCCCCCAGCAGATATCCCACCACACCCCTCCATATGCCCCCCATCCCGCCCACCCGCAGTTACCACACACAAACCAACCCCCCTGTAAGCCCCCTGTCCTACCCTACAGACCCACAGCAGATAACCCCCTACCCTCCACAAACCCCTGTTCCCCCCAGAAACCCGCAAAAAACCTGCCACCCCATTTTCCGTCCATGATCACCTGCAAAATGTACGTACGCGCGTGTGGGTGATTGTTCGTGATTGATCGTGTCATTGTGCGGGAGCTTGTTAGCCGATTGCTGACACGCAGCTGCCACGCAGCCTATTCCTGGGTATTTTCCCGGATTCTTAATTTTAAATACCTGAAAACCTTTTAAAAAACATTGCAAATTAAACAAAAACATTAAAAAACACTAAAAAATTTGAAAAAATTTACATAAAAATCTAGAAAACTTCCCACTATTTTTGCAACAAATTGCCATATTTCTCTACCTTGTAAATTTCAAGAAAAAACATTTCAGACCATTTTAAAATTCCAAATTCTTTTAAAAATACCCCAAAAATGAAAAAATTCATTAAAAATGCTTAAAATTTCCAAATTAATTTCCAAAAAAAAAAATCTAAAATTTCCATTAACATTTTTAGTTATTTTTGGCATATTTTTTAGGTTGTACAAATACTGCATTACATCCTAAATTCATTTTTAAAAAAAAACAAAAGAACAAAAAAAAAACCTTTTTTATCCAAACACCAACTAAACATCTAGCAAAAAAATCCATATATTTTTGGATTGAGGAGAGCATATTCTTTGCATTCACATACACCCACTACCAGGTATTTTTCCTTTTTTATTTTTATTATTTTTTTTCCGTTACCCCAAAATTCATAGTTAATTTTTAACATGAACCCTAAACACCACCATGGCACGCACATTCGCGCTAAACACACCATTTAAAAATAGAAATAAACCCGCCGTTCACTTAGCACGCGCTAAGTGTGCTAAAGAGGCACTTTAATATTTTTAATTAAAATGAACCAGCCGTCACAAGAGCACGTGCTGGCAAAAAAGCGCTCCACATCACCTTAATTTTTAATAAATGAACTTGCATTTAGAGACCCAGTCTGGGTATCGAAGTCCAGGATTCGGATTAAAGCACCGCTTTAACCTACTAACTGGTAATTAACAATTTTAAGAAGGAACCGTCGTTTTCTTGATAAGGTTTATCACTTAATAAAAATTCACCCATTTCTTAATAATTGACTAAAATGAACCCTTTCATTAAATTAATTTCCCCTCACTGCACTTAATTTCCCCTTTTTAATGAACTCGTTTCGTGGGATGGGTACGCAACATTTTCAGAGTTCTCTCCATGGTTCAAACCTTGTTTATCAAAAGTTGTGGTCTTGATATGTGAGGGTTGTTGTGATGTTTTGGTTCAGTTTCTTTGTTACGGTTAAGAGTACGGTGTGTAGTTTTTTCTTTATTACCTGATACGGGGATTTGGGTGTTTGCATGTTGCATAGCATGAAGCTTTCGGTCACATATGTCTAGAGATCATGTCGAATTTTTTTCTAGGCTGTGGTTTGCTTGGGGATAGTTGATCGAGTCACGTTTTACCACTTTGGTTGATATCTTATCCTTGGTTTTTGTCTGTTGCTTTGCAGGCATTCTCCTTGTTTGTCTGTGTTTATGGTGTGTGTGTAACCATCTGAATGGCGCCTTCTCACGCTCCTCCCCATATCCAGTATGTCCCACTAGTCAGTAGGGATTGCTCTTCCCTACTCACTTTTGAGCCTCTCACGAAGGCGGGACTCGCTGCTTTTGTGGCTGCCTCCTTTCCATTGCTTCAAGATGATCCATCGATGTGTGATGAGTTTCTGGCCTCCTATAGCAAGAAGTTGGGACTGGTCCAGGGTATTTCCATGACTTTGACACCTCGAGGCCTAGGGAAGGCTCTGACTAACGAAGACCCTTTGTTACCACTCGCCAGCTTTTCTCTAACGAAGAGATTGTGAAGCTGTTCCAAAAGCAGACAAGGAAAATGTTGGATGTTAAGAAGGTGATCAACTCTTCAGGAGTTTCCTTTTCCATGATCACTAATCCTGTGTGGGAGTTGGTCTGTCAGTTTCTCCAAGACAAGTTTATGCTTGCAAAAACGCCATCCCATTACTTGTCCAAATAGCTTTTTACAGCTTCAACGATGGTGTTAAAAGGAGTAGCTATTGATTGGAGCACTTACCTACTCACTAAGATGGATCAACATTTCGTCAAAGTCACCAGGGGCAATGTTACCAATGTCACCTACGGATCGTACTTGTATGCCTTCTTGACCTACTCAGGTTTACAGAAGAGTGTGCCTCCACCTCCTCCATCTGATCCAGTACCTCCTCCTCCACCTTCAGATGAGTCAGAACCAATTGATATAGAGGATTTGGATTCTCTGCCTCCCTTGGTCATACAGCGCAAACGCTTGAAGCGGATAGCGGATAAAGCTCCTTCAGTTCTTCCTTCAGTGCCCATTCTTGCTACCTCTAGCAGTGATCTCCTTGGTTATCTCACATGTAATAACTTGTTCCGAGCACATCGAGAAGGTTCATTGGATATATCAGTCCTCTCACTGAACAATCTAGTCTCGGGAGATGCCTTTCCTTTCCTATGTAAAGACATTCAGTGTTCCATTGAATTGGCAGTGACGTTACGATTTTCCTATGCACCCACGGAATGGATCTCTGCCATCAGCACAAGACACGTCACTCTGTTCTGTACACTGCACTACAAGGCTCCCTAACCTTTCTCCTTACACTTATGCTAGATGGGGTTGGATGCAATGATGCACCATCAATTGTGCACCCTGGCATACTCTTTCTGCACCATTCCTTTGTTGATTCCTAAACCGGGTGTGAGCTATGGATTTCATCATTATTTCCTCGAGTGATGTTAGTAATGGTGCGAGTGACTGCTCCTTCATTCCATTTGAGTGATCGTGAGGAGTTGAGTGCAATCTCCCTCGTCATCGATGAATTTCATGTGATTCCTTGAACCAGCTACCTCCCTGGGTGTTGTCGCATGGTCCCTGCTACGAAGGACATGTGCTGTGAAGACACCTTATTACGTCCAGCACCCAACAACGATACAAGACACAACCTATAGTCGACATTCCTCCTCGGTAATATGGGCCAAGTTTTTCTGACCCTACACCTTCTATTTCTCAGTGGCGGTCATGTCTTAAGTGTGGGGACATTCATGGTGGGCCTGATGTGTGGTACTAGGTCCTTGATGTTCGGTTTACCCTTCCTGCTAATGTTTTTAGTGTGGGGACGTGTCCCTGCGCGTCTATGTTGCATACCCCCATGCATATATCCTATTATGATCATGCATCTATGCCATGACTTCATTTTTATCTTGATGGGGTCCCTTCCCCACTCCTGTGTTCTATTTCACCCTGTCCTCAAAGCTGTTATTTGACCATTTTTATTTATCCTTTGTTTTGTGATTTTTTTATGCGAACGCACGCTACGTTCACTGAGAATCACATCCAACCTTACAGCCCTGTTTGTCCCTTTGAACTGTCCATTTTTTCTTTTTACCAACCCCTGTTCCGATAGATGGTTCTAAAGTTATTAATTTTTGAAGCAATTCTTGTAAATTGGACGGTTTTCAATGTGAACGCGTCTTTATTGCTTCGAAACTCTTATCTGATGTGCCAGCCTTGCCCTATCCATTCCTTCTGACATATTTTCCTTTTTACTCCCTATCATTCCAATTTACGGTTTATCCGTTATTAATTTTTGCAGGTTTTCGGGCCCTTTTTCGTGCTTATTTTTCACATTTTTCCATGTGACCCTGCCCTATTTGCACCGGAATTCCAATTTAATTTGACAATCGTGTCTTACCAGCCTTTCCCCCACCTTTTCCTTTTTTCTTCTCCCTCTTCTGACTGTCGAATTTTTAGTTATTAATTTTTTCGAGTGTTTTTTAGGGCTTTTTTGTGTTTTTCCCATGTGAACCCTTTCCAATTTCCCCCAACTTGAGTTTTGATGCACTAGCCTTGTGAATCCCTTTCTTTCAGACATTTTTTCTTTTTATTGTCCTCTATTCCGGTCCACGATTTTTCCCATATTAATTTTCGAGTCCATTTTTGGATCCATTTTTGGGGTTTTTCCCATGTGAACGCGTCCTATTTTGATCGAAACTATGTTTTGCCATGATAGGATTGTAGGGAACATTGTTCTGCATAATTTTCCTTCTTTCCACACTTCGTTTCGATGTGTGAATTTTTCGATATTAATGCATGTAAGTGTTTCGGGCTTGTTTCTTACGTTTTTCCCATGTGGACCACCTGATTTTGCCCCGAAAACTGTGTCGCATTTTTCCATCATTTTTCCCTCGTCTTCCGGTACCTTTTTTCTTTTTACGGATTTTCGATCCGACGTACGGTTTGGGTTTTATTAATTTTCTTCCTTTTTGTCGAGTAGCCGCGTTTCTCGTGTTGCACGTGAACGTGCCTGTTTTTGATTTTATGCGCCTCAGGACGCCGCCGTGGCATCTGTGGCCCGTGCATTGCCGTCCCTGCCCCGTTTGATCCCATCATTGCAAATTTTTTAACTCCCGGCCTGCGCATGCGCGCGCGACGGGGGTGCATTTCTTTTTCACACTCATAACCAATTTGTTTAAATTAATTAAAAAACACAATAATTTATTTATTTAAAAAACAACAACAACATAAACAAAAACAATCCACATTTTTAAAAAACTACTAATAATAAACCTCAAAAACACCACACATCCTTAATTTAAAATTAAAAAAAAAACACACACCCATACAACCAAACCAACCCACATTAACTTTTATTATTATTATTATTATTATTTAAACAACACAAAACACCCTTTATAAATTTTAACAAAGAAAAACAAACAAACAAACCACACACATAATAATCAATTTCCACGAAAAAAAAACAGTATCTTACATGCGGCCTGTCGTTATCTCCCTCCTCTCCTGCGCGTCGATCTCCCTCCTTTCCCTATGCTTTGTCCTTGTCACCCTTCTACCTCCTCTCCTCGTCGCCCCACCTGCGTTCTCCTCCCTTTTGCCACTCCCGCCCTTCGCCGCCCCCCACATCGCCTCCCTCTCCTCCTTCATCTCCGCCTTCTCTCCCTCTTTACCCCCTCCTCTCATCCACTTCTCCCGCTTCTCTGCCCCCCCCATGCCTTCTCCGCTTCCTCCCTCCCCCCCCCCCCCCCCCACCCCGCACGCCTTCCTCCCCGCACCTTCTCCGCCCCTCCACGCCTTCTCTGCCTCCTCCTCCCCTTCCTCTCCTCCACCTCTCCCGCTCTTTCGCCCCTCCCCCCCCGGCATGTCTTAATGAACTAAAGCGAGCTTCACTAAGAGCTTTTGTGAAGATGTCTGCAACCATTTGATCACTGGGACAATGCTCCACCATAATGGAACCTTTCTTGACTTCATGTCGAACATAATGATAATGAATAGCAATATGCTTTGATTTACTATGTTGTATATAGTCTTTGGTAAGACTAATAGCACTTTGGTTGTCGCATTGAAGAGGTGTACTAGATGATGAAGGATGTCCCAAATCTACAAGTAGTTGTCAAAGCCAAACTAGCTCGTGAGCTGCTAATAATGCAGCAACATATTCGGCCTCAGTTGTAGAAACTGCAACACATCGTTGTTTCTTGCTGGACCAAGAAACCAAACATCCGTTTACAAAGAAACAATTCCCACTTGTAGATCGCATGGATAAATTTGAATTTTCCCAATCAACATCTGTATATCCAATAAGGTCAAGAGAGGTTGAAGAAGATAAAGAAGAATCCTCTCGACGACAATAAATAAGACCAAACTCCTTAGTACCCTTGAGGTACTTAAGAATACGTTTTGCAGCACTCCAATGAATAGTGGAAGGGGAAGAAAGATACTGCCCCAAAAAGTTAGCTGCAAATAAAATATATGGTCTTGTGTTTAAACCAATAAATTGAAGACAACCAACAAGATTAGCAAAAGGTTGATGAATGGCTGATTCTTCATTGCGTGTTGTAGATGTACCCTTGGTAGAGCTCGAAAGAATGGGAGTGTTGGCAGATTGCGCATTTGTCAACCCAAACTTCTTAACAATATCATTAATAAACTTTGTCTGGTGAAGAAGAAGAATGCCTTGTTGTCGGTGTCGTTGAACTTGAATACCCAAACAAGAATGTATCTCACCAAGATCCACCATTTCAAATGCAGTTGATAAAAGCTTCTTCATAGCATCCAAGAAAGCAATATTATTTGACACAAGAATAGTATCATCAACATATAGAGCAAGAATAGTAAAACATTTTTCCTCCCTTTTGATGTAAAGATTTGGGTCAACAAAACATGCAACAAAACCTTTAGATGTGAGGAACTGATCAATCTTAATATACCAAGCATGAGAGGCTTGCTTCAATCTATATAATGCATGATGAAGTTGGCATACAAGATGCTCCTTTCTTGCAATCATAAAACCTTCAGATTGCTCCATATAGATTTCTTCTTCAAGATCTCCATTGAGAAAAGCTGTTTTAACATCCATTTGGTGAATTTCTAGATCAAATAGTGTTGCAAAAGCCAAAAGCATACAAATAGTTGTGGAGTGCACAACGGGAGAAAATGTTTATTGTTAATCTACTCCTGCAATCTGCGACTAACCTTTTGTAACAAGTCGTGATTTGAACTTATCAAATGAGGCATCAGCTTTGGTCTTGGTTTTATAAACCCATTTACATTTGATAGGAACACGATTTGGGGGGAGTTCAGTAAGAATCCATGTACCTTTGGAGATTAAAGAATCGTACTCAGCTTGCATAGCTTCTTGCCATTGATCCCTTTGAGACGAATTGATAGCTTCCATATACGATATTGGATCCTCTTGGACAGACATAGCATCATCAAAGACACCATATTCAATAGAATAGAATCCATGCTCTATCTCAATAGGAAGATCGACATATATCTCCAAATTTTCATCAATCTTCTTTGGAGGTGAATGAGGTTTATGATCATCAAAATTAGTAGACTCACAAAGCAAGTAAGGAAATGCACTAAGCAAAGACTGTGTATCATCTGAAACATCTGACAACCATGTGCCACCCATAGTCTTCTCATCAAATATAACATCACGACTAATGATAACCTTTTGAGTAGAAGGATCATAAAATTTGTAACCTTTGGAATGATCTGAATAACCAAGAAAAATAACCTTCAAACTTGGAGGATCCAACTTATATCAAGTGTCCTTGGACACATGAATATAAGCAATGCAGCCAAATGTGCGAAAGTGAGAGACTGAAGGTATCTTCCCTGTCCAGATTGTTATAAGAATTTTACTAGCAGGTGCAGTTGTTGGAAGATGATTTTGAATAAAAACGGTTGTTAGAAGTGCTTCAGTCGAAAACTTTGGAGACAAACCAGAGTGTATAAGCATGCAACGTATAGCATTAAGAATAGTGCAATTTTTGCACTCAGCAACACCATTTTGCTTAGGAGAATAAGGAACTGTAAACTCATGATGAATACCTTGATCCTTACAGAAGTCATCAAATAGATTGGATACATATTCACCGCCATTGTCACTGCGAAGAGTCTTTATAGAGAATCCAGTTTAAAGCTCCACACTTATCTTGTATTGTTTAAATATAGATAAAGCCTTAGACTTATGTCGAAGAAGATATACATGTGTGTACCGTGAGAAATCATCAATGAAAATAATAAAATATTGATATTGATACTTTGAGGCAAGAAAAGGACCGCAAATATCGGTATGAACCAAATCCAAGAGAGCACAGGAATGTGATGAAGTCGAAGTGTGGAAAGGCGAATGATGGTGTTTTCCAAGTGCACAGTACTCACATATTCCCATACATAGATGAGATTTAAGATCCATACCTTGCACAAGACCATGACGATGAAGATCAAGAGTTTTGGCAAAATCGGAGTGTGCAAATCATTGATGCCATAATTTGCAATCTGTATCTCCAGGGGCAGTAACAACATTTGCAACCGTATCGTTCAATGATAGCTCAAATAGATTACCATGTTGAGGAGCCACTGCTATAGTATGTCCGTCTTTCTCTATATGACATTGATTATGATCAAAGCCAACACACAAACCAAGATCAACTAGACGAGCAATAGAAAGAAGATTTCTTTGCAAATCTGGAATATGAAGAAGTCCTCTTAATATTCTAGTGGATGAAACAGTCCCCAGATATAAATCACCCACTCCTTTGACTTGACAAGTTGTATCATCCGCAAGGTAAACAAACTTCTTGACAGGAAGAGAATGATAATTGTGAAGCCATTGTGATTGGTATGTCATGTTTCCAGTGGCACCTGAATCAACGATGAATAGAGAACCATCATGAACATGAAGTACCTTTTCTGGAGAGATATCATGATGGACGAAATTGAGCTCCTGATGAGTATGATCATCATCAGTTGTAGTTTGTTGAACAATATAAGCTCGAGAACGTTCTTCATCATATATGCGTTTATAACAACGATGAGATGGATGATCTGTATGTGCATAATAATCACAAGGAGGAAAACTTTTGGATGAGTGAGGTTTCTTTGTAGTAACTCCATGGTCCTCATCATATTGACGTGCCCAGCAATCAGAAGCCACATGGCCTTTCTTATCACAATAAGAACAATGTTTGTTAGGATAAGCAAGACGAGAAGATTTACAACCTTGATTAGGGCGTCCACCCTGCTGAAAATGTGAAGCGGGACGCTTGCAAGCAACAAAAGCAGCATCAAAATCCCTCGCAAAACAGCATCAGATTCTTCCAAATGATGCTCATGACATTGAGAATATTCAATAAGAGATATACATGCTTTGTCAAAGTGGATAGTATCCTTTTAGACTAAATAGTGATGATATTGTCATATAAAGGATCTTTGATAGTATGAAGAAGTTGAGTAACAATCTGATTTTTAGCAACAGGAGCGCCGACAGCACCAAGATGATTGATAATGCCTTTAAAAGCCTCGATATGAGAGTGCATAGAAGTACCAACCTTATATTGAAGATTCTTCAAACGAGTTTGGAGATATAAAATTTCAGTGACCGATTTCTTCTCAAACGTTGAGATAAGATACTCCCAAACGGCATAAGAGGTTTCCAGATGAAAGACATCCAACATAAGTGAGTCAGGAAGTGCAGACAATATATAACGACGAGTCGCTTTGTCACGATGAATCCAATCAGTATGATCAATTTTCCATTGTTCAAATAACGGGCCATTAGTAATCAGAGAATTGTCATTCATCACATCAATAGGTTGAACTGGGCAAGACAGGTCGCCCAAAACAATATCAAATAATTCGTCACCTTCAAGAATTAGCATAATCTTTGCTTTCCACCTAGGAAAGCCTTGTGCTTGGAAGAAGGGAACTGAACGGATATCTGTTAACAGTTACGCAATTGGCCATGCTTGTATCTCGAGAGAAAACAAATAAGATGAGATTGCAAAATCTGGAAACCATGAACAAGACGAGCGTAGTTGAGACGCATGACAATCAAAATAGGGAGATGCATGTAAGAATGACGAAAAGTATTGAGTAACTAAAAAGAAAGCCCAAAATAGAGAGACGTAACGTGCAAGACGAGATGACGCATATAAGAAAAGTGCTATTTCGGTCGAACAAAGAACGTGAACGAGAATAAAACATCGCTAAAAATAGCAAGATGTTTGCTTGTCGTAATCAATGTCATTAACGAAGACGAGCGAATCCTGAACTGTCATAACTTTTGATCCAAAACTCCGATTGACAAGCGGTTTTGACAGGATTCGAGAGCACAACGAGAGCTACGCACCCAAACAAAATTAACTAATACCTCTAAAGACAAAATTAACTAATACTTCTAATTTGAACAAGTTCATGTATCAAATCATCACCTGTGCAAAGAATTCAATCAAGTATGAACAATGAAACAACTTATCTTCCTTGTTATTGCTACGTATCCATAGCTCTGATACAATGTTGAGAGAGAGAGAGAGAGTACGAGAGAGATACACAAGACATGCTTCCAAAGAATGATTCATATTGATGTAGAGTTAGTATATATAGGTGAGACCCAAGTCAAGTGAGAGATGATATATATAGTTGTAACACTCTTCACCCTCCTCCTCCTCCCCCCCACCCTCCTGTCTGCCCGGCTTCTCCCATTTCGGGCCCCCCTCCAACTTTAGCCCACCCCTCCAACTTTGGCCCCCCCTTCCAAATTGAAACCCATTTCCCCCCGCCCCCCCGCCCCCCCCCCCCTCCCCCAACACTTCAGGGTTATCCCTTAACCCCACCCCCCCCAAAACTTAACCAGGGTTATCCCTTAACCCCACCCCCCCAAAACTTAACCATGGTTCTCCCTTAACCCCCCCCCCCCCCCCCCCAAACATCTAACCCTGGTTTCCCTTAACCCCATACCCCCCACCCCTACCCATTGTTCGCACCTTAATCGCACCCCCCACTAACCTTAGTTACCTCTCCCCTAGCCCCCCTTCCCACCCACCAACCTCTTCACCCGCAACCCCCATCCCCTCTCCCTCCCCTGTTCCCACACCGTGTGAACCTTGCGGTGTGCGTACGTGTTCGGGTGTGGTTAGCAAGGATTCACGCACGAGGACGCGCTTTCGATTTGTTCGTGCGGTGGTGTGTTGTAGTCAGCCGTTCACACGTAGTCATCCTCAGTTGTTCACATGCAGCTCGGGTACCGCCTTTTAATTTCAAAACCCGAAAATCACATTAAAAAAAAACACATAAAAATAAATATAAAACACAAAAAAACTTCAAAAATTCATTTAAAATTCAAAAAAATCCTAAATTTTTTTCCAACATTGCTAAAATCATTTGGAATACTTTTTTAAAGTGGAAATTCAAGAAAATAAATCGCAAAAAATTCAAATTTTCGAAAATCTTCAAAAATACATGTAAAATGAGTAAAATTCATTAAAAATGAGTAAAAATTCAAAAATATTTCCAAAAAAAATCCAAAAATTTTCACAAACCCCCTTGCCTCTTTTGCCACTAATTTCTCAATTAGAAATACTTTCATGAATGTCCAAAGTATTATTTGAAGCCAAAATCCTAAATTTAATACTTTACCTCATGAAAAATCATTTTTAATTTAAAAAATCAGCTGAAAAATCATGGAAAAATTCAAACACATTGTTGACACTTGTTAGATTGCTGAAATGTTGCCCTTACACTTCACAACATGTTCATGTGTCCTATATTTTTTTAAATCATTTTTAAATTAAACAAAAAAAACCAAACACTATACACAATACAAACACACCTAAAATATTTTTTTAAAAACACAAATAAACAAAAGAAAAAATAAAAATAAAATAAAAATCAAACAAAAACACTAAGGTGCTTTAATTTTTTCAGTCAGTGGTATTTATTTATTTTTACTAGATTCCTTGCATTTAGGAACTACTCAGTGCGCCTTTAGTCTATTGCATACACACCCCTAACATGTATTTATTTGTAAGTTTTATTCATTTTCATTATCCCTCAAGCACAATTAATTGCGAAAATGAACTATATTCACCAACTTTTCCACACATACTCACGCTAAACACACAGTTTCTAATAACTTAAAAATCAACCAATCATTCACTTTGCACGCACTACATGTGCTTAAGAGGCACCTTAATTTTTATTAAAAATGAACCAGTCGTCGTCACAAAAAAGCACGCGCTGGCAAAAAAGCGTTCCACATCACTATTAATTTTTAATTAACGAATTTGCATTTAGAGACCCTAGTTTGGGAATCGCAGTCCGGGTTTCGTTTAAGCACCGCTTCACCCTAGTAAAGGAACCGTTGTTTTCTTATTAAGATTTATCACCTAATAAAATGTCACACATTGTTAATAATTTCTTAAAATGAATACCTCATCAAAACCATTTTCCCTCACTGCACTTTTTTCCCTTTTTTAATGAACATACTTCGTGGGATGGGCGCGTAAAGTCCTCTTAGCTGAAACTGTTGGTCAAAGTTATGGTCAGGTCCTGATTAGGTTTTTAATGGTATTATGGTTTGCTTATGTGCTACGATTACAGGTGCGGTTTGTAGTTTTTCTTTCTTTTTTGCCTGATACAGGGTTTTGGGTGCTTGCTTGTTGCATCGTATGAAGTTTTCGGTCGCATATGTGTAGAGGTCATGCACAATTTTTTCTAGGATGTGGATTGTTTGGGGTGGTAAATTGATTAGTTACATCTATGTGTGTGTCCTTCTTTTGATTGATTTCTTTTTTATAGCTATTTTGGTTGTTTTGCAGGTATTCTTTGTGATTGCCTATGTTTGTGGTGTGTGTGTTTTCCATCTGAATGGCGCCTCATGCTCCTCCTCCTATCCAGTATGTCCCGTTGATCAATAGGAATTATTCTTCCCTGCTGGCTTGTGAGCCTATAGCGAAAGCCGGACTTGCAACTTTTGTGGCTGCTTCATTCCCATTGATTCCAGATGATCTATCTCTGTGTGATGAGTTTCTTGCATCATACAGTAAGAAGTCGGGTTCATGGTGCTTCCATGGTGTTGACAGCTCGAGGGTTAGGAAAGGCTTTGTCTCTTCCCTACAAAGGAGAGCCCTTTGTTACAGCTAGACAATTATTCTCCAATGATGAGATTTTCAAACTGTTGTAGAAGCAGACACCAAAGAGATTCTGGATGTCAAGAAAGCAATAAACGCTTTAGGAGTATCTTTTTCCATGATCATTGATCCTCTTTGGAAGTTAGTTTGCCAATTCCTCCAAGATAGGTTTATGCCTTCCAAAACACCATCTCATTACTTGTCCAAAGAGCTCTTCACAGCTTCCAGGATGGTGTTAAAAAGGGTGGCCATTGATTGGAGTACTTAGATGCTTACAAAGATGGACCAACATTTTGTCAAAGTAACCAGAGGAAATGTCACAAATATCACTTATGGTTCCTACCTATATGCTTTCTTGACATACTCAGGCCTTAAGAAGGGTGTGCTACCATCTCCTCCATCTGATCCAGTACCCCCCCTTTCACCTTCAGAAGAGTTAGAACCTATTGACATAGAGGATCTTGATTTTCCTCCTCCATTGGCCATTCAATGGAAGCGCTTGAAGCGTGTGGCAGATAAAACTCCCTCAATCCTTCCTTCAGTCACAATTCCTGCTACATCTGGCAGTGACCTCCCTGTCTACCTTACATGTAACAATTTATTCAGGGAACATAGAGAGGGTTCTTTGGAAATATTAGTCCCTTCATTGAACAGTTAGTGTTAGGAGATGCTATCCCATTCCTTTGTAATGACATCTAGAGTTCAATTGAACTTTCAGTGACAGCTTGTGTTCAACAGCTGTATGCTTCTTTCTATGAAGAACTAATGCACTCCAAAGACTAGTTGCATAAAGCAACCTCAGAGTTAGCCTCTGCTAAAGATACTCATGCAGATCTGTTTAAGTAGATGGAGCAGCAGACCCAAATGATTGAAACCCAGAGAGAAGAAATATCTTCTTTGAAGATTCAGTTAACAAAAGCTCAATCAGAGGTCACTCGAGTCTCAAAGGAGAAAGAGAGGATGTCCAAAGAAGCTCAAGAGTTTCAGACTCTTTTAGATGCAAAACTGTCAGCTTTATAGACTGCTTATAATAGAGTGCAATCACAAGCTTCCTAGATTAAGCAGTTGCAAGAACAACTAGCACAGCCACAGTCCATTCCTCCAAGCCCCAATGTTCCTATTATTCCTTCTATCTCTAAGCAGGACTTGGCAGTTCTCCAGAGACAGGCCACATTGTGTCCATTGTTTCAAGATAAAGTGGAAAGATTGTAGTCCAGGATGGATTTGTTATGGTCTACCTTTGAGCACTTTCAGGAGTATGTTCCTCCGGACCATTCTTTCTTTTTCCACTATCAATTGCAGAAGTTGGCCTTTTATATGAAGCTTTCAACAATGGATCTTCCTCTTCCAGAGGATGGTTGGAGTGGGGCTTGGCCTTTTGAGTTGCTGACCGAAGTGGTTCGTATGGTGTTTGAAGATTCTGTGATGACGGATACCATGTTGCTGTCTTACATGTATCTACGAGGAGATTTGTTGATTTCAGATGATCTAGATTTGGCCTGGTATGTGGGGGATGTGGTTTTTCAAGCTGTTTTATTTGTCAACTATTTGGAGTTGCGGATAGAAGACATGTTCAAGTGTAATTCCTCAAAAGTGGCTACTTGCCCTGACAATTCATGGAATTCAATGATTGATTATGTGGTCCTGAATCAAAGTCAGAATACAGCTTCTACTTATGTGTAGAGCACTAACCAACTGAGGGTGGATCTCTTAGCTTACCTTTCCAAAAACCATCCATTTGATTCATTCTTTTTTTATGCCTACCAGAGAAGATTTGTTTTAGGTCCCTCTTTTCCTAGCCTATTGTACTACCAACAAATGGCTCATCGCTATGATACTTATCTTTCCCTTTATCAAACCAACTCAGTAGCTATCTTACCTATTCTTTTCCATTTCAAGGTTTTCTTGAAATTCTTATATTTACCTATTGTTCTTTCATCGAAGATCGAGTTTTTTCCCCTTCTCCACCATGTCCTTCTCCCTCTATCCATATACCTTCTACTTTTCCTATTTATCAATTGACACCTTCCCTAACTGATTCACTTAAATTTTCAGCCACTCCTTTATCTTATTTCTCCTTTTATGATTTTGCCTACCCATCTCCTCATCCTCTTTTACTGATTCCACTTTCATCTCCTACCACTTATATTTCTCAACCCCCTCAATTGGCTAGTGAGTATAAAGGATTTGATCAGTAGATTCCTAGAAGAAGAGGATGGAGCTCAACTTATTCTCTTATAGGACCACAGATAAACTGGCCATTAATTCTAGGGGACTGGATAACTCATGCTAGTGAAGCATACCAGAATTACCTCCATTTTGCTCACCAATATTCACAATCTCTAGATCCTTCAGTGAGATTGACAGCTCATTTTTCTTGGTATCTAGCATACATGCATAGGCATTTACTATAATGATCAAAAGGCCATTCCAAAGCTTTGTATGAATGTCTATATGAACATTTATTCCCAACAGTTGGATGTCCTATATTTTTATGCCCTATGTCTACCTAGAAGATACCTTGTTTTGCTAGAAAGGATGTGCTGCCTGCAATTCTTTCAGAATCCTCCAAAGATATTTGTAGATGAGTCCTTCTCCATGGATCGTTTTCGAAACCACCAAACCTTCAAAAGGGATCACCTTCATTGATGCCTTTGCAATGTAATTTGGATAATTCTTAATTATATATATATCTCTTTTTGGAGGTGTCATTCAGATGGTTGTGTTAGTGTTTTGTGTGTGTGTTGTAATAATTGTAGTACTGGTTGAATAATTTGTTCGCGAGCTCTTTTCAAACTATTGATGGTGGATGGCAAGTCTATGATGGAAAGCTGAAGAACCTCTTATATCCTTTACAAATTTATTTTGACTTTTTAAATGATTATCCGATGTGTTAATGAATAATGAAGTTTTCCTTTAGTAGTTTTTTCTAGAAATACAGGTGATAAGTTGGGGTCGTGGTTTGGCGAGATTATTAAAGATCCTATGGAAGATCAAAATTGAGCTCTTTAGTGAACTTATATTCTTCTTTTTCTTAGATCGCGAGGATGCTTCCTTTCTAAGTGTGGGAATATGTTGAGAGTGGAAAAAGACTGAATTTTTGATTGATTTTTGTTGTTTTTGAGGTCTGAATGATTGATTTTTGATGGATTTAGAGTAATGTATGGTTGATAATGGAAGTGTTTGAAAGTGTTTTGGATGATATTGATTATGTTTTGGAAGTTCATGATGATTCTTAGTGGAGATATGAAGCTCTATAATGTTTTGATAGGTTTTGTTGAGGTTCTTATTGGTTCTGTATACCTTCTGTATAGCTTCTGTTTTGTTCTTCTGACTTTCTTCTGTATGAAGCATGGATTGATGATTGATGAAGATTGAAATCTTTTGGAAGCCTATGGAATAGTTTTTGATAGTTTGGAATGGTTTTAGCATGATTTATGAGGTTTTGATGACCTTCTGTAACTCTCTATAAACCTTCTGTAGAGCCTCTGTCTCTGCTTTGTCTCTGCTCTGTAACTATTCTATATCTACTCTGGTACTCTACTATACTGTTCTGTAGACCTTCTGTAAGTGTTTTGTAGAAAGTATGTGTGACTTTGGGAAAGTTTTCTAACTTTTGAAAGTGATGAATCTAAGTTCAAAAGAGCTAAAACAAATGGAAGAATCAGCTGTTGCAGATTGAAGAGAAGACTAGAGTAATAGTGATAGTAGTGAGCTATGAAGAGACACTATAATGGCTCTGGTGCCTCTTCACATCAGACATACCTCTTGGGAGGTGTATCCACAACCTAAGAAGGATTATTAGGAGTTATTATGAGATTATTGTAGTGAGGAGATGATGTACTATTGAGAGAGAGAGAGAGAGAGAGAATCGGAGATAGACAATTCTATCGAAACAGTGTAATTGTATATGAGAAATTGAGAGAGAAAACTATGAAGACATTGAAGATGAATACTATGTGATAGATTTTCATTCAAAGATGGTGTATTATTTTGTGTTCATTATTCTATTGATGGATTCTATGAATATGTTGAAGATTATGATTGATTCTATCAAATCCGTGGGAGATATCTACTATGATGCTGCGTGAAGAATTGTTGTTTTCTTTGTTTTGGTCATCAAAAGAATGAAATAAAAGCTTGTTGATGTTACGAGATAGATTTTCTTGCAGTAGAATCCCCTTTTCCTTGGTGTTCCTCTTGGAGCTCCATTGTAACATCAACAAGCTTTTATTTCATTCTTTTGATGACCAAAACAAAGAAAATAGCAATTCTTCACACAACATCATAGTAGATATCTCCCACGGATTTGATAGAATTAACCATAATCTTCAACTTCTTTATATAATCCATCAATATAAAAAAGAACATAGAATAATACACCATTTTTTAATGAAAATGAATCACATAATATTCATCTTCAATATCTTCATAGTTCTCTCTCTCAATCTCTCATTTACAGTTACACTGTTTTGATAGAATTGACTATGTCTGGCTCTCTCTCTATATATCTCTTAATAGTACATTATCTCCTCACTAAAATACTCTCATAATAACTCTTAATAATCCTTCTTAGGTCGTGGATGCATCTCATGTCTGATATGAAGAGGCACCAGAGCCACTACAGTGTCTCTTCACAGCTCACTACTGTCACTGTCACTCCAGTCTTCTCTTTAGTCTTCAACAGCTGCTTCTTCCATTTGTTTTAACTATTTTGAACTTAGATTCATCCTTTCTAAAAGTTAGAGAGCTTTTCCAAATTGACACATACATTCTACAGAACACTTATAAAAGATCTATCGAACAATATAGTACAGTACCAGAGCAGATACAGAACAGTTACAGAGCAGAGACAAAGGCTCTATAGAAGGTTTACAGAGGGTTACAAAAGGTCATCAGAACCTCAAAACTCATTCTCAAACCATTCCAAACTGTAAAAAACATTCAATAGGCTTCCAAAAGATCTCAATCTTCATCAATTATCAATCCATGCTTCATACAGAAGAAAATCAGAACAAAATAGAAGCTATACAGAAGGTATACAGAACCAATCAGAACATCACAAAGCTTCATATCTCTACTAAAAATCATCATGAGCTTCCAAAACATAATCAATATCATCCAAAACACTCTCAAATACTTTCATTAACAACCATACATCACTCTAAATCCATCAAAAATCAATCATTCAGTCCTAAAAAACAACAAAAATCAATCAAAAATTCAGTCTTTTTTCCACTCTCAACATTATTTCTTGAATACCAAACTTCTCCTCCTTATGCCACATAGGGTTGGGAGTCTTTTGGTTGGGTCAAGTTTTCCAAGTCAAGCTAAAACTAATATATAAAAAAGATTTGGCACACTTATTTGTTGAAAAGCTAGTGAAAATATAGGAGTATATGCATGATCAAGACTGCTAATTGTGCTCTTCAACTTCTACAGAATGAAAAAAAGTGTCTCTCAAACAATGAGAAATGTCATAGAATTTATTAGAATGCTTATTCAATGGAAAATTTCAAGGTTTAGAAATGCAAAATTGACAAAAGTTCAACCAATCCCAAGTGCGAGTCATACATTGACCAACTCTCTTTGAACATTGTAAGTGAATGCCTTTCTAACCTAAACAACTAGTTCCATTCTTATTACAAGTATGATAAATGGACAAAGAAATACTGCAAAAGATTGTTATGTGTTTTCTATTCACACTTGACCTTGACAAGTGATATCATGCTGCTATGAGATCATAGTGTGAAAACTCTAGAGTGCGGCTTTCTTTATTGATTTAGAGAGCCAATGCCATATTAGTTATTAATGTTAGTGTCCATAGTGTGGATGGTTCAAAAATACTAGATTTTTAGGCAAGTTTAGCCAATTTTTTATATTTAAGATATTATCTCTTGTAAATATCCAAAAATGGTAGACAAATTTTAGAATAGGATCACATGTAAAAGAAAACAAGTAGCTTTCAGCCACTTTTGGGGGATTTTATGCAAAAAGAAGGATTGGAAAAATCGTGCAATGCAGGATTGCAATTTTTAGGCAATGAACAACACTTTGAACTAGGAGAAGAAGAAGGAGTGATCTGGGAGTATTCTGACCAAGTGTCTTGGTTTTTTACCCCCTTTCGAAGCCAAGAGAAGCATTAGATTGGCAGTCTAAGCAGTAGAGAGGAAGCCATTGTTTTAGTGGTGCTAGTTTACAAAAAATGATTTCTTTTTTGCAACAACAACAACAACAATAACAGTTATTGTTACAACAACAGATGCAAACTTGGCAAGAAGTAGAAAGAATTGATTTCTTAGCTGTGAATGCATTGCAGGTAGCGGAACAAGAATTGAAGCAATTTAAAGGTCAAAATGTTTCTGTCTTCATCTAGTCTTCATCCGGTTGTATGAAGAAAATATGTTTCATGGGGTGTTGCAATATGCATGGAGTCGGTATTTCTCCTATTTGGCCATACATGCATTGCATAAATGGATTGATGAGTTACATAAAAGAGATAATGATTGGGTAACTTTTAAGAAAGCTTTGAGGGAGGATTTTTTCCTGGAAGATGCTGGCTTGGTAACCAAAAAGACATTTATGGACATGATTGAAAAGCCCAATAAAGGATTGGGTGCTATAACTTTGCTCGGTGAATTTGAAAGTTGGTATGTGCAGTTGGATGCTGATGCATAGCAATCATTGGAGAGTCAAAAAATTGATTTGTTTCTAAACGGTGCTGATCCTGCCGTGCAAGAGAAGATAACTGATCGCGCACTAGACCTCCCCCAAGGCTAGTTGTAGGTTCATTTTCTAAAGGGGGTTAGCTTTGGTACCTCAAAGAGTTTAGACCAACCCTCATGGCAATAGGTCCCTCCATAGGGAGATCCTTGGGCAGGAGGAGTTGAGGGTGCCACGGAGGCTTTGGTTGGTAAACTCTTAAACTCCTAGAAATTATCCTAACCCCTATACGACTCAAGTTGAACTTTCTAATATCATAGTACTAGTTAGGGGCAAAAATCTTAGAAAAATAAAGGCCTTCATACTATTCTTCTATATGGGCGAAAGCCGAATACTTTATATAAGAATTTATATTGAATAAATGAGAGTTTTTTCAAAAGAGTTCTTTTCATTGTTTGTGTGTTATGATTAAATTATGTGAATGAATACTATGTGTGTTCTTTTCATCTCAATTCCTTACTATCCACATACCAAATTTAGAGCATTGCATTTTCTCTTTCTTGTGTCCCTTGTGAGCATTATCATGAGCTCTTTAAACTCTTGCATGACTAAGCTCTTTTGCATAGCTATTTATAACCCTTAAAGGCCAATCTATATACTCCTCTAGCATTATAACTATGCTTATATCCTTCTTTATGAAAGAAGCTTCTCCTTTAATCTAGCTCAACTTCCTATCCATGATGTCATTATCGTGTGCTTCAAACTTATGGACTCTTTTTGTAACAACATCTTCAAGGCTTGACCTTGAGTACAAAAACTATCAAAGGCTTTGTCGCCATGAAGGGATGTGAGAGGGGAGAGAATACTACAGGAAAGAGAGAAAACGAGTGTAGAGGAGAGAGAAAGTCTAGACAAGGAGGGAGAAAGATAGGAAAGAAGGAAAGAAATGGTTGGAAGCCATGAAAGGATAGGACGAGTTAGAGAGAAGAAGGAAAATTGTGTATATTGTCACTACAAGATACATGCCTTATACTGACATTCAAAGCAACACAAATGTTCATTAAAAAAATTTCCCCCATCATCGCTAAAAGTGTCGGTATAAGCATCTCTATAAAATCGTTCGCAGAAACCATTGCTATTTGCATTGTTATTTGAGTTGCTTTTGTGATGCAAATAGCGACACATATAGCAATGGTTTGTGACGTAAATTACAATGGTAATAGTGATGCACATGCAGAGAAATTAGTGACACTAATACAGATGGTTATAGAGAAAAACATTTGTGGTAAGGCAACAAGCTGCCCTGCCACATATAGTACCATGTGCTGTATAATATTCTATAAATGAATTACATGTTGGGTATGCAATGGTCCTTAAGATGAGTGCAAAAATGTACTTAAACCCACAAGACTGGTATATAGAATAAGTACAAGATCGCTGATGAAAACTCATGATATTACATGGAACCGTGGAGAGAGGAGAGAGCCAAAACTAACATAAAATTCTATTTGTAATTATTGCAAGATACAATTTTATACAAAGAATGATAAGTACATCTAAGGAAGAGTACATGGAAGATGCTTGCACAAATCACATGACCAAAAAAGAAGAGGGTGTGCACTCCATGAATCAAAGCACGTGAACTATAAATCTTCACCATCAGAAATATCGTCCCGATGCAAAGGAGCATCGAATGGACTCTGCAAAATAAACAAATACACATCATCCACCATATATGATGCATTTAAAAAAAAAATAGTAACTACAAATAAGATATATTATTGATTTATTGGGCCACTACATGCATACAGTTTATCGATGAGTGTAGTGAGATTGTGTCTCTGTACATATCAAGTCTCCAAGCCAGTGGGATCATGGTTTATGATGGAGTGCTACAAAGAAAATAGAATATGACTATTAGAAACACGATTGTTAGTACAAGTGATATTGCAAATAAAAAAGCGAGAAGAATAAAAGAAAAACTTACAAAGTCCTCTAAATAAGTCTTGTGGCTGCCACTCCCTACATGTTGCATGACCCCTACCTCCAATCATGCCCTCGTTGTCTCCCGCTACTGTCGCCAATATCCTAGAGAATATGTAGCCTCCTCTCTGAGTCTCCGCTAAATCATCTACATCTAGCCACTTGGGCTTTGAGACGCTGTCGTGCTACTACGCATCCGAGCCGTAAACACCTCCATTTTTGTTATGCATCTGTGTTATCTTTTCGCGTGTGTTTCATTGTGTGTGATTGATGCATTATCTTTCCGTCCTTTTTAGTACCTACATCCAGTGTACATACTCCACTTGTGTGTTTGTGTTTGTGTGTGTTTTAGTTTGTATGCATGTTGTGTGTGTGTCAGAAAAATATAAAAAACTGATGCCAAAGAGTAATATTATGTTGTCAATTACAATGATGATTTCCAAGAAAAGTGCAGGATATCGTGGAATCGAAGGAAGGCTCGGGAATTCGCTGTGGATGCTGCAATGAAGTGATTAGCTGTTCATCATTTGAAGCTCATGATGGTTGGGGTTCTTGACGAAATCCGTATTTGAGTATATTTCTATCAGATGGGCAGTCACTACATGAGGTTACAGTAGCTCTTTCAGTGAAGAGACAGGATAGAGCTGCTGGTATAATCCCAATGATAATGATGACATTTGTGCAGAATGTGGTGATGGGGGAGATCTTGTTCTTTGTGATGGATGCCCAGGAGCATATCACATAGAATGTGCTAGTCTATCCTGCATACTGGAGGGAGATTGGTTTTGTTCTCTCTGTCAAAACAATCTTGGGGAAGATAAGAGACAAGTGTCTAGAACAAGTGTAAGAGGAGGGTTAGGCTTCCTGTTTCGAGAGTTGGAGGGAAAGATCAAAAGCTTTCCATTCTCAAAATAGCCTTACCAATGATATGCTAAGATTGGGGGGGGTCTGCCCATCTTACATGTAAAAAATCTTGGAAATTTACGGAGGTGCGGAGACTACAGTCTCTATTCTCGGATACGCCCTATTTCCCCGGACCACCATAGCCTATCTTTGGCTCTTGCAATTTTTGGTACCACATGGAGTTGCAACGCCTGTCTGGGGATCTGAGGAGGTGTCGGATGATTATGTCAGCTTCTCTTTTCTAATGTTCAATGGTCTGATTGATCAAATAAAATATCAATGTTTTCATACATTTCTCCTTCTTCCTCATCATCAACAACCTTCGCCCTGATAAAAATGTCGAGTGGAGAGGGGGGAATCGAATCCACAACTAGAAATAGGTCATTGCTGTTTGTTGTCCTGGATGTGCAGCATCGAATTGGGGGACCTGCTGATCGGCTCCAGCTCCATGGACGCAACAGTCGCATCAGGTGAATGTGGAGGGGGTCATCCGAGATGTGATCGACCAGCTCCTTCTTGACATGGATACTACCAACGTGGATTACATTGTTAATGTTCTCAAGGACGAGACTTTTGATTTTGGATGGAAAGGCGAAGGAGCATACGAAGCTCTAGGGGACTGCTTGAGAGAAAAGATAGCAGGCAAATAGCACGACTCAAGATTGCTCACATACAAGCATCAAAACGTAAGTAGGAGAATGCTCTGGCATTTGTAATCATGATATCCTGATCCTCAACGGAACGAGCACAAAAACATTGTTGTTGTTAGGCTTTTCTTTTCTGGTGGTTTGCTGGAACGCATCCTTCCCATCCAACAACTGGTGCGTCCCCATCCATGGCCACCTACAAATTTAACCGCCTCTCCTCAAAGTCCTCAAACGCCGAGCTTGGGAAATTCCATGCCATTGTTTACTTATAACGAGTTGTCAAAAGCCACACACGGATTCTCAGAAGCCAACTTGATTGGTGAAGGAGGATTTGGATGTGTGTATAAAGGAATCCTACCTGATGGAAAGCTTATAGCTACTAAGCAGCTGAAGGCTGGGAGAAGCCAGGGTGAAAAGGAATTCCAGGCCGAAGTGGAGATCATCAGCAGAGTTCATCATAGGCATTTGGTCTCCCTGGTAGGCTATTGTCTGGAAGTAAAGCAGCGGCTTCTTGTGTATGACTGCGTCCCAAATGGCACTCTAGAATGCCATCTACATGGGAAGAATGACAGGCCTCCAGTGAGCTGGGAAACACGCATGAAAATTGCACGTGGTGCTGCTCGTGGTTTGGCATACCTGCATGAAGATTGTCATCCTCGAGTTATCCACCGGAACATCAAATCTTCTAATATTCTGCTAGACAATTGTTTTGAGGCACAAGTTTCAGATTTTGGCCTTGCAAAGCCAACATCAGATACAAATACACATGTGACCACTAGAGTTATGGGAACATTTGGGTATCTAGCCCCTGAGAATGCCTCAAGTGGAAAACTCACAGAAAAATCTGACATGTACTCTTTTGGAGGTTTGCTGCTGAATACAGTTTTGAAGTTTCTAAACTGAAACTTGTTGATGCAAAGCTACATTTTTCAGATAACTATGTTCTTGTAAGAGAATGTATCAGTGTGAAGATTGATTGGGTTGTGTACTCTGGTTCATGCACTAGAGGGAAAATTGAAGCAATTAATGACCAAATTGAAGTATGGCCGATGGCTCAGTTGTACTAGTTGTACTTTGATACCACAGTTTTGCAGTGAATGCAGTTTTTGTATGTTATACCAGTTGCTCACAGAACTTCAATGTATTGGCACTGTATGGATTTCTGAGAATTGATCACAGGGATTGCTGCCCAGTTGAACTCATCAAGCCTATGTGCCAGTGGCAAAACTGTTCTTGAACACCTAAATGCAAAGCTGGTTATGAGATACTACAGATTTTTCTGAACATGGACCTCATGTAATTTACTTGACAAGCAATATAGTGATCTTTGGCATCAAATATTGAGTTATTGAGATCTTCTTGTTAGCCTCTTTCCTTGCTGTACCTTGAACCCCGTGTTCTGTAGCTCTTGCATGAACTCTACGACATTTTTGGTGAACCCGAAGTGAAACGCTATGTCAATTTTCAGCAAGATGGGAGACTGGCAAGAAGAGATGACAGATGACAATGTCATGAAGCATCTGTTTCAGTCATTTACATCCTATATGCAGCAGCAAGCTCACGCGAAGCGTGATAGTGATGCCATGGATGCCTTGAAAGCTGTCCAACAGGAGATGAAGCAGTTCAACGGCGAATAAGTTTCAACTTACCTGCATTTGTATGAAGAAAAGATGAAGTTTTTTGGGGTTTCTCAAGATGTTTGGAGCCGCTACTTCTTGTGGATCGTGGTGCGCGCTCTTGAGGTCCGAATTTCAGAAATTGGTGCGTAGATCGAATACTGTATGCTCGCGTAGTGAATGCCGGAAGGTCCCCAAGAACAATAGAACTCTACTTTTTGCACAAATTACAAGGTAAAAAGCATGAACGCAAGAGCAAGAGACCAATTGGGTGCAATCTCCCGCCATGCCTTGTGTGAGCGCTCCACAAAGCATGTATTTTATGTATTATTCATCTTCAAGCTCAAATAATAGCCCAAATTACAAAATAGCAAGCTTTTAGCTTTTGAGTTTGCTTTAACACAAAATAGGAATAAAGCTAATGGACGGTGCCCAAAGAGTCTAGCATGCCCAATACAATGTCCAAGTAAAAATAACATAATCGTGCGCCCATGCACATACAAAATAATAATAAATATCCGACGCCTTAATAAATAGGCGTGACAAAATATAGGCGCCATGCCTAAGGTATGCACCCATCAAAATATAATCCATAAATCAAATACTCGCTATCCTCCAATGCTTTCCTCCGCCACTGCTGCTATCTCTACACATCAACTGAAGCATTCACAATCGTTAGTAAAAGAATACAATTAAACCGACAAAAGTGAATACCTAGCAGTCTTCAGCTACATAAATAAATCAACTGGTTAGAAATCAATCCTAACCTTAATTTATTATGAGTGCACACTCTAAACTCATAAACGTTTATTAATTTAATATGCATTTTGCGGAATCACCCGCTACGGAATCACCCATGTACACACTAAATTAATGAAATGCTCGAAAAGGACAGGCGTCCCCATCAACTTCTCGCACAAAGAATCCACTTTGTGTATGAGCCCCGGTCATCAAAGTTTACGGAATCCACTGTAAAACCTCACGGAATCCACCGTGGCACGGAATACACCGTGAAATATGCCTCCTGACATCATAACCTCGGGGTGGGATAGCAATTGACCTAAATTGCTATTAGCTCAATGTGGAGCTAACAGAGTGGGGAAAACATTTAAGTCTCTAGTGTGCATCCATTGTGCTTCCTCTACAGGATGGTTCTTAAATTTAACTAGATATCTAGAATATCTTCGGCCAGTTCTAGTGGTCATAAAGTCAGTGTCTATGATAGCTTCAGGTTCAAGTATTTCAGTCTCTTCCTCTAACAAAGGTGGGTGTTCATAAACAGGGTGTACAGGTAATTGGCCTCTAAATGGTCTTAGTAAACTAATGTGAAATGTGTTGTGAATTTTCCAGTGAGGTGGTAATTCTAACTTGAATGCATTGTCATTTATTTTATGAATGATCCTAAATGGTCCATAGAATCTAGGGGCTAATTTAACAACTGGGTGTCTATCTACACTTTGTAGTCTACGTTTTTCTATTCTCAACCAAACATAATCATCAACTTTGAAATTCATTACTTGTCTTTTCTTATTGGCTTGTTTGGTATATGATTGCTGGGCTTTGACAATCATGTCTTTAACCTCATCAAAAATAGTATTATGTATACTAGCAATATCATCAGCACTCTGAATTCTATTTGACAAAGATGCAACAGGTGTAGATAATCTATAACCATAAATTACTTCAAACGGTGCTTTCTTTGTAGATGTGTGTGGTGTATTGTTATATGCAAACTGTAATAAATGTAAATGTGTATCCTATGTCTGAGGTTTAGAGATAGTATATGCACGTAAGAGATCTAGAATAGTGCTATTAGTGGCTTCTGTTTGTCCATTAGTTTCAGGATGAAATGCAGATGAGAAATCAATCTTTGTGCCTAGGTTAGCAAATAGAGTAATCCAAAATTTGTTACAAAATCTAGAATCACGATCTGAAATAATAACTTTTGGCAATCCATGGTTAGTGAAAACAGTTTTCAAAAACAATTGTGCTGCTTGTGATGCTGTTAAAGTTTTCTTACATGGAATGAAATATGCTTGTTTACTAAATCTATCTACTATTGTCCAAATCATATCATGGTTAGATTTAGTATTAGGTAAACCAGTAATAAAATCCATAGAAATTTGTTCCCAAGGTTTAGATGGAATAGACAAAGGCATAAGTAATCCATACTGTTTACCATGATGTCTCTTAACTATTTGACAAATCAAAAATTCAGAAACAAAGTTAGATACATCAGTGTCCATATGCGGCCAATAAAAATCTTCAGTTAATGTACGTAAAGTAGATATGATACCTCTATGACCTTGATATGGGGGACAATGAATCTCATTCAAAACAAAAGATCGGAATAGAATTGTAACACACAATCTCTTT